>NC_090408.1:36859263-37159263 GCF_036365525.1 Heterodontus francisci
AAGGCTGAAACATCAGTGCAGTACCCAGGGGCTGCTGCATGGTCTGAGCTGCCATCTTTCGGATGAGATGTTAAACCGAGGCCCTGCCTGCCCTCTCAGGTGAATGTAAAAGATCGCACAGCACTACTTCGAAAAAAGTGCGGGGGGAGTTATCCTTGGTGTACTGGCCAATATTTATCCCTCAATCGACATCACAAAATAAGATTGTCTGGTCATTGTTTATTGCTGTTTGTAGGAGCTTGCTGTGCACAAAATTGGCTGCTGAGTTTCCTATATTACAAAAGTGACTACGCTTCAAAAAAAAAAGTACTTCATTCTGCTTTGGGCTTACAGTGGTTGTGAAAAACGCATGTTTTTGTTATCTTTCTTGAAGTAAAAGATCAGCGAATAGTCATCCTCACTGTTCGAGTAGTTTTTATTAAAAAATCCCACTACCCTATTTGCAAAACTGGCACTTCTGATATCCTGACTGACGTTCATCCTCGTCCAATAACGCCCAGATCCGATTTAACTTCTCTTTCTGCGGCCCTACAATGACTATAATTTGAACAAGTGTCACACCATCACAAACCTTTGTGAATCCAATTTTTTAAAACCAATTTTAGTTAATTAGACACATTTTCCTACTTCTATCTTTGAATATTATCATAGGACTTAGGAGCAGGAGAAGGCCATCCAGCCCTTCAAGCCTGCTTCACCATTCGATAAGATCATGGCTGATCTGGTTGTCGTCTCAACTCCACTTTCCAGTCTTACCCCCCATAACCCTTGACTTCCTTGTCTATCAATAATCTAACTCAGACTTGAATAAATTCAATGACTTTACCTCCACTGCTTTCTGGGGTCGAGAATTCCACACACGAGCGACGCTTTGAGGAAAAAAATATTCTCCTCATCTCCGTCTTAAAAGTGAAACCTCTTATTCTTAAACTGTGTCCCCTAGTTCTAGTTTTCTCCACAAGAGGAAACAGCCTCCTGGTATCCACTCTATCAAAAGTCCCCTCAGGATGTTATATGTTTCAATAAGATCACCTCTCATTCTTCTAAACTCCAGTGGGTATAGGACCAACCTGTTCAGCCTTTCCTCATAAGATAAGCCCTTCATCCTTGGAATTAGTCGAGTGAACCTTCTCTGAACTGCTATTGCAATGATCTCCTTTTTCAAATAAGACCAAAACTGTACGCTGTACTCCAGATGTGGTCTCACCAAGGTCCTGTACAGCTGCAGTAAAACTTCTCTACTTTTATACTTGATTCCCCTTGCAATAAACGCCAACATTCCATTTGCCTTCCTAATCATTTGCTGTACCTGTATACTAACCTTTTGTGATTCATGTACCGGGACACCCAGATCTCTCTATACCACTGAGTTCTATCTCCATTTAAATAATATACAGCTTTTCTGTTCTTCCTGCCAAAGTGAACAAGGTCACAATTTTCCACATTATACTCTCCATCTGCCAAATTTTTGCCCACTCACTTATCCTTTGGTATGCTCTTTACCTCCTGACAACTTACTTTCCTTCCTACATCGGTGTCCTCGGCAAATTTAGCTACCATACATTCAGTCCCTTCATCTAAGTCATTGATATAAATTGTAAATAGTTGAGGGTCCAGCACTGATCCCTGTGGCACTCCACTAGTTACAGCTTGCCAACCCGAGAAAGACCCATTTATCCCTACTCTCTGCTTCCTGTTAGCTAACCAGTTCTTTATCCATGCTAATATGTAACCCCCTGCAACATGTGTTTTTATCTTGTGTAGTAACCTTTGATGTGACACCTTATCAAATGCCTTTTGTAAATCTAAGTATACCACATCTACATTCACTTTGTTACTTCCTTCAAGAACTCAAATAAATCAGGGCGGCACAGTGGTTAGCACCGCAGCCTCACAGCTCCAGCGACCCGGGTTCAGTTCTGGGTACTGCCTGTGCGGAGTTTGCAAGTTCTCCCTGTGACCGCGTGGGTTTCCGCCGGGTGCTCCGGTTTCCTCCCACAGCCAAAGACTTGCAGGTTGATCGGTAAATTGGCCATTGTAAATTGCCCCTAGTTTAGGTAGGTGGTAGGAGAATGGTGGGGATGTGTTAGGGAATATGGGATTAATGTAGGATTAGTATAAATGGGTGCTTGTTGGTCGGCACAGACACGGGCCGAAGGGCCTGTTTCAGTGCTGTATCTCTAAATATAAATTAGTTAAACACAATTTCCCTTTCACGAAACCATGTTGATTTTGTCTGATCCCGTTATGATTTTCTAAATATCCAGCTATAGCCTCCTTAATAATGGATTCTTGTAATTTCTCTGACAGATGATAGGCTAACTGGCCTATAGTTTCCTGCTTTCTGTCTCCCTCCTTTCTTGAATAAAGGTGTTACATTTTCTATTTTCCAATCCACTGGGATCCTTCCAGAATCTAAGGAATTTTGGAAGATTATAAACAAAGGTTCTACTATCCCTGCCGCCACTTCTTTTATGACCCTAGGATGCAGGCCATCGAGTTCTGGGGACTTGTCAGCCTTTAGATCTAATAGTTTTCCCAATACTTTTCCCTGGTGATGGTGATTGTTTTAAGTTCCTCCCTCCCTTTCACTTCTTGATTTTCAAGTATCTTTGGCAGGTTTTCTAAGTCTTCTACAGTGAAAACAGACACAAAATATCTGTTCAACACCTCCGCCATTTCCTTGTTTTCCATTATCAATTCCTCAGACACACTCTCTAGAGGACTAACACTAGCTTTAGTTACTTTTTTTCTATTTAAATAGTTGTAGAAATGCTTACTATCTGTTTTTATATTATTAACTAGTTTTCTCTCACTCTACTTTCTCAATTTTTTTTGGTCATTCTTTGCTGGTTCTTGAAATCTGTCCAATCTTCTCACCTACCACTAATCGTTGCAGATTTGTACTGTTTCTTTTAATTTGAACTGTCCTTAACTTCCTTATTTAGCCACAGGTGATGCATCCTTCTCAAATAATCTTTTTTTCTCATAGGGATAAATCTTTGCTGAGAGTTATTAAATATCTCCTTAAAAGGTTGCCACTGCATCTCTACTGTCCTACCTTTTAACGTAGTTTCCCAATTCACTTTAGCTAGCTCTGCCTTTGTACCCTTGCAATTACCTTTATTTAGGTTTAAAACTCTAGTCTTAGACCCACACTTCTCCCTTTCAAACTGAATATGAAATTCTATCATGTTGTGATCGCTATCACCTAGATACTCCTTTACCATGAGGTTAGTGATTAATTTTGTCTCATTGCACATTACCTGGTCTAGAATAGCCTGCTCCCGAATACACACTATGAAATCATTTTTCAGGCTACCCTTGCCAATCTGATTCGCCCAATCTACATGTAGATTAACGTCACCCATCACTATTGTGGTACCTTTCTTACACGTCCCATTTATTTCTTCCTGTATACTCTGTCCCACATTGTAGCAACTGTTAGGGGGCCTATAAGCTACTTCTACAAGTGCCGTCTTACCTTTCCTATTTCTTCTCTCTACCCAAACTGATTCTACATCTTGCTCTTCCAAGCTGAGGTCATTTCTCGCTACAGGACTAATTACATCCTTAAATAACAAAGCTACCTCACCATCTTTTCTTAGCTTTCTGTCTTTTCGAAATGTCGAATACTCTTCAATATTCAGGTCCCAGCCTTGCAACCATGTCTCTGTAATGGCTATCAGGTGATACATATTTATTTCTACCTGTGCTAACAATTCATCCATTTTGTTATGAATGCTGTGTGCATTCAGATACAGAGCCTTTAACTCTGTCTTATTAACCATTTCTGAAATATTTGGCCTCATCTGGTGTAGTCTTACTTCTGTACCCTCTGTCATATCCTGCCACACTCTGTCTATCATTACCCAAATCGCTACCCTGCTCTATTACCTCATTTCCCTTTGATTTAACCACATCTCCCCTCTCATGATCCTTTCCCCCCACTATTTAGTTTATAGCCCTCTCTACCATTCTAGCTTTATAACTCATCATAGTCATATATATTGTTCCTATATTATATTCAAATAATTTGTTCCGTCTCACTGAGTTCAACAACAGGCACATCAGCTTGGAGTATTGCCGAATTCTGGGCACCATACTTTAGGAAGGATGTCAAGGCCTTAGAGAGGGCATGGCAGAGATTTACTGGAATGGTGCCAGCAATGAGGACCTTAAGATATGTTGAGAGACTGGAGTGCGGGGATTGTTTCCATTAGAGCGGAGAAAATTAAGGGGAAATTTAATAGAGGTGTTGAAAATTCTGAAAGGTTTTGATAGACTAAATGGGGATAACTCTCTTCGCTAGTGGGTAGGTCAGTAACCAGAGGACACCAATTTAAGGTAATTGGCAGAAGAACCAGAGGGGAGATGAGAGGGACAAAATTACACTGAGTTATGATCTGGAATACGTTACCTGGAAGGATAGTGGAAGCAGATTCAGTAGTAACTTTAAAATGGGAAATTGGGGATATATTTGAAAAGGAAAAAATAATGCAGGGCAGTGGGGATAAAGCGGGGGACTTTCAAAGAGCTAGAACAGGCATGATGGGCCGAATGGTCTCCTTGTGTGATATATTATTTTATGATCTAACAACAGAAAAGGCTGCTCCATTGAGCTTGAAATTCCTTGGAACTATCAGCACTATAAGGTTAAGATATTTTTGTAACACATTTCATCACAAAACCAAATTCTGTAACTAATTATACAAACGACTAAACAGATGTTTAGATCCGAGTACTGAAAGGACTCATAAATTAACCTACAAAACACAGACTGTGCCCTCTGCTGAATAACTAGCTACAGATTTTTCTACCCTTTTGCAAAAATGCCTCCCTTATCTGCTAATAATGCCAGTTGTAGGACCATGCTGTACCTGACCTGGGAGTGATTGATGAGGCAGTGCAGAAGGAGCTTTAGCACTGCCTTTAACCCATGCCACACCTGAATTCTTTTTGAGGTAGTGAATCAGGAGTTTTATACACTTTGTTTATCCTGGACTGTACCTCACTGGGAGATTGAAATATATATATTCCATGACCCAGCACAAACCCCTCCCCCCTGATGAAGACAAAACTCACAACAGGAGCCAATTTTTAAAGTAAAATCTCACCAATTCCCCATGTATGTTACCATGGGACCGAATCCTTCAGCATTTTGTTCTAATCATGTATTGTAGCCACTGGCTAAAGCACCTTGGAATACACAATCTGCCATTTCAGCAGGTGTTAACTGTGCAGTGCAGTGATAAGTGAATTATCAAGGTCATTGTTGGGAATAGGAATGAGATGCTTTCCCAGTCTCTCTCCACAAAGCTCAAAGTGTGGGATTTTAGATATTGGTTTTACTAACATGAGAAAACAAAGGACAGAGGAAGAGGAGGTGGTCCATCAAACGCGTTCCATAAAGTGACTTCGAGAAAAAGACTCTCAGAAATTCCTCTCAGCCTCTTGAAATTGATCACACAAGATCCAGGAGACCACAGTAATTGGGGGCGACATTCCCAAAGACTCACCTATCATCTGTGCATGATTAGGTTGGCCATGAGCACCACTGCACTTTTCATAAGTGTTTCTCTTTTTCTTTTTTGTCGGAATGTACCAGTAAGGTCATGTCTCTGTCGCTCGGATACTCTGGGCAGGATTTTACCGTGGGCTTCGGGACCCTGACGTCACTTGCTGGCACTGATTCGAGCTCGGCGCTATTCCAAAAGGCGGCTTCATAATTGGCCATAACATGCTCCCCGTCCTACTAGGGACGGCAGGCGGCTCCCGATGCAGCCGGCAACAGTCAGAGGGCAGGCAGCTCCAGAGACATGGCAGCCTGACCGGGAGAGGTGGTTGCTGCTGAAGCAGGTAGGAGACTCTGAGGGTGCTTCAACATGGAGGCGCCCTCAGAGGGGTAAAGTTAAATTGCTAAACCGGAGGGAAGCCCCTCCAAATGCATTGTTTGGGCAGCAGGTCAGCCTTCCATGACTGCAGTCCCCACTCTGGGGCACAGAGCCTCCCGCACCGATGCCCCCGACCCCTCGCCCACCTTCTGGGTCCCTGCCCACCCCTGAGAAAGTTCCCCATCACATTCCTGCTGCCGGGTAACTTTCCCGATGCAGCCCACCTTTACACCCGACACCATGGGGCCAGGAAGGTTCAGGTCTCTCTCTCTGTCTGGTTAAAGTAATGAGTATTTGAACCATACAGACCAGGATGTTTCAGTCCTGTCTATTCAGTTAGCTGACTCCAGCTGGGCTACAGTAGGAGGGCTACAAATGGAGTTCAGAGGGTTATGTTGATAGATTTAGATGAGGAAAGACAGGAGGTGGCTCGAGTGGAGCATAAATGCTGGCATGGACTGGTTGGGCCGAATGGCCTGTTTCTGTGCTGTAAATCCTATGTAATCTATTGGAACACTCAGCTGGGAAGTGGAAAAAAAAAACCATAATTTCCGCTCATGATTTTATGTCGACTTCTCGACCCTGAATGCGAGAGCAGGATTGGACTCAGCTGTGACGCACCACCCATGGAGGAATCGACTTCTCACTGCCTGTGTTCTCTGGAAAAAGTGGCTAAATACCAAGAAATCAATGCATTTAGGAGACAAGGGAGGGGCAAATTGGCAGCA
The DNA here is from genome assembly GCF_036365525.1 of Heterodontus francisci. Classification (NCBI taxonomy): domain Eukaryota; kingdom Metazoa; phylum Chordata; class Chondrichthyes; order Heterodontiformes; family Heterodontidae; genus Heterodontus; species Heterodontus francisci. The sequence goes on from NC_090408.1 coordinate 36,865,886, forward strand.
AGCAAATAGTAATAACTTGGCTTGGATTTTATTGTTTTGAAAAATAGTGCTGCTGCTCCGAAAATGAGATGTGCCTTAAATCGATGGGGGGGGGGGGGGAAGGGGGGAAGAAAGTTTGGAAGAAAAGAGGCTCATTTGACTGAGGTTGAGGAGCCAGAGAGCCCTGGTACTGCAGCCAATGAAATTTAAGATCTATATAATCATGTGGGGAGAGGCGGCTCTGTATAAAAAGAAGCCAACAACCATTTTAAAGACGTGTGGCTTATTTGAAGTTAATGGAGCAACCGCAGGCTGTCCGGTGTGATTAGGGGAACTATTACATAAATTAAATACAGGTGGAGAGGATAGGAATGATGTTCTAAGTCTTAACATGTGTCAGAAAAGGGTATGGTTAATGGAGAAGGATCCGACTTGTTCTTTGTTTATCTGCAAAATGTTAGATACTAAACCTTTTACCATTTTAGCATTCCTAAGTTAGTGAGAGGTTTTTTTTTTTAAAAATAAATTCTTCATCCACTTTTGCACTGGTCATGTTTCCATGACTTTTACATGGACTAGTAAGTAGTTGGGTTAGTGTAGTCATGTCTCAGTGAGTTAACTTTAAGAGGTGATTTTCCACTTCAGTTCTCCCTGTGGGTTCTAGGAGCTCCTTTTGGGAATTTGCTGCTGTTACTGCACTCCTGCCTTCCTCAAATCGCCCAGTTTCCTCCCACCCTGTTTATTAGCCGAGGTATTGAATACAAGAGCAGGGAGGTTATGCTGGAACTGTATAACTCAATGGTTAGGCCACAACTTGAGTACTGTGTGCAGTTCTGGTCACCTCATTACAGAAAGCATTAGTAATTGCACTAGAGAGGGTACAGAGGAGATTTACGAGGAAGTTGCCAGGACTGGAAAAATGCAGTTATGAGGAAAAATTGGATAGGATAGGGTTGTTCTCCTTGGAACAGAGAAGGCTGAGGGGAGATCTGATTGAAATGTACAAAATTTTGAGGGGCTTGGATAGAGTGGAGGTGAGGGGTCTATTCACCTTTGCAGAGAGGTCAGTGACGAGGGGGCATAGATTTAAAGTGATAGGTCGAAAAGTTAGAAGGGAGATGAGGAAAAGCTTTTTCACCCAGAGGGTGGTGGGGGTCTGGAACTCACTGCCTGAGAGGGTAGTTGAGGCAGAAACCCTCAACTCATTCAAAAGGAGTCTGGATATGCACCTCGAGTGCCGTAATCTGCAGGGCTACGGACCAAATGCTAGGAGGTGGGATTAGAATAGGTGGCCTCTTTTTGTGCTTTAAACTTTCTATGATTCTATAAAGCCTGCCTCTTTGATCTTTTCAGATTCCAACCTAGCTCCTCCATTGCCCATCCTTTCCCCATACATGTTGTTTGCCACATATGTTTCCTCCTCATTATAAAAAAGATCTCTGCAATGTCTTCCTGCATGAGGAGCTCAATGAAAATGCAGTTGAGATATATTCAGTGGGCCAGATCTTGCTGGCGAAGACTGTGACATGAGTTCTATGTTTTCCTGCACTCTTCAGTGCAAAAAGATTTTGTACCTTAACTTGCTGGAGCGGGGCATAAAGAACCCAGGAGATGAGAGTTCACTGAGAGGAAACAATGGGAGCGGAGTGGGGAATAAAGAGCCCAGGAGAGAGAGAGAGAGAGAGTGTGAGGTTATTAATACTTTTGTTAGATGTGTAGTATTGGTAGGATATATTAATAGTGGTAAGGTAGATTAGTATTCGTAAAGTTTAGTATTAGCAGTAGTAAGGTTATTATTACTATTGGTAAGGTTTATTTTTATTGGTAGGGTTATTGGTATTAGCAACAGCAGGGTTTAGCTGTAATACCAAGGTTACTATCTAATAGAGGAATGGCAGGGCTGGTCCAACTTCAGCAGTGCACATCCTGTACTATGTGGGAACTCGCGGACACTTCTTGAGTCCTGGATAACCATATGTGCAAGAAGTGTCATCAGTTGCAGCAGCTTGAGCTCCGGGTTTTGGAACTTAAGCAGCAGCTGAGGTGTGGTGCATTCGTGAGGAGAGTTTCGTGGATAGCACTTTCATAGATGTGGTCACCCTGCAACTTAAGAGTATGCAGGGACAAGGGGAACGGGTGACAGCCAGTCAAGAAGCAGCAGACAGGTAGGTCAGGAGACCCCTAACTGCATCTCACTCTTCAACAGGTATTCAATTCTGAATACTGAGGGAAGGTGACGGTTTATCTGGGGAGTGCAGCCAAGGCCATGGCACTATGGGTGGCTCAGCTACATAGTTGGGCACAAGGAAGACTGGAAGAGTGATAGTGATAGGAGATTCAGTAGTCAGGGGAACAGACAGATGTTTCTGTGGACGTGAATCCAGGATGGTATGTTGCCTCCCTGGTGTCAGGGTCAAGGATGTCACTGAACGACTGCAGAGTACTCTGACGGACGAGGGTGGACAGCCAGCAGTCGTAGTCCACATTAGTACCAACGACATAGGGAGGAAGAGGGGTGTGGTCCTGCAGAAAGAGCTTAGTGAGCTAGGTAAGAAATTAGCAAGCAGGACCTCAAAAGTAGTAATCTCCGGATTACTCCCAGTACCATGCACAAGTGAGCATAGAAATAAGAGGATAGTGCTGATGAATGCGTGGCTGGAAAGACGGTGCAGGAGGGAGGGCTTTAGATTCTTGGGGCACTGGGACCAGTTCTGGAGAAGGTGGGACCTGTATAGGCTGGACGGTTTACACCTGAACAGAGTTGTGTCAAATTTCCTTGCGGGGCGATTTGCTAGTGCTATTGGGGAGGGTTTAAACTAACTTGCCAGGAGAAAATATCAGAGAGGAATACCAAGGTGTACAGAATACTGGGACAGATAGATAGCACTAGAGTAGAGAATGGTAAGTTATTAGGTGGGGTCAGAATAAGGGAGAAAATTATAAAGTCTAAATCAGGCTTAATGTACATGTATGTGAATGCACAAGAGTGTTGTCAGTAAGACTGGTGAGTTACATGTGCAGATTGACATGGAAATATGATGATGTGGCTACAACAGAGACCTGGTTCAAAGAAGGGTAAGACTAGGTATTGAATATTCCCGGATACAAGGTGTTCAGGAAAGATAGGAAAGGGAAAAAAGGGAGAGGGGTGGCAGTATTGATTAAGGAGAGCATTGCAGTGCTGGAGAAAAAGGATGTCTCCGAGGGGTCGAGGACAGAATCAATTTGGCTAGAGCTAAGGAACAAAAGAAGTGCAGTTACATTGCTCAAAGTTGTCTATGGGCACCAACTAGTGGGAAGGATGTGGAGGAACAATTTTGCAAAGAAATTACGGAGAGGTGCAAAAATTATTGGGTATTTATAATGGGGGACTTTAATTATCCAAACATAGACTGGGATAATAGTAGTGTAAAGGGCAGTGAGGGGCAAGAGTTCTAGAGTGTGTTGAGGAAAATTTTCTACAACAGTGAGTTGCTAGTCCAACAAGAAAGAGAGGCACTGCTAGACCTGGTTCTTGGGAATGAGGTGGGCCAAGTGGATCAAGTATCAGAAGGAAAAGGACTATGGAAAAGGACAGAGAACAATCCAGAGTAAGAATAATTAATTGGGGGGAAAGCCAACTTCAATGGGGGAAGAACGGAGCTGAGGCAAATAAATTGGAGTCAAAGGTTGGCAGGAAAAATGGTAGCTGAACTATAGGCTACCTTCAAAGAAGAGATAGTTTGTGCACAGTCAAAGTATGTTCCCTCAAAGGGGAAAGATAGTGTGAACAAATCCAGAGCCCCCTGGATGACAAAAGAGGTAGGCATTAAGAGTAAGAAGAAAAAGTGTGCTTATGACAGATGCCAGATAGAAAATACTTTTGAGAACCAGGCTGAATTTTGAAGGTCCAGAGAGGAAGTGAAAAAGCCAATAAGAGAAGCAAAGAGAGAGCATGAGAAGAGACTGGCAGCTAACATTAAAGGGAATCCCAAAGTTTTCTATAGGCATATAAATAGTAAAAGGGTGGTAACAGGAAGAGTGGGACCATAAAGGGGATTTATGCATGGAGGCAAAGGGCATAGCTGAAGTATTAAATTAATACTTTGCATCTGTCTTTAGCAAGGAAGAAGATGCAACCCAGACAAATGGTGAAAGAGGATGTAATTCAGATACTAGAAGGGTTTAAAATTGATTAGGAGGATTTATCAATAGGCTGTCTTGACTTAAAGTAGATAAAGCACCAGGACAGGATGAGATGCATCCAAGGATACTGAGGGAAGTGAGGGTGGAAATTATGGAGGTACTGGCCATAATTTTTCAGTCTTCCTTAGGCTCGGGAGTGGTGCCAGAGGACTGGAGAATTACAAATGTTATACCCTTGTTCAAAAAAGGTTGTAAAGATAAGCCCAGCAACTGCAGGCCAGTCAGTTTAACTTCGGCGGTGGGAAAACTTCTAGAAACAATAATTTGAGACCAAATTAATAGCCACATGGACAAATGTGGGTTAATTAAGGAAAGCCAGCATGGATTTCGTAAGGGAAAGTCATGTTTGACTAACTTGCTGGAGTTTTTTGAGGCAACAGAGAGGGTTGATGAGGGCAATGCAGTTGATGTGGTGTACATGGACTTTCAAAAGGCGTTTGATACAGTGCCATACAACAGACTTGTGATCAAAGTTATAGCTCATGGAATAAAAGGGACAGTAGCAACATGGATACAGAATTGGCTGAGTGACAGGAAACAAAGAGTAATGGATGTTTTTGTGACTGGAGGAAGGTTTGTAGCGGAGTTCCCCAGGGGTCAGTGTTGGGACCCTTGCTTTTCTTGATGTATATTAATGACCCAGACCTTGTTGTTCAAGGCACAATTTCAAAGTTTGTGGATGATCCAAAACTTGGAAGCATTGAGAACTTCGAGGAGGATAGTGTCGAACATCAAAAGGATATATTCAAGTTGGTGGAATGGGCAGACAGGTGGCAGATGAAGTTCAATGCAGAGAAATGTGAAGTGATTCATTTTAGTAGAAAGAACATGGAGAGACAATATAACACAAAAGGTACACTTCTAAAAGGGGTGCAGGAGCAGAGGGACCTGGGTGTATATGTCCATAAATCATTGAAGGTGGCGGGACAGGTTGAGAGAGAAGTGAATAAAGCACACCGTATCATGGGCTTCATTAATAGGGGCATAGAGTACAAGAGCAAGGAAGTTATGTTTTACTTGTATAAGACACTGGTTCGATCTCAGCTGGAATATTGCGTTCAGTTCTGGGCACCGCACTTTTGGAAAGATGTGAGGGCATTGGAGGGAGTGCAGAAAAGATTCACGAGAATGATTCCTGGGATGAGGATTTTCAGTTAAGAACATAGATTGGCGAAGTTGGGACTGTTTTCCTTGGAGAAGAGAAGGCTGAGAGTTGATTTGATAGAGGTATTCAAATTTGTGAGGGGTCTGGACAGAGTAGGTAGGAGGAAACTGTTCCCACTTGTGAAAGATGGGGAACGAGAGGGCACCGATTTAAAGTAATAGATAGGAGAAGCAAAAGCGACATGAGAAAAAACTTTTTACGCAGCGAGTGGTTAAGGTCTGGAATGCGCTGCCTGAGAACATGGTGGAGGCAGGTTCAATTGAAGCATTCAAAAGAGAATTAAACTGTTATCTGAAAAGGAAGCATGTGCAGGGTTACGGGGAGAAGGCAGGTGAGTGGCACTAGGTGAATTGCTCATTCAGAGAGCCAGTGCAGACACAATGGGCCAAATGGCCGCCTCCTGCACTGTAACAATTCTGTGAAGTGTGAGCTGGCGAGGGCAGCAGGGCGTTTGGGACCTAGGAGTGCCAGGAACAACAATCTATCTCCTTTAATCATGAGATTCAAGAATCGAGAAAGAAAAAGTAACATGGAAAAGGAGGGTGAATGCGAATGAAATCAGGCACAAAGAGAAATAGAGTAAAAAAATTAGATTAAGGGAGGGGAAAAAAGACAGGAAAAGTTTTTTTTTTAAATAGTTTGGCATTTTTAAAATCTGTAACAATAATTTTCTATCTAAGGTATGAGACTCAACAGTTCAAATTGTTTCCTTTCTGGACCAGAGAGATTGACTGGCACTGAATTAACAATGATTGTATTGTTAAAAAGGTATTTGCATATTAATTATGAGCCTTAACATTATGCAGCGAGTTTAATGGGCAGTTAATGTGCAAACACAGCCAGTTTTTAAAAATAGCCAAGGCTAAGGGCAAGACACTGTGCAAAACAAACGATGGAGCAACATAAATCAACCAGTGAGGTCTAGAGCTTCTCAATTCGGTGTTTCTCTTCATCCCTGAAACTTGTTGACCATTTGGAACGTTAATAATGGTGTGCTGTTAACTTGCTGTTATTTTTCCAGGAAGATTTGGCCCAGTGTGTTCAATATGCACAGGTCTGAGTCTTCCCTGGTGTATGTCTGTAGAAGCCCACCATGTTTGAGTCTTCCAACTAAACTATTGAGAAGCGCACTTTAATAGAATTTCAGTTAACCTAGTTTAGAATGTACGCTTTCTCCCTGGAAAGACATGTTTGACTGGCCTAATCCAGAGAACAGCAGACCAGGTTAGCAAAGAGTAAAACTTTGAGACCTGAGGTGTGCTCGGGAATATTGCTCGAGGTAAAATCGCTAAAATTGCACAGCTTGCCATCACAGTTAGCTTCCCATTGCTTGACTGGTCTGGACCACATTGCCTGTTCCCATATTGGTTTCCACGCAGCTGCAGTGAGCTCTAAGTCATGAGGCTGCAATTCCAGATCCCATCACTAACCCAGTTGTACCTGGCACTGCACTCCTTCATATAACCAGCACCATTGAACTACGCAAACTTAGAAAATTGGGGGACAATTGCAATCTAAGAATATATATAAAGCCCTGTAAAGCCTGTAAATACAGACTATTTCCAAAAGATGATATCTCAATAATATAACTTCAAAAACTAGACTGCATTGTTTGTTCAGCAGCTCTCAGGATTGGGGTGGAAGGGGCCAGGTGATGTTGCAGCTGGGATTTTCGGCACAGGTGCAATGATGCTTTATTGACTAATGGGTCTGTTTGAGTCATGTTGGTATTTTCAAACCTTTTCTCTCCAGCTCATGATACTGAAATGTGGACGTTGCCCTGAGATGAAGACTAGAGTCCTTTCAGAGCATTTTAATCATCTTGGCACAAGATAAATACAAAGGCATATGTTGCACTTCACATTGAGGATTAAGTTCAAGTGCAGTCTGATATTTTTGCATTGATAACATGATGTTGGCAATTTGTGCGCACTAATTCCACAGCTGATGGTGGACAATCTTGGTAAAGGAGGCAAACCCGTGTACTTGACTTTTCCTGAGTGCTGAGAACTGCGGTCCAGGTTGGTGCAAAACATGGGACATATGTCCTGTTATCCCTCCTCCTAGGCCTAATCACCAGCACACCTGTAAAGAATGGAGAAAGCCGTTTGTTCTTGCATAGTCTTAGAGAATGTCAACAGCAAAAAACCAAGCCACTTTGGCCCAGGAGAACCACTCCAGCATTTATGTTTCGCCCAAGCCTTCTCCCACACTTCATCTAACCCACCAATATATCCTTCTATTCCTTTTTCATTCATTTCTTTATCTAGCTTCCCATTAAATGCGTCTATGCTATTTTCCTCAAATATTCCTTGTAGCAAGTTTCATATTCTAGCTACACATTGTCGAAAGAACTGTCTCTTAAATTCCATATTGAATTTATTAGTGACTACCTTTATTATTTATGGCCCATAGCCTCTAAATCTACCCTTTCGTGATCTTAATCAGCTTTATCATGTCGTCTCTCAGTATTCTCTTTTCTAGTGAAAAGAGTCCCAGAAGTTCAATCTTTCCTAATAGGTATGACCTCTCAGTTCTGGTGCTATTCTGAAATCTTCCTTGCACTTTCTCTAATGCCTCCATATCTGTTTTATAATATGAAGACCAGAAATGTTCAAAGTGTAGTTAACCCTAGGTTTGATACAAGTTTCATGCAACTTTTCTGCTTTTCAATTCTATCCTTCTCGAAGTGAACCCAGATGGGTTTTTTTTTAATGGCTTTATTAACCTGCGTTGCTACTTTTAGTGATTTATGTCACTGTACCCCATCCCCCGCCATCCGTCGTGAGACAGGTTAGTTTTACCCTACTGATGATGTGTTGTTGCAATAGTAATCCTGCTCAGTATGAGAGGAACCGCAGGTTCAGACATTTGCTGTATGTGCTTGGCTGAGGAGTCAATGGTGCGAAGTTACCATCTGTGGGATTATGATTGAACACCTTAAAGTCAGAATCCCCCCTAAACGTAACGATACCCTCGCGCCGCGGATCACTCGTTGGCCTGGGATAGCCGACTCCGGTCGGCGAGTAGTGCCGCTCGATTCAGGGCTGGAATGCGGCCAGATGGGCGCCGCCCCTCTCCTGTTAACGCACAGCATGTTCGTGGGGAACCTGGTGCTAAATTATTCGTAGACGAGACTGAGCGAGACCGGCAGAGTTTAAAAGTGCAGTGGCAGTGGGAAGGAGTGAAACTGAGCAAGACTGGCAGAGTTTAAAAGTGCAGCGGGAAGGAGCGAGACTGAGCGAGACCGGCAGAGTTTAAAAGTGCAGTGGCAGCGGGAAGGAGCGAGACCGGCAGAGTTTAAAAGTGCAGTGGCAGCGGGAAGGAGCGAGACTGAGCGAGACCCGCAGAGTTTAAAAGTGCAGCGGCAGTGGGAAGGAGTGAAACTGAGAAAGACTGGCAGAGTTTAAAAGTGCAGCGGGAAGGAGCGAGACTGAGCGAGACCGGCAGAGTTTAAAAGTGCAGCGGCAGCGGGAAGGAGCGAGACCGGCAGAGTTTGAAAGTGCAGCGGCAGCGGGAAGGAGCGAGACCGGCAGAGTTTAAAAATGCAGCGGCAGCGGGAAGGAGCGTGACTGAGCGAGACCGGCAGAGTTTAAAAGTGCAGCGGCAGCGGGAAGGAGCGAGACTGAGCGAGACCGGCAGAGTTTAAAAGTGCAGTGGCAGCGTGCCTGAGTTTTGAAAAAAAAAGCCAACAGTGACATCACAGAGAGCTGCAAGGTGATTGGTTGGTGAGTCACTGTTGTTAGGGAATAGCTCTAAATAAGTATGGCAGGTAAGAAAAAGAAAAGGAAAAAGTTTTTTTTTGTTTGTGGAAAAAAAACCTCTGGTGATAAGGTGAGTACTACTCAAGTGTTTCTTTTTAATTCAGTGTAGCTTATGAAGGACTTTAGATTGTAGTGGGTAGAACAAGGCCTCTAGTGTAATTAGTATTTTTTAATTCAGGGAGTAACTAATTAATCTAAGGGTAAGTCATGGCAGGAGAGCTCAGCCCCGTGATGTGCTCCTCCTGCGGTATGTGGGAAATCAGGGACGATTCCAGTGTTCCTGATGACCGTGTGTGCAGGAAGTGTATCCATCTGCAGCTACTGGCTACCCGAATTACGGAGCTGGAGCTGCGGGTGGATTCACTGTGGAGCATCTGCAATGCTGAGGACGTCGTGGATAGCAGGTTTAGTGAGGTGGTTGCACCGCAGGCAATGGCTGCACAGGCAGAAAAGGGATGGGTGACCACCAGACGGAGTAGTAGGCGCAGGCAGGTAGTGCAGGAGTCCCCTGTGGCCATCTCCCTCTCAAACAGATATACCGCTTTGGATACTGTTGGGGGGGATGACCTCCCGGGGAAAGCAGCAACAGCCAGGTCCATGGCACCACGGAGGGCTCTGCTGCACAACAGGGGAGGAAAAGGGGTGGAAGAGCTATTGTGATGGGGAATTCTATCGTAAGGGGTGCAGATAGACGTTTCTGTGGCCGCAAATGAAACTCCAGGATGGTATGTTGCCTCCCTGGTGCTAGGGCCAAGAATGTCTCTGAGCAGCTACAGGACATTCTGAAAGGGGAGGGTGAGCAGCCAGAGGTCATGATCCATATTGGTACTAACGACATAGGCAGGAAGAGAGATGAGATTCTGCTAAGTGAATATAGGGAGTTAGGCAGAAGGTTAAAAAGCAAGACCTCGAGGGTTGTAATCTCAGGTATACTCCCTGTACCATGTGCCAGTGAGGGTAGGAATAGGAGCATAAGACAAATGAATGCGTGGCTGAAGAGTTGGTGTCGGCGAGATGGGTTTCAACTACTTGGATCATTGGGATCTCTTCTGGTGCAGAGGTGACCTGTACAAGAGGGACGGGTTGCATCTGAACTGGAAGGGGACCAATATCCTTGCAGGGAGGTTTGCTAGTAATACTCGGGAGGGTTTAAACTAGTCTTGCAGGGGGGTGGGACCCAAAGTAGTAGTCTCTCCGATGAGATAGTTGAGGCAAATGTAGAGGTTAAAGCAAGCATGTCCAGTACGCATGCCGGGCAGGGGCAGGACAGGGAGCGTGGAAGATCTGGTAGGCTAGACTGCATTTATTTTAATGCAAGAAGCCTTACACTAAGGCAGATGAACTCAGAGCATGGATTGGTACACGGGATTGTGATATTTACAGCTATTATGGAAAAGTGGTTGAGGGATGGGCAGGACTGGCAGCTCAATGTTCCAGGGTATCAATCCTTCCAGCGTGATAGAGGTGGAGGTAAGAGAGGAGGGGGAGTTGCACTATTGATTAGGGAGGACATCACGGCAGTACTCAGAGAGGATATCCCAGGGAGAACGTCCAGCTAGGCCATATGGGTAGAACTTAGAAATAAGGAAAGGGTGATCACTTTGATGGGATTATACTATTTCTTTGGCCTCCTTATCTCGAGAGACAATGGGTAAGCACCTGGAGGTGGTCAGTGGTGTGTGAAGCAGTGCCTGGAGTGGCTATAAAGGCCAATTCTAGAGTGACAGGCTCTTCCACAGGTGCTGCAGAAAAATTTGTTTGTCGGGGCTGTTACACAGTTGGCTCTCCCCTTGCGCCTCTGTCTTTTTTCCTGCCAACTGCTAAGTCTCTTCGACTCGCCACACTTTAGCCTCGCCTTTATGGCTGCCCGCCAGCTCTGGCGAACGCTGGCAACTGACTCCCATGACTTGTGATCAGTTTCACAGGACTTCATGTCGCGTTTGCAGATGTCTTTAAAGCGGAGACATGGACGGCCGGTGGGTCTGATACCAGTGGCAAGCTCGCTGTACAATGTGTCTTTGGGGATCCTGCCATCTTCCATGCGGCTCACATGGCCAAGCCATCTCGAGCACTGCTGACTCAGTAGTGTGTATAAGCTGGGGATGTTGGCCGCCTCGAGGACTTCTGTGTTGGAGATACGGTCCTGCCACCTGATGCCAAGTATTCTCCGGAGGCAGCGAAGATGGAATGAATTGAGATGTCGCTCTTGGCTGATATACGTTGTCCAGGCCTCGCTGCCATAGAGCAAGGTACTGAGGACACAGGCTTGATGCACTCGGACTTTTGTGTTCCATGTCAGTGCGCCATTTTCCCACACTCTCTTGGCCAGTCTGGACATAGCAGTGGAAGCCTTTCCCATGCGCTTGTTGATTTCTGCATCTAGAGACAGGTTACTGGTGATAGTTGAGCCTAGGTAGGTGAACTCTTGAACCACTTCCAGAGCGTGGTCGCCAATACTGATGGATGGAGCATTTCTGACGTCCTGCCCCATGATGTTCGTTTTCTTGAGGCTGATGGTTAGGCCAAATTCATTGCAGGCAGCCACAAACCTGTCGATGAGACTCTGCAGGCACTCTTCAGTGTGAGATGTTAGAGCAGCACCGTCAGCAAAGAGGAGTTCCCTGATGAGGACTTTCCGTACTTTGGACTTCGCTCTTAGACGGGCAAGGTTGAACAACCTGCTCCCTGATCTTGTGTGGAGGAAAATTCCTTCAGAGGACTTGAACGCATGTGAAAGCAGCAAGAAGAAGAAAATCCCAAAAAGTGTGGGTGCGAGAACACAGCCCTGTTTCACGCCACTCAGGATAGGAAAGGGGTCTGATGAGGAGCCACCATGTTGAATTGTGCCTTTCATATTGTCATGGAATGAGCTGATGATGCTTAGTAGCTTTGGTGGACATCCAATCTTTTCTAGTAGTCTGAAGAGACCACGTCTGCTGACAAGGTCAGAGGCTTTGGTGAGATCAATGAAAGCAATGTAGAGGGGGCATCTGTTGTTCACGGCATTTCTCCTGTATCTGACGAAGGGAGAACAGCATGTCAACGGTCGATCTCTCTGCACGAAAGCCACACTGTGCCTCGGGGTAGATGCGCTCGGCCAGCTTCTGGAGCCTGTTTAGAGCGACTCGAGCGAAGACTTTCCCCACTATGCTGAGCAGGGAGATTCCACGCTAGTTGTTGCAAGTCACCGCAATAGGCCCCCCAATAGTCAGAGGGAAATGGAGGAGCATATATGTCGGGAAATCACAGATTGGTGTAGGAATTATAGGGTTGTAATAGTAGATGATTTTATCTTCCCTAATATTGATTGGGACTGCCTTAGTGCTAAGGGATCAGTTGGGGAAGAATTTTAGTGTGTCCAGGATAGTTTTCTGAAGCAGTATGTGGATGGCCCTACCAGAGAAGGGGCTAAACTCGACCTCCTCTTGGGAAATGAGGCTGGGCAGTTGGTTGATGTGTCAGTGGGGGAGCACTTTGGGACCAGTGACCACAACTCTATTAGCTTCAAGATAGTTATGGAGAAGGATAGGACTGGTCCTCCGGTTGAAGTCCTAAATTGGGGGAAGGCTAATTTCAATGGCATCAGACAGGAACTCTCAAAAGTTGAATGAGAGAGGCTGTTTACAGGTAAAGGGACATCTGGCAAGTGGGAGGCTTTTAAAAGTGAGATGGGAAGAGTTCAGGGCTGGCATGTTCCTGTTAGATGGAAGGGCAAGGCTGGCAAGTTTAGGGAACCTTGGTTGACTAGGGATATTGAGGGTCTGGTCAGGACAAAGAAAGAGGCATATGTTAGGTATAGGCAGCTGGGATCAAGCGAGTCCCTCGAGGAGTATAGGGGATGTAGGAGTACACTTAAGGAAATTAGGAGGGTGAAAAGGGGCCATGTGATTTCCGTGACAGATAAGATAAAGGAGAATCCTAAAAGATTCCATAAGTATGTTAAGAGTAAAAGGGTTGCTAGGGGGAGAGTAGGTCCCCGTAAGGATCAGTGTGGTAATCTATGTGTGGAGCCACGGGAAATGGGCGTGGTCTTAAATGAATACTTCTCATCTGTATTTACCGTGGAGAAGGTCATGGAAGCTAGTGAATTCAAGGGAGGGAATAGCGATATCCTGAAGCATATCAACATTACAAAAGAGGAGGTGTTGGAGGTTTTGAAGCGCATTAAGGTGGATAAATCCCCAGGGCCTGACAAGGTGTATCCTAGGATGCTATGGGAAGCAAGGGAGGAGATTGCTGGGGCCCTGGCAGAGATTTTTGTGTCATCGTTCGCCACAGGTGAGGTACTGGAAGACTGGAGGATAGCTAATGTTGTGCCTTTATTTAAGAAGGGCAGCAGGGATAAGCTAGGGAATTGCAGGCTGGTGAGCCTTACATCAGTGGTGGGAAAGTTATTGGAAGGGATTCTGAGAGACCAGATTTATATGCATCTGGAAAGGCAAGGCTTGATTAGGGATAGTCAGCATGGCTTAGTGCATGGGAAATCATGTCTCACGAATTTGATTGAGTTATTTGAGGAGGTTACCAAGAGGATTGACGAGGGCACGGACATAGACGTTGTCTACATGGACTTTAGCAAGGCCTTTGACAAGGTCCTGCATGGTAGGCTGGACCAAAAGATTCGAACACATGGGATCCAGGGTGAGCTAGCCAATTGAATACAAAATTGACTTGGTGAGGAGGCAGTGGGTGGTCGTGGAGTGTTTTTTTTTTCAGATTGGAGGCCGGTGACCAGTGGTGTGCCGCAGGGATCGGTGCTTGGCCCTCTGTTGTTTGTCAAAAATTAATGATTTGGATGTGAATGTAGGGGGCATGATTCGTAAGTTTGCAGATGACGCCAAAATTGGTGGTATAGTGGACAGTGAAGAAGGTTGTCTAAGATTACAACAGGATAGATAAACTGGGAAAGTGGGCAAGGGATTGACAAATGGAATTTAACGCAGACAAGTGCGAAGTGATGCGTTTTGGGAAGTTAAACCAGGGCAGGACATATACAGTGAATGGCAGGGCCCTGGGGAGTGTTGTTGAGCAGCGAGACCTTGGGGTGCAAGTACATAGTTCCCTGAAAGTGGCAACACAGGTAGACAGGGTGGTGAAGAAGGCGTATGGCATGCTTGCCTTCATCAGCAGAGGCATTGAGTACAAGAGTTGGAACGTCATGTTACAGTTGTACATAACGTTGGTTAGGCCGCATTTGGAGTACTGTGTGCAGTTCTGGTCGCCGCACTACAGGAAAGATGTGATTAAGCTAGAGAGAGTGCAGGAAAGATTCACAAGGATGTTGCCTGGTTTGGAGGGCTATTGGTTACGGCCACCTGGTGAGGGTGGTTTGCACTGTTCAACTCCCACCTGACTGCAGCAAGTATTTTTTGGTTATGAGGGTATAACCCTAACTTGTTTTATTTGTCAAATGAACAGCTGCCTTGTGGGCGTCTCGGGAGAGACCACGGCTAAGGGAGTAAACCCTAACAGAAAATCCGGAGTGGAACCCCGTAGGCGGTCATGTGTCACCTTTGGCATGTTTCCGGCAGTTCCTGCAGCCATACCGGTGCCAAACGTCGTGCTCTGCACTCCTTTGGACCCCACCAGAAAGGCCGAGAGGGGGGTTTTGACGCTTGGGCAACTCTCAACCTCCATACATTCGCCCAGGCATGCGCCATGGAGAGGTCACTCCATAGTTGCCTCACAGCGACTGACACCACTGACCACCTCTAGGCGCTTACCCATTGTCTCTCGAGACAAGGAGGCCAAAGAGAAAGAAGAAAGAAAGTTATAAAGAGAGATTGGATAGGCTGTGTCTGTTTTCCCTAGATCGAAGGAGGCTGAGAGGGGACATGATAGAGGTATATAAAATCATGAGAGGCATAGATAGGGTAGATAGCCAGAGTCTGTTTCCCATGGTAGGGGTGACTAAACCTAGAGGGCATCGATTTAAGGTGAGAGGGAGGAGGATCAAAGGGGTAAATATTTCACACAAAGAATAGTGGGTATCTGGAATGAGCTGCTAGAGGAGGTGGTGGAGGCCGGAACAGTAGCAACATTTAAGAGGCATCTGGACAGGTACTTGAATGAGAAAGGCATAGAGGGATACGGAATTAATGCAGGTAGGTGGGATTAGTATAGATAGGCATTATGATCAACATGGACACAGTGGGCCGAAGGGCCTGTTTCTATGCTGTACGACTCTATGACTCTATGACCATCGATCCCTGTATTCCTCTACCTCTTTTAGTCGCTTATTTTCTAAGCAGTATGTGACTTCCTTTTATTCTTCCTACCACAATTCCCCTCATGCTTAGCTTTATTGAAGTTTATTTTCTGGAGCACTCTCCTGGTCCTGTTGTAAACACTACTTTGGTTGACTCAAACTATTTTTAATATTGACAGCCTATGCCAAAGTGTGAAAGCAGACTTCATATTCCACTCTGTATTACAATGAGAGTTCTTCATTAGAGCTTACAAATTTACATTTGCATCGAGTTTGATGAGGTTAGATTTAAAGCTTTAATTTCTGTGGGAAGACTGTTGCTTCTGTGCTAAAACTTAGCCCTTTAACACAAAGCCTTGTACCCCTGCTCCTTGTGTAATTAAAGTCCTGGGGCAAATGAAGGCCTCTAGCACTTACAGTATTGTGCCTTGTTGCTGCTGAATAAAGTGGCTTTTACAACTGGATGCGTTAATGGGAGGGAAAAGGAAGTGGAGAGAAAGAGAGTGTTTTATCCTAGGGAGACTGTGAGGCACAGACGCAGGAAGCAGCTATGTGGCAGTGTGCGTAAAACCCAGCTGATCTGAATAAGACCATTGACGGCTGTGCAATCCATCAGCTTGCACAGAGTGACTCTGTGCTGCTACTTTTTAGGAAAAAGAGGGGAAAAAAACTGCAGCCTGTTATTTTCACTTCGCAAACTACTTGGAAACCATTTCGTCAAATTTTTTCTTTAACAATTGCTGCCTTTTTTTTGTGCATGTGGCTTCCCTTCTGTTTGATTTTGAAAGGAGGGCGTTTATCCAGCGGTCTCAGCTGTGAGGGTTTCTTCCTGCAGTTAAGAAGCAACTCAAAGGAAATCAGCAACACACACACGTGTGTGAGAGTTTTCATACCTCGGGTTTCTATGTCCCATAAACTGCAGTCTGGAGTCCATGCTGTGGAATTTGCTGCCTTTTGCGTTACCCTGACAAAATGTACGAAAGGCACAAAAGGCGATATAGCCTATCGGGCATCTCAAAGCGTGGCAGAGGCGTTGACGTTGTGCTACTCAAGGTATGATGATTTCTGGGGATTACATCTGTAAATATAAAAATTTGGAAAGATTTTTCATTTGTCAACAAGTGCTTATCAAACGTTAATCATGTTTTGGAGCGGGGAGCAAATCTTGAAGCTCAGTCTGGGAATTTGGTCCAGCTGAACTTTTTACTGTTTCAGAATTGGCTTGTTTCCTGGTAAATTTGATGGAAAACCAAGTAAAGCCAAGTGACCTCATGCGCAGCATTTGTCTGCAAATTGCTTCTCACAAAAAGGGGGCAGATACCTTGGTGGGGGTGCAGTGGTGGAGCCTCAGGTCTGTTTTATTAGTGGACTGTGGCTCACAACGACTGCTTTGAATACTAAACAGGCTAAATTAAATAATAACCTGATGAGCACCGTAATGGGATTTTGTCTGTTGTACCTGTTCCAGCAGTTGAGTCCACTTCCATGATCTCAAGTCAAGTTTGGTGGGCGAATAAAGCATTCATTTGGAAGATGATGATCATACCCACATTTAATCATGTAAATTGTCAGTTTTCTTTTTGTAACCTCTTGCAAGCTTGCAGGCTCCTTATTGGAGGTTTATTGTGCTTTGTGCAAAACAGTCCTTGTCCATAAAGTGTCTATGATTGGAAGTCACATGAAGAGAAAGGTTTAGATGTATGTGGGGGGAGGTTGTGTATGTGTTTCCTCTATTTGCTAATGTTAGCAAAGTGGTTGGAATGAATATATAGCAGATTTTCCCACTTTTATCACTAGCAAGAGAGATATTTGTATTTATTTAATGTCTAATCACATTCTTAAACATCTCAAAGCAGTTCACATAACATGAGTTACTTTGAAATGACTATTATTATTTCGGCAGATGCCACAGTTGTTTTGCTAACATCAAGATCCCACAAAAGAGCAATGAAATGAATTACCGTTCAATCTTTTTGTTTCTGGTGGTTTTTGATTGAGGGAGGAATGTTGGCCAGGGCCCCAGATGAACTCCTGCTTTTCAAATGGTGCCATGAAATCTTTCACCGTCTATCAAAGCAGATGGTGTTTCAATTAAACATCTTAACCAAACAAAGGGTGAGAGTGTAGCCCACATGATTTCAATTTTTATTTCTAAAAGTTAAGGGGGAAAAAAAGAACACTATCCCAACTATAATAGTTATGTATAATTATCTTTGAAACTATATATTTTAGCTGGAATGCACTATTTAATAGGGAAAACAACTGGAGAACTGGGCAGTAGCCAGAGTATATTGTAAAATTATAGCAGTGTGGACAAAATAAATACGAATTTAGAATTTTCAACAGTTTTTTTTAAAAAGTATTTCCCTGTAGGGTCCTGCTTCCAAAAAGGCACTCCTGGGGAACAGTTGCTGAAAAACACACTCTGGCAGAGTCCCCTACACATGCCAGTATGCCCAGAGGGTCCCCATGCTAGAAGGTGGCATGCTTCTCGGGACTCCTCTGGACTGTGATACGTAGCTAAAAATTCCTGTCTGCTCCCTTATCCCATACCCTAATGTTCTAACTTCTAATAGTGACAGGAACCCAAACAAAACAATACTCTCATTGCAGAAAATATCTGGTTTGCATCTAACCAGCAGAAGGCATAAGACGCTTGTAGTTCAACAATTCCAGAATTCTTGGGACACTGCTTCGAGCATATAATATCCAAACCTCAGGTAGCAGGTAATCTGATGACTGTAGTACTCCCTTGCTTTCCTCTGACCCTTTAGGAGTCCATTTTGTTTGAACTGCATTGGCTGTTTGGCAGACCAACGCAACAGCTGATATATGCACTGTGAGATACCCCAGACAGCAAAAAGATGAATGGCCGGTTAGTATATTCCTGGTATTAGTTAAGGAAAGAATGTGAGCCAAGATATTAAGGGATGTATTCCACAAACTTCCCGCCCAGAAGCTTACCAATAAAGCTGAAAGGTGGATAATCTCACTGACCTTCGATTATTGCAAAGGAAAGTATGAAATTTCCTTTTGTAAACATACAACAGCTCGTCAAATAAAACCTTGGTTTTAGAAGTGGAAAGTAGGTGATGGTGGGTATTCAACAGAGGATCCTGGGAATCTACAGCACATCAGCATCTGAAAAGGGAAAGACAAATTAATGTTTTGAGGCTGTGATCATCTTCACGAATGCTGCCTCCTGAAACGTCGGCTGTTTTATTTTTATCCAGATGCTGACATTTTCAGTTTTCTTTTTCTCTATTTGAATGTACAGGGGCTGTGGAAAGTGGATAATGCTCTTCCATTGGAATGATTGTTTACCACTTCTGAATTTATATGCCGCCTTTCAAAACCACAGAATGTCCCAGAGTGCTTCACAGCCAATTAAGTATTATTCAAGTGTCGTCGCTGTCAATCCCAAACCTTTGTTCTCCCCTTTTCCACCTCTCCCTTTGCATTATTTTCCAGGGATGAACTTACTCAACAGGAAATTAGTCCCGAGTGGGAGAACAGTGATGGATAAGCATTAAAGCCGGTGTGTAACGGGGCCCTCACAGTCAGCTTCACTCTGTGTGGGTCAGTACTCGCTGGAATTATAACTTTTGGTGTCCATTTCATTATTGTGGGTTATTGTTCACAGAACAATGCAACCCAACTTATTGGTTACTTGGTTACCATGGACTCGATGAGATGTCAGGAAATGGACAGACAGGCAATTATTTAATATTTTAGCATCGATTTCTGTTTCAACTGTGAGTGCAGATTGAGAGCCCTATTTTTTGGATAGACAGCAGGCTGAGAGGATTTATGAAGTACTCGAATTAACTTTAGGCTCCTTAACCCAGATTGCTGCAGTGATCTTGTTCTTCACTTTTCCTTTTTTTTATGATCTCATTGCACTCTTAATTAGACTCAAATGATGAGCAAGCTCCATCTTGAGAGTGGCTGCCAGTGCACTTTTGGAGATGGTAGTCAGAGGCTGGGAATTCTCCGGCGAGTAACTTGCCTCCTGACTTCCAAAGCCTGTCTGCCATCTACAAGGCACAAATCAGGAGTGTGATAGATTACTCTCCACTTGACTGGATTGCAGCTCCAACAACACTCAAGAGGCTCGACACCATCCATGACAAAACAGCACATTTGATTGGCACCCCATCTGCCACCTTCACCATTTACTCCCTCTGCCACTGGCGCACAGTGACAGCAGTGTGTACCATCTACAAGATGAACTGTAGCAACTCACCAAGCTTCTAGGACAGTACCTCCCAAACCTGTGACTGTCTAGAAGGACAAGAGCAGCAGGCACATTGGAACACCACCATCTCCAAGTCCCACACTGTCTTGACTTGGAAACATAAGTCATTCTTTCAATGGCACTGGGTCAAAATCTTGAAACTCCCTAATAGCACTGTGGGTGTACTTATACCACACAGAGTACAGCAGTTCAGGAAGGCGGCTTAACACCTCAAGGGCAATTAGGGATGGGCATTAAATGTTGGCCTTGCCAGTGATGCTCGCATCCCATGCATAAATAAAAGAAAAATGGTGACCTATTATTTTATGTATCTTAAAATTGCACTGTTACGACCAGGTGAGAAAGATGTCCAGGGGTCCCTCTCAGCCTTCATCTGGTCTTACTGTAACAGGATTTAATTTTAAACACCCCGTGTTTTTAGCTCCCCCTTGGTGAATCCTTGTTCACCGCTTTCCAATTATAAGGCAAAGAAACCAGCACAAACAGGTTTTCTCAGGTTTAAAGAAGAAAAGTTGAAGTTTATTAAACTTAAACTCTAATTCAGTTGACACCTACAGATACACGACATGCCCACGCTAGCATACATATGCAATACACACATGCAAATCGAGACAGAACAAAGCAGAAGAAAAATAAAGTGGAAAAGTTTGAGGCAATATCTGAAGAGTTTTTGTTACGGGTCTTTGAGCTCACTGTAGAGTCCTTGATTGTGGGTAGATCTTGCTTTTCTTTGGGGCCCAGTATTCTTCTGAAACCTTGTTCGCTGTAGGAGACTTTTCTCTCTTGGGGTTCATGTGTCTTCTTTGGATTCAGAGGCTTGTGAGAAAGAGATGGGAGCAGGCAGGAGAGATCTTCTCAGTTCAAACTGTGTGTACAATTCAGAAAACCCCAGCTTGCCAAGCAGGTTGGTCATGTGACTAACTGGTCTGACCATGTCTTGGATTGTATCACCTTAGCAGTCTCTGAAATGTCATCTCTTACACACAATACCTGGTGATCAAGGTTCATTGTGGGTTGAATGTGTCAGGGAATGGTCCTTTTGCCCTTCCAATCACTGTCAATATGCACACATCTTTTCCAGCCACGGCTGATCTGTTTATCAAGTCCTTTCCTCACTCCAGTAATAGTTTAAAATCAATGTTCATGACAAAATTCATGTGCCTCATTCTTGGCAGGTGGGGGCCTAGCCTGACAGCACCAATAAGATTCTGGGTACTGTAGTTAAAAGAAAATCCTTGTTCCACACACATTGGGGGAGGGGTTTGCATGTGCCTATAGCCCCATTTGGTTTTGGAGTAGACCAAAGTTGGGTACCGTCACCACCCTCTCACCCTGTCAATTTGCCCACAAAGAGGTGCCCACTGTCAGCCTGGGTTGACACTCAAATCACATTGTGAAGAAACTCGTGGCCTTTCTCTCGAGTTTTATTTTTGTTTATACATAATTATGATGACTCTGGATCCAACTCATGTGACCAGAAATATTTTTAAATAACTATGATAAATTTTTAGCAGCATAAAAGTGTGAGGGAAAAAGTAAAGCTGATCAAGGATGCCCACCTAGTCACCTTACAGGGCATCATGCCTCAAGGACTGTAGAGTACAGATAAGATGAATTTCCTGATTTCTCAGGCTTCAGTGAAGGTCAGAACAGTCCAGTGATAGTAATTTCTCTCTCCAGTCCAAAGCGCTGTTTGGGGAATTGCTGATGCTGCCCTCTGTCCTATCGCTTTGTGACATTTAGCACATCAGTCTCCTGAAATAAAATTAAATAGAAAATCATGAAGACTACAATGTGTATTTTGCTATAAATGTTTTCATCATTATCTCAGGACACAACAAAAGGAATGATGCAGTTTTTTTTATTATACGTTTGTATAGCTAATAGCCCTGGCTTTCAGTTCACTGATTCAAACTTACCAAATGTCGGATTCTAATTTACAAATGAAAGGCTACATACTGGAAAACTGAAGCCAAAACATAAAAAGCCAGATGCACACAGTGGGGCAGTCAGCATCTGCAGAGAAAAGGCACCCAGAATTTTGAGCTGATACCATATTAAAAACCCTTCTAAAGGTGGGTATAATTGTGAAGGTCCCCTGGTGAATGTTGATGCTGCCTGAAAGCTTTCATCGAACATCCTGCAAAATTTCTCCTCCAAAGAGTGTTCAGTTGGGTACTATAAGCCTTCAGTACATCGATTGTCAGTGATACAGATACTTTAGGTTACATCTGTACAAATACTGGTCAGGTACGGTACACGCAGAATAAAGGCCACCCTGTCACTGTCAGCATTTGTTTAAAAGAAAATTTTCAAGCACTGATTCATCGGCTTTGCATTCCATTGGAAACATTCCTTTTTTTTTACTAGAAACCGTTTAAACACTGGTCTTGAGTTTAAAACAAAGATTTTTCAAACCAGGCTCGAGGAGTTCCCAGGGGTTTCTGTATTTGTGGAATTGTTGGTGTGTTAGCGCTGTCGCTGTGGGCAAATGAAGAATATTTTCAGCAATGAGTAGCTGATACTGTCTATCAAAAGTTAGAGTTAAGAGTTTTCAGAAATATAGCAGTTGTTTTTGGCGGGAGTGGGCACCACACTGAAACATTTGAAGTCCACTGGCTCAAAGCTGTAGCTGAGTAATGCTTATTGAGAAATTGCTGAAAAGCAGTGGATTTCATCTGCATCTAGATACAACAACTTGTATTTATATAGCGCCCTTAACATAGTGAAACATCCCAAAGCCCTTCACAGGAGCGATTCATCAAACAAAATTTTACACTGAGCCACGTAAGGAGATAGCAAACAATTAGGAAGGCAAATTGGCCTTTAATGCAAGGGGATTGGAGTATAAGAGTAAGGAAATCTTGCTGCAATTACATAAGGCTTTGGTGAGACTATGCCTGCAGTGCTCTGTACACTTTTGGTCTCCTTGCCTAAGGAAAGCCTTAGAGGGGTGCACTGAAGGTTCACTACATTGATTACTGAGATGGGAGGGCTCTCCTATGAGGAGAGATTGTGTGGAATGGGTCTGTACTCTCTGGAGTTTAGAAGAATGAGAGGTAATCTCATTGAAACATAGAAAATTCTTGGAGACGTGACAGGGTAGATGCCAAGAGGCTGTTTCCCCTGGCTGGAGAGCCCAGAACTAAGCGTTATCGTCTCAGGATAAAAGGTTGGCCACTTAGGACTGAGATGAGAAATTTCTTCACTCAGAGGGTTGTGAATCTTTGGAATTCTCTGCCCCAGAGGATTGTTGGTGCTCAGTTGTTGAGTATAGGCAAGACTAAGATTTGATAGCTTTTTGGATGCTAAGTGAATCGAGGGATAGAGCGGGAAAGTGGAGCTGAAGTAAAAGATCAGCTGTAATCTTAGTGAATGGCAAAGCAGGCTTGAGGGGTCATATGGCCTACTCCTGCTCCTGTTCGCTAGAGTTTCGAAGAATGAGAGTTGATCTTGTTGTAACGTACAAAATACTTAAAGGGTAGATGCAGCTAAGATGTTTCCCCTGGTTGGGGAGTCTAGAACCAAGAGTCACAATTTCAAAATAAGGGGGGAAGCCACTTAGGACCAAGATGAGAAGCAATTTCTTTACTCAGAGGGTTGTGAATCTTTGGAATTTTCTACCCCAGAGGGCTGTGAAAGCTCAGTCATTGAGTATGTTTAAAACAGAGATTGACAGATTTCTAAATACCAATGACATAAAGGGATATGAGGATAGTGTGGGAAAAAGGCATTGAAGTGGATGATCAGCCATGATTGTATTGAATGGTGGAGCAGGCTGAATGGCCTACTCCTGCTCCTATGTTCCTATGTTTCCTTACGTTATGTTCTAAAGTTTACAGAAGCCGACAACTTAAACTTTTTTTCTCAAGTTCTTCCTTCAGTAGTGTTATGAAAGTGCCTCTGTTCTTGTTGAAAATTTTTTTTAAGAATTCATAGTCAAACTGAAGAAATGTTGGACCAGTTTTTTTCCCAAGAGGACACTGAAAGGACTTGTTTGGCAACAACATTGTCACATGGCTCAAGTTAGAAATAGAACAGAAACCCTGGTAACTAAGGAAGATGTGTGCGGACAGGTCTGAAGGTGGACTTTCTGTTTCTGGTTTCACTTTTGAATAGGGAATGAACTGTTTAAAAAGGGGTTGAAGTTTTAAAAAATCAGCCTGAAGGAGAACCCCAGCTCAGCTCAACCTGCAAAAAAAGGAGAGAACTTTCAAGGAGAGAAGAGAATTCCAAAGGAAGGAGAGAAGACCACAACTCAGCTCAGCTTTCAGCGCCTCTCTAAAAGACCCTGAGAAGTCCACTGTGTCAATTCAACTCATCCTCTGTATTTGAAGAAAAGCCTACTAAATTAATTCTCAACACTGCCTGAAAAGAACTGTTCTAAAAGATCCCAATGACCCATCTACGTGTACTCGGAGGCCAGACTATATGCCTGTTTTGGAACATAACATATCTCAACTGCTGTTTGTTCAAGAATGAGCAAGTATTGAGCCCAAGTGTTTTTTATCTCTGTAATCGAGCTCTAAATACAAAAATGCCTTTATTTTTCCAGTTAACTGGTGTGTGTGTGTATGTGAGAGGGAGAGGGGCTAAGGTAAAAAGGGAACTTTAATATTTCAATCTGTGTGTTTATGCTTTACGTCATTACTGGTTAGGACTTATTTTATCAAAAACTGGTAATTTTGTTATTTATTAAAGAAACCAGGTTGGTGTGTTTTATTCTGGGATAAAAATAGAGTCTGTGATTGACCAGATCGGTAAGTGGGAAAAAATTTAAATATATGGTGGTGAACTATGAAAAAGTGGAACTAAAATAAACAGTGCATTCCTCCTGCCTCTGTTGTAACAGTTTCCAGTCCCCTTGTAACTTGGCAAAGTTCAAAGTGAGGATAAATCCTGAGTGTCGCAAGCCAATTGTTGGTTGAGGTCATTACAGTTGGTGCTGCCCAGCAGACGTCGTTTGGTAGCATGCAGAAGTGAGAACCCCCTTCAGCCCAGTGGTACTGAAGTTAAAAGTCATGCGCTGTCTCAGAATTATTTTGGAAGCTATTGCAAGAAAGCTTGTTGAAGGGAAGGGGGTTTTATTGAAGGATTCTTTATTCAGTCAGTGTAAACAATGCATGTTTTGTCAAGTGACAAGGTTTTAATGGAGCATATTTTGTTGAGGGCCTAACCGTATCCTGTAGCAACCATTTAAATGAAGGAACTCTACGAAATACATCTATTGACTGTGAGGAAAACCTTTTACATTTCACAAATTACAGTTGAAGTCAAGCAGGAATCTTTTTTCCAATTACTCCAAAATTGATGACCTTATTTGGGAAGCTTGTTTAGCTTTTTTCCCCATTGTGTCTTTAATTGTCTTTGAGTGTAATTTTTGGAATTTTAAATGCATGAGAGTGTCATCTGCTCCCATCCCCACAACCACTCCTTAAATTAAATATAAGCTTGGTTGAGGTGATTGTGCTGTTGCTCCTTGAGTCCGACACATATGGGTTCAAATCTCACTTTAAACTTGAACACGCAATCTAGGCTGATCCTCTTGTGCAGTGCTGAGTAAGTGCTGAACTGTCAGAGACACCCTTTTTCACATGAGGCATTAAACTAAAGCGCTATTTATCTCTTAATTGTCACCTCAACCATTAGGACCCCATAAACACTATTTATTAAATTTGGTTCCTAAGTTGCCTACATAATAGTGACTATACATCTTTTAAAACAAAACACACAATTAAAAGCAGTAAGAGCATGATTTGTGTAAATGCAATTTAAAAAAAATTATTGGCTCTCATCACATTTCCTCCTCCATCACCCAGGGGTCCAAACTGTCTGGCATCATCGCCTTTCCTTGAACAGCTGTTGATGTTGATCTGAGAATGAGGATAATGGAGTCACTCATGAGGCTTGAAAATATACTGTTCCTCCATGCTCTAATTTGTTACTTTCAGCAGCAGAATTCAATCTCCGCTGTTGTTTCTTCCCAAATCCCACTTCATTCGATAACACCTGCATCATTCTGAGTGCAAAAGAATTTCAACCAAAAAACTAAAAGAACCACAAAGCTGTCAAACTTCCTGCCTCCCTTAATCTTGCCTTGAACAAGGGCCAAGGCCCATGGCACAAGTTTCAACTAAGATCAGAGAGTGTGGGAGACGAGATGAGAGAAATCATAAAAGTTAGCAGTCAATAACACCAGGCTTGAGACTAAAAGGCCAATTAATGATTAGAGGAAAGGGTGGTAAGTGATTCCTTAGTTCTGAGCTTCTGAAAAAGAACTTAAAATTAGAAAGTGATGCAGTGACTTTTCATTTCAGCACAGTGAGTTCGGAGAGGAGGGTGCAACAGGTAGGGCGGTGTATTTGCAGCTTTCTTTGGCACCTTATCACATCTCTTAAACGCCTCAAAATGCTACACATGCAATGAATTACACTGGATTGATTGTTACAGTGGCAAGTTAAGTTCAGCAACTTCAGGGATGGACTCAATGAGTAGTACAGATAAAATAAAGGCACAGGAAAATACAGAAGGGATAGCAGTCTGTATGTGCATATATCCTCCTCAATTTTAGCAGCTCTTGAACGGAGCCTGAGAGCTGTAGTTGGAAAATAGCGTGAATCAGTGCTGTGTTTGAAGCTGAACTGGCCTGTCTAATACAGCTGCTTGGAGACTGTGTTGTGGGTGGACTTCATTTGAGCGACTAGAAACTTTGCAGCTGAAGTCTGGAAATTTGAGCTGTGTTCCAGCTACCCAGACTGCTAAAGGGATGTGTGTGTTGAATGTCAACTGCATTCATTTGTTTTCCCCCAGAGATGTTAAAAAGCAATATTTGAAGAAGCAGATAGAAAAAAAGCATCTTACTGAAAATGAGATTAAAAATAGATTGTGCCGGCTATTAGAGATTTGGCATAGAATCACAGTCAAAAGCATAAGGTCATCTATCACTTTCCGATGCTGGTTGACCTGATGTGCGCTGCAGATTTTTTTTTTAAGGCTCTCGAGCTGTTTATAATTAACAAATGCAAAACTTTCTTTTGTTAAAACTGTACAGTAGCTATTGGCACTGGTGCAAGTTTAGTTTGCAGAGTTGGTTGTGCCTGATGAACTGTTGCTGTTCCAAACCATTTGCCAGCCTGAGCATTCACCAGGCTTGGTGTTCCATTTTGAAGTGGATTATTCCCTCGCAGAAAGGATTTCGTTCTGACCGTCTGCTTTTACTTTTCAGATTAGTCGAGATAGCTGGTGTCCTGATCCCACGCTGGTGCAACCAAAACAGAGTACCGAAACAGCAGGTAAGTAAATCTCCAGTGGGTGGCATGGATAGAATGGTAGGATGGCGTGTGGTCTGAAATCTGTTCTGGTGATAAATTCATCAAAAACCTGAACAACTGCAGCAATTAATGGGTTAACATCCTGAGATATCAAAGTAAATTGAAATCTACAAGACCTTTTAAAAATTTCAGAATATCTCGGCGAAATCACCTTTTCCCAATCCCATTGCTTTCTGGTGCCAACTCTAAGCAATGACAGATAAGAAATTTGAGTTGGTTCATTTCTAAAAAGAGCAGTGCTATGTTATTGAATGCTTGGACCAGTGAAGTGTTTAAAATTTAAATGTACGTCAAAAATTGGTGTTATTAGGTCATTGCTCCCTGTGTCAGGTGATAAAACTTGACAATTTATCTCCCCCCTTCCTTGTCCCCTTCTCCCCCCCAAATAAAATTTGAACTCCAAATGAGGTGCAATTCAGATTTGAGGAAATGACTGCAGTATTACAAAACTAATTAAGGGAAACGCATGAATTTCTTGGAGTAGATTCTGCCTCCATGGTGGCAGCTATTTTTAATTAAATTGGCTATGCGGGAAAAACATTTGTTTTTTTTGGGCTTTGTTTTAAGGTTAAGAAATTGAAATACTTATTCCACTGCAGATACTCTAATCTGGATTAAATCTTCCTGCAAATCCATCCTATTGCGTATCTCCAGCCCATTCTAAGGCAATCACCCCCTTACTGCACCAGTAACACGTTTTTCCATTTCCCATGCTGGCTTTTGTCTCTGAATTTAACAAATTGTTTGGCTTTTTTGGGGGCTTTTGGGCCTGAGCCCAAGAAGTCTGGTCTTAGAACTGCTCAGTCTCATTTCAGGTAGGATTCTTACAAACAGAGCTAACTTTCAGTTCAGGCTGTGTTTGAAGCCATTATTGTCGAGAATGGATTGTGTTCAAACAGTGCAGTTGCCACCCTGTCCCCTGGGGGTATCAATTTCACTGTGGAATGATCTTACAAATAGTTGTTACTTCAGAATTTTCTAACTAAGCAACAATTTGGACTCGGTCCAATTTTTTTTTTAATGCTCGTTACACTGCACATAAAATGTCATGTGATTTCATTTTTCTTTCCACCATCCAAGTCATGGATAAAAGCTGATCTTAACGTTTTTGAACGGTTGAAGTGGCTAAATGTTGATGTCCATTCTGCTTTTGGATTTGTTTGCTCTCCTGGAAGGTTTTCTGAACCCACAACAGGGTGCTGGTTTCATGCACGCTAAGAGTTTGAGTAAGGAATCGGATTGACTCAAGCATACACCGCACACGACTTTTTTACCCATAATTATATGTAATCACATTTAAATATATATGTGCTCTTTGTAAATTATTTTACATATTTTATTGTGGCTTTAACCTTAAAACTACAGAACTGCCTTGACAACCATCACATGGCATAAAAATTTAGTTGGGCCAAATTTTTCTGCTGTACGAATTAACTCAAAACGAGCCCCATTTAGGTCTTGATGGGCTCAGAAAATAGTTCACTCAAGTCATCCCAACTCTCAAATACAGTTTGCAGTTAGCTGATTAAAATAATCCTGTTAGATAGTATTGTACGTTAGAATGGAAGGATTGGGAGTAGGACAGCAATTAAAAGAATTGGAATTTGCTCAATTAACAATAGATCCTTCTGTAGTGCAGAGGCAGAAAGTGCATCTGGTAGCTTTCCAGTCATTTGGACTGTACAACGCTTGTACTGGGAATGGTTAGAATAAGACCTGGCTAACAGTGAGATCCTTATCATAGCTTCACAAGTGAAGCTGATCAGATAACTCAGTCATGGGCGAAATGTGGCCAAATTCATGAGTTGGATATTTATTCAATATGATATACGGGCCTCCGATACTGCTGCCCTGGAGTGATGATGAGCTGCTTTTAACTATTGGAATTGTTTCAAAATAAGATCCAAATGTGTTTACTAGAATTATGTAGGTACGGATATGGAAAGGGTGGTGGAATGATAGGTTAATACACTTTAATGTTGTGCAATGCTCTTGGTTCGTCATCTTCAATTGCTCCCACCAGTAATACATGTAACAGCCAGTTCTTCAGCCTTGTGTCAGAAAGCTTAAAACTTGGTCTCCAGATGCTGTCCAAGCTTAGAACACAGCCTATACGCTGTAACTATCACCTTTTCTACAATTCAAGGGGACATGTAGAAAAATTTCTGTCATCTTTAACATCACACCAAACTCCTAACAGTACTGTCAGTTTGTGGTTTGTGTTATCAACCCACCCCCAATTTGAAATACAATCCTGTTTACGCCCATCAAAAATCTATATGTCTCCCTTCTGTTGTAACTGATTCTGTTTTGTCGGATGAGTTTACCAGGCTCGCAAGCTCATATAGAGGTGGCATAATATTTTCACGGTTCCCAGACAACAAATACTGTATAAATAAATACTCTCATTCTATCCATATAAAATCATATTGGCTGTCACAGATTTATTTCCCTGAGGTTGTTCTAAGGTTTGTGTGGTCCAAGTTGCAAAAAGAAATTTCTTTCTCAAAGGATTAGAACCTCGCTGTTTTGAGTGGATCGGTGCCAATATTTACAGATCAGTTGGAGAAAAACGACGTACAAAGCCAGATTTATTTTTAGGACGGGTGCCATTCAGTTGTTCTAATTGGTGGCATGGTTTCTAATGTCTGTAGCTGCAGTTTCCTCCAACCTCCACCCCAACTCCAGTCCTTAAGGTGCTGGCCTGTGCGAAGGTACAGTTTTGAAGAAGCCAATATTCTTCCTGTACCTTGACCTAAGTAACTTAGATGATAAAAGTGACTACATTTCAATAGCTCTGCATTAGCCGTATAGCACTTCGGCGTGTCCTGAGATTGTGAAAGGCGCCATATAAATGCAAGTCTGCCTTTCTAGCCATTCTTCACGTGTGAACTTGGGTAGTATCAACATGCTATTTAACCCTGCGGAGCACCATGACACATAGCGATCGCCCTCTTACCCGGCATCCAAACACATGCCCACTTTCCAGCGGGTAATACTGGACAATCATCAAGACAGAAACCCAGGCTTATTCTCTTGCCTCACCAGCCCAGGGTTCTAAGGCCAATTGAAACACCCCTGCTCTAAACTGAGAGCTAATTCAGCACAGCTCAGGGATTGAACCTGCAACCTTTCTGGTCAGTTTGAGTGCAAGTGTTGAGGTCCAGACATGTTGAACATCTAATATGTTGATGTATTTTCCTTGTTGCAACGAGTGTACAGGGAGGAAACAGACCATTGGTTCAACTGGTCCATGCTCCACATGAGCATCCTTCCATCCGGTTAATTTAACCCTATCAGCATGTCCTTCTAATACTTTCTCCCTCGTTTACTTATCTAGCTTCCTCTTAAATGCATCTATGCAATTGGCCTCAACTGCTTTTGACCCTGAGAACAATGAACCTGCATTGAAGTTGATGAAACTTGCTGGGGTTAGCGTAACCTACCGTAATAGTGCGTCTCCGGAGGTGAATGTCCATAGAGAAAGATTTTAAAGCAGGGGATCAGATGTCCTAAATGGATGTCAGCTTGGCTAAGTCGCTTACAGTGACCTCTGGGTCAGAAGATGATAGGTTCAAGCCTCATGCAATGACTTCTGCACTCCAGTACAATATCAAAAAACTGCAGCATCGAGGCTCACATTTCATTGCAAGATTTAGGAAATACTGTACCATCCGAGTTACCCTTCGAACAAGGCTTTAAGCCAAGGTCCTATCTCTCTGTTCAGGTAGAAATTAAAGCTAAAATGGGAAAACAGAAGGATTGGATCAGAGATGGAATGAGCTTTCTTCGCCTGAACTGATTTTTGCCTTACTTGACCCCTGCGCTTTCATATGCTACATCATCCTGTCATGAAGACCCCCACCTGCCACGAAAGAGGCCTGTTAATTTTGTCATATGAACATTCATTTTAAATTGGAGTGAAGAAATTGCTTGTTTAGATTCAATTAACAGAGATTGGTCTGGGCAATGGTGATCCATATCTTGTCCGTGTAAGAGACAGCACTGCACCCCCCCACCGAGAGCTTTGAAATTCCCAAACCACAGGAGCGGTTGTTCCCAAATAAGGGGTTAGTCACATGACTAACCTACTGGCCAACTTGGAGTTTTGAATTGTGCTCACAGGACAGTTTGAAGACATACTGCAGTTTGCAACTGAACCTGGAACAAGAGAGCCTCTCTCCTTTCTCACAAACCTCCGGACCCACTGAAGTCGCTTAAACCTCAAGAGAGAAACGACTCCTGCATCGCAACAAGTTAAAGCATGCAGTGGACCCCAACAAACAGCAAGACATATCAGCAGCCAAAGACTCCACATTGAACTCAGAGGACTGTAAATACACCCAGCTATTGCCTCAAACATTTCCCCTTTATTCCTCCTCCTTTTTCTGTCACATTCTGCATGTGTGTTTATCGCGTATGCATGCTAGCGTGGCTGCGTCACATTCGTAAACCAAACTAGAGCTTAAGATTAATAAACTTCCACCTTCCTTGTTTAAATCTAAGAAAACTTGTCCAATTGATTTCTTTGCCTTACAACTGAAAAGCAGTGAACAAGGATTCACTGACGGGGGATCTAAAACACGGTGTTTTTAAAATTAAACCCTGTTACGGTTAAACCAGGCAAAGGCTGAGAGGGAACCTGTAGACCCCTTTCTCACCTGTTTGTAACAATCCCCTGGAATCTGAACTTCAGCTTTTCCTGTTTGACCACTTCCTTGCATCTTCCAAGTTGAATTGTTGGCCCTGGAGCAAATGAGCACCAGTAAACTATGAAAATATTCAGTACAGGAAAGTAAATAAAAATTGTATTTATAAATCATGTTGTGAATCTCTCTGTTTCATGTATAGTGACTGTTACACAGCCACCTGCGGCTATTGTTATAGCTATCGGGAAAGGCTGGGGGGGGGGGGTGGGGTCTGTTCTTTAGAAAAGTGAAGACTCGGGGTGACCTGATAGAGGTCTTTAAGATTATGAAAACGTTGTATAGGGTAGACGTAGAGAATGCTTCCACTTATGGATGAGACCAGAAATATCTGCCGTAAATATAAGATAGTCGTTAATATATCCGATAGGGAATTCAGGAGAAGCTTCTTCACCCAGAGAGTGGTGAGAATGTGGAACTCACTACCACAGGGAGTAGGTGAGGAGAATAGCATAGATACATTTAAGGGGGAGCTAGATAAACACATGAGGGAAAAAGGGATAGAAGGATATGTTGTGGTTAGTCAAAGAAAGGTGAGAGAAAGTTTGGATCTGTTTGGCCAAATGGCCTCTTTCAGTGCTGTAAATACTTTGTAACCATTCTGCACGAACACCAAGATTCCACACCTGCAGTGAAGATGAATGATCAGTTATTCTGAATGATGATATCAGTTGAAAGAAGGATGTTGCGCAGGATACTGGGAATGCTCCTTGTACTTCAGGTAGTGCCTTGATATCCACAGGAGCAGACAAGTGGAGCCTTGGTTTAACATCTCTGCCAATGCAGTGCTGCATTGGAGTGTCTGCCTACATTACGCCCTGGTGTGCTTTAAACCAGCAACTTTCTGGCTGAAGTGAGCCAGATAGGTGCTTGGAAGGAGCAAGGCACTCCTGATTATGATATATTACTACTTATTAATTATACTATCGGCCACTAATGCATTGAACATACTATTGTTGTATCAATAGCCTCCAGGATCTCTGAGATCTCTAAATCCAATCCAGACTGATGAAATGAAAATTTCCTCTATATGTTGGCAGAGTCCAACTTGGAATGGGTTTGGGCTGTCTTGATTCAGTTCTCGTGGACTTGGATCCAGAATACAAAACTACCCCTAATTTGGCAATAATGGGCAATCTCATTAAGAGCTGTGAGAAATAAATTATCACATTGATGTAGCAGGGGCGCCCTTCTGAGTTTGGGGCTCAGTCCCATTGTTGGTGCAGGATAGAAGGGTGCGTTACTGTGCTTCTAATGGCATTTTAAAGCTGAATAGGAATGCTTGGGTGTCTGAGAGGGGAAGTCTTCCATTCCCTGCATGAACATCTCTCACCTCCAGCACAAAATTCTTCCATAACGTAAGTTTACACAGAACTGAGGATTGGATCAGAAGGAGAGAAGGAATTTTTGTAAACATTTATAAACGTTTTTTTTTCTATAAACCAGACTCGGGAATCTGGAAATCAAAGAGGCATTAGACTAAGTTGGGATAAACTATGTGGGACACCTAAAAAACCACGGTGTAGTTCATTTGACGTTCATGTCCTGCAGTCTTTTTCACCCTTCCCCCTGACTTCAAGACCTCACATAGTGACATGATCAGTTTGAATAAAGAAGTCCCTTCAGCCTATTGCATACTTTCAATATACCTGTCTGCCCATTACAGCTTTTAACATCCATAGATAACATCCATAGGTTTAGTGCCCGATCCACAGAGCCCTGAGTGAATTCTTTTGCCCTCCCCGAGGTTTTGATTGTTCATTATAAATCAAAACTTTTTCAATTCAGTCTATATATCATTCATTTCTTGAATGTTATACCTTCCTTTTAAATTCATAACGATTATGTTGTAGATGCAGGCTGTATGACATTTGTGCTTTGACTGAAGACTGCAAATGATAGAATTGCAGAGCTTAGTACTAGAGCAGTAATCTAGGCTTCCAATAGTTTCTGGTAATGGAGAAACTCTTTCTCTATGCAATTTATTGCCTGGGTCTGTGATGCTGCTAATTGGTACCCCCTTCCCCCACTCACCACACTACCACCTCCCCCTGTGCCCAAAACCACCCACCGTTGAGCTTCACACAAGGCCAGCATCTGGTAATCTGTATCAACCAAGTGATGTTGCCAAATTGCACATGTGGTGTCCTTCACATCTCAAGAGAGACACAAACCATTGGCCTTTATTTTGATTGGATTCAGCAAAAATAGTCGCAAGTGTTGGAAATCTTCAGTTAAGGACAGAAAATTCTACAAACGTACAGAAGGGTAATCAGCAAGTCAAAGATGGAAGGCAGGTTGGAATGTTGAGTGTGATCCTTCTATTACCTGAGAACCTTGTGGAATGAGTTGTAGCCAGTAGTGGGTGATGTAAAGATACAGTAATGAACTGATTTAGGGAACAATGCAGTCAGGAAAGAGAAGAGGAAAGGGTCACTTTGATAACTGAGTCCAACGTGTAGTGTTAACTTGACTTTCCCTTTCTGCTACTGACTGACCTGCTGTGAATTTCCAGTGTTTCTGTGATATGCCTTGTTGAATTGCCTGCCATTGGCCATAGTGTAGAATCTTTCCAATGTGCAAATATTGAGAGTGACAAGAGATGGCTGGAGCTGCCTCCAGTGTAATTTAATTTTTAAATGACTCTGCGCTGTCAATATGGTCTCCCTGAAAGCAGGGTTGACAATGGAGCTGCATAAAGACATTCACAATGAAAATCTGTGTACTTCCACACATGCCAATGTAGGAAACTAAAAGCTAATCAGCTTCAAACACCCCCTCCAAAAAGCTGACAACTGAAGAAAGGTCCTAATTATATGTCTGAGATGTGAAAGCAAATAAATTGAGGTGTAGCTGTATCCAACATTCCTTAACTTGTATTGCAGAGAAAAGACATAAATGCATGAAAACGCAAAGGGGGAAACACCAATGTTCAAGGCACAAAATCTAGGAAGATTCTGGGTCATACGTCCCACAGAAAATGTATTTTCACTAAATGTAGCACTTCTGCCAGTATTTGCAATCTCAAAATGAACTTGTCCATTGCATTTATTCTTCTAAACATCAGCATTTGCTGAGTTTTATTGAAAACAGCACTTGATTTGCCGTTTGGGAATGAATTATTTTTCTCTAGATTTAAGCTTCTTGGGCAGCAGATAATTTATTACTTGGAGATTTCATTTTGCTTCTTGTGGGGGGGAAAAAATGCAGCCCAGGAAATAGGGAATTCGAACCCTGTCTAACTGACAATTCCAGTTAAGGGTGTAGATTGCAAATTTACAACTGCTCACTTCCTTTCAAATGTACAGTGCACCTACTTTAGATATATTTTATGGAAATTCAATGGGAAATTTTGAATTTTTTACATTTAAAAA
Organism: Heterodontus francisci; assembly: GCF_036365525.1. Lineage (NCBI taxonomy): Eukaryota > Metazoa > Chordata > Chondrichthyes > Heterodontiformes > Heterodontidae > Heterodontus > Heterodontus francisci. The sequence goes on from NC_090408.1 coordinate 36,900,856, forward strand.
GTGTATGCTAGTTAATTTTAAATTAAATTTTAAATACTTTAGAATTATGTTGAAAAATAAAAGCTTGGGATTTTAACACTCACTCTTCCCTTCCTGTCTAGTGCTCCATCCCAGTTCACAATGGTATTGAAGCCCTCCAGACTGAGTTCAGAGAGTTTGCACCCATCTATCTCCCCACTCCATTCGGAAAAGCACTCTTTCCCGTCAGGCCTTAAAGATTAGGCTGGTGGTCTTTCCCCCTCTGTTCATGCTCGCAATCTTCTTCCTGATGCCTCAGTTCTTACCCCCCCCCCCCTCCCCCCCCCCCCAGCCAGCCCCACCCAACGTCAGCTAAAGGCTGCACCCTGTTCTCCCCCTCTTTTTTTGTTAATGTTGAAACTCTCCTCCCTTGCTTTCCTTCGTCCTGAGTGAAACAGGCACTCATTCACTCCAGACCACAACTCCCAGCTGTGTTTGTGTCTTCCTAACCTCTCCCCCTCCATGCCATCCCACCACAGCTCCTCAGTTTCTGCCCCCTTATTTCTCCCCTTCCTTCCCTGTTCTTCCCCTCGTTGTTGCTCCTGCTGGTACTTTGTGATTTAAGCTGCATGCTGTAAGTGGGAATTTTCCATTCCAGTGGGAATTCCGACATACAGTGCACAGTGGCTCGAATCTCACAGTCGAGACGGGACAAAGTTATGAAAAGCATTGATGGAGGAGGGGCCCTCAGAAAGGGGACATTTGACCTGTATGCACCTCTAACACTGTCACAGATGCACCAATTGCCCCAGTAACCTTGCATTTTTTCCAGGCCTGTGCAGCAGCAAAGGTACCTTTCAACATCCAACATTTTTGTTTTGTGAAGCCATTTCCTCCCTGGCACACAGTCACAGTCAAATCAAAAGCATGCTGGGAATGTTTATAAATTGCATTTGAATGTTTGTTTAGTGGTATAGCTATTGGCTTAGAGCCAGGGAAGTCTGAGGCAGGTAAGGAATGTCACAGTTCTGAGGTCCAGGGAGGGAATAAGTTCAAATGGGAGACAGTGCATCAAGTCTTGACTTCAACACAGTGAAAATGCAGGTGAGGGAAAAAGCTTGTAGAACAGCGAGTGGTAACTTTCAAAAGGGAGTTGGATAAACACCTATAGGGCCTATTGAGAATGGGTAGAAAAGTAGCACTAATTGGGAAAATCCGATATCTCGTTCAAAGAACTGGTAAGATGGGCTGAATGGCTTTCTTTTGTGCTGTACACTCTTATCTTTAGCCTAGAAGGATTCTAAGTGAAAGGCCAGAGGGCCAATGACCATTTTAGTATCGATTTAAATAGAGGTGAGAGTGAAATGCAAAACCAGGCATGAGAACACCACCACTCAGTAAATGTGCCTTTTTGTGTATGCTGACTAAGTTGCTGTAGCTTTAACAAAAGGTTGAGCCCTGAATTCAGCTGTGATTTATGTGGCTGTTATGTGATTCTGAAAGTTGTGTGGATAATAGATATCATATTCTATTCTTAAATGTTATGCATTAAATTTGCAATTGGTCATTTTTGTTACTGTGATGGGGTGGGATCAAAGTCATGAGGGGTCTAGACAGAGCAGATAGAGAGAAACTGTTCCTACAAGCAGAATAGTCGAGAACCAGAGGACACCAATTTAAGGTGATTAGCTAAAGAACCAACAGCAACATGAGGAAAGACTTTTTTATGCAGCGAGTGCATACAGTGCCAGAGAGTGTGGTGAAGGCAGATTAAATTGTGGCTTTCAAAAGGGAATTGGATAAGCACCTGAAGTGAGAAAATTTGCAGGGCTGTGGGGAAAGGGCAGGGGAGTGGGACGAGCCAAATTTCTCTTGGAGAAAGCCGGCATGGACATGACAGGCCGAATGGCCTCCTGTGCCATAACCATTCTATGATTCTATTGGGGAAAAAGTGGGCCAGTTAAAAGCTACAAAAAAATTGAATGGACAAACATTGCTTAGTCTATTGTATACCTTTGCAGAATACAGCCCAGAAATTTATATTTAACATTAGAAGGAAGAAAAAAAGACTTGCATTTATATAGCACCTTTCATGACCTCAGATGTCCCAAAGAGCTTTCCAACCAATGGTGTATTTTTGAAGTGTAGTCACTGTTGTAACACAGAAAGCACGGAAGCCAATTTGCACATAGCAAGCTCCTGCAGATAGTGATACGATAATGACCAGATCATCTGTTTTAGGTATTGGTTGAGGGATAAATATTGATCAGGCCACAGGGGAGAACTCCCCTTCCCTTCTTCAAAATAGTGCCATTGGATCTTATATATGCATCTGAGAGGCAGACGGGGCCTCAGTTTAACTTTGCATCTGAAAGGCAGCACCTCTGACACAGCAGCACTGTCTCTGCACTGCACTTGAATGTCAGCCCTAGATTTTGTGCTCAAGTTCTGGGAGTGAGGATTGAACCCGCAACTTTCTGACTGGGAAAAGTGCTGTGACTGAGCCACAGCTGACAATGGAAATTAACTACCAAGATCCAAAACACTATCCTGCACACTTCCTCGCTGCACCCTCACTTTATTCCAAGTGAGACTCATTGCACTGTTTCCTGCCCAAATTTATTCTTGCCCAGTGCATCAAACTGTGAAGCTCTTACCTCCATCTCTTTCTTCTGCAGTTCACAGGCTTACAAAATGCATGCTTGGCATTACCTAACCACCATTTCTTAATTTACCTCATCTTTCCTCTTGCTGTTTTCAACCTTGGTCCTAAACTGTGGGCCTTGGCTCTTCAACCAGGTTTCTTTGTTGACAAAAAAGGGGCCCAAAAAAAGAGGGAAAGCAACGTTATTCATTCCTTGTGATGAAAACACAGTTCTATATTTTTATAGTTTTGGCAATGTTTGTAGCTTCGTTTTGGCAAGAGTCCCAGACCTCTAATTAATGCATCCTCCTCTCTATCCCCACCCTATCCTGCAGAAGAGCCAGGTTTGCTGCACTACAGGCGGAGTGCCAGTTACACATTCCCACAGTATTCAGTCCATTCGGTGCAGGCTCACATGATCAACTCCCAAGGCTTTGTGAATGTTAAAATTGAGCCAAACTACTTAATCAAAATAATTATGCTCCCAGCAGCTAGAAATTTCAGATGCAATAATCATCTACTGTAATAGATAAAAGCGGCAATGAGTAAGATTGTCTTTTTGTACTCATGAAACACTATGTGATTTGGAGTGTCCCCATTATATGTTGCATTCTTCCCTCTCCTTTCTTCCTGACCCAAGCGTCCCATCTTCACATGGTAGCCTAGGCGGTTAGTTGTTGGCACGCAATTCCATGAATTTGAGGGGTGAGGATGATCTCAGTGTGAAGCCTGATGCTGCTGTTCCCCATCATCCATCCATGTGTTTTCCAATGGGGGTTATTTTAGAGCGATCATAAGTAGGAACCTTAATTGATTACTCTCTGCCCAAAACGCCATCTGCACTCGAAAACCAATTATCATAGCACCATTATAGCCTCCTCCGTGGTGAGCTAACTCAACACAGGCTCGACAAATCTTCCTGGTCTTTATGGCTCTGCCGTGTCACAGTGCCCCCTTGTGCATGAAGTCACAATGAGAACCATTATTCTTTTGAGATTGAAGAACTTGACTCTGAAGACACCAGGATTTGTGTTTTGCATTGAGTCTCTTGCTGTAGCTTTTCCTTTGTATTTCATGACTCTTAGAAAGGGAAGGTTTGTTGAGAAGAAAGTAATGTATGCAATAACTTCAGCAACTAATTGATTGAAGTGAAATGCTACCCAATTTAAGAAATGATGCACCTTATTCATGCACTTACAAACCTAGAAGGCCTCAGTTATGCCATTCTACCCAAAATACACTGTCAGGCAGAAGCAGGAGTATGTCTTTGATTGTTCACCAGATCCAGTGGTCCAAACAATAAGATTTTGTTGTAATTTAATATTTCTTCAAAGGGTCACACTTTCCCATTGAATATTAGGAGGCCAACTTTGGGCTGCTAGTGCCAATTCTGCTTTTATGCAGACAGTAATCAAAATTGCTTCCTGTTTGATGCAATGACTCTGCCCTATTGACTGAAGCCTGTGACTTTTTGTTCCTTCCTCTCACTGTATCTATGGAGGAACTTCTTTGGGTGGAGCGGTTGTCAGAAGATACGGTCAGATGAGTAAGCGTGAAACAAAATTTGAAAACCAGATGCATGTGAACACAGCAAAGCTTAAAAAAAAAGAGGTTGTATCTTAAACGAAAAGGATTGGCCCTCGGGAGTGTAAGAACTGGGAAGATGGAGGCTGGCATTGGTACTTTAAACATGTTTATCTTCCTGTATAAGGTATCTTTGTGTACGCACTCCCAATGATCGTTGGACTGGAAATGTTGTGTCCTGATGAGGATAAAGGTTGTACAGAATGAGTTCATCAATACCAATCAATATAGAAATCAAAGTGGTCTTGTAGCTAGTGGTCTTGCCTTTGGGTCTGAAGGTTGAGTGTTTAAATCCCACACCAGCAATTGGGCGCATAATCTAAGAGCTGTGTTTCAGATGAGATATTAAATCAAGATCCCATCCAGTTGAATGTTAAACGTAGAATGGAAAGATGGCAGGGAGTTGGTGTACTGGAATCCAGGGAACTAAATGGTATCCTCCATCTGAACCGGTCGTGTAATCCACCAGAGAATTACTTCCTGACCTACCTCATTAAAGTATAAGGCAGCACGGTCATATTCCAATTTGGATAAATTTCTACCTTTGCAATCTGTGAAGATTCCAGCCTTGGCAGGTCCATCTCCACCGGGTTGTGCTCATGTGCTTCTTGATTGGTGGTAAAGAGCACCATTGAGGGCCAGTCAGGAAGTAAGTGGCTTGTGAAAGTTTTTTTTTAAAGTGAAAGTTTATTCTCCATTGTTTGAATCAGAAACAAGTGGCATAGGAACGAGAATATCCGAAGACAAATGAGGTTAGAGAAAAAACATTTGAGAATTATTAGAACATAGAATACTTCATCACAAATGGATTATGAGGTAGAGGCTGGAACATCATTCAAAAGGAAATTGGATAAGTAATTGAAAATGAAGAATATAAAAGGACATGACAAATATACCAGGCAATGGCATTAGAGTAGATAACTACAGTTTAAGAGTTAGTACTAGTACTGGCACAGCTGCAGTGAGGTAAATGGCTGGTTGCTGCACTGTAATTTCTGAGTGACCCACTGTACCATGTCAATTATAAGAGGAAGCAAAAAAAGTCTCAGAAACCTTGGTTTCCATCAGAAATCTGAAAATGTCAAATCCTAACAATGACATTGCAGGTATGAGTCTTGATTTCGACACAGTAAGGAGGCAGAGAAAAGGTTGTAGGATGATGTATTTGCAGCTTGGTAGGAACATATGAAGTCTAGGAAAGCGCTGACTATGTTGACGTCCAGAAAGGGCTGTCTGTTAACAAACATTCTTTTGTATCGTGACTAAGAAAGGCATCGAGATCTCCACAGATATTGGAGCAATATTAAATGGATTAGGACTTTATAGAGCGAAAAGCTGTTTGTCATGAATGATGCAAAACACACACTGCTGCTTGTTTACACAATATCAGAAGGTTGTCGGTTCAAGTTCCACTCTAGAGACTGGAGTGTCAGCCTAGATTTTTGTACAAGTGCAATACTGAGGGAGCGCCATCTTTCAGATGAGACATTAAACCGAAGCCCCTTCTTTCTCGGGTTGATGTAAAAGATCCCATGGCGCTATTTTGAAGAGGAGCAGGAGAGTTCTCCCTGGTGTCCCAACCAATATTTATCACTCAATCAACATCATCCCTTTTTTTTTAAAAAAAGGGCTGCGTTTGCTAACAATACAACCACTAGGTGGCACACTACTGGGACGTGTGCAAATACAGCCTCATCGACTGAAATGTCACTGCCACATCTCCGGCAGCTGCCAATAATAAAGATGGCGCTGCTCAATTTGACCCAAAAACAAATTGAACTCAAACCCCCTCACCCCTCAATGACTGCAATCGCCACCTCCATCCCCCCAACAGTACCCCGCTTCCTCCCGCGATTGCTGCCTCAATCGCCGCTTCTCTTAACTGGTCCCTCTCACGATCACTGCTTCTCTTTGCTGCTCCCTCCCGCGACTGTCTGCTCGCCATTCTCCCATTGCTCCCGACTGCTCGCCACTCCATCCTGTTGTTCTCTCCTGCCCATCGTTCCCCCAATCAATGCTTGCCCTCCCTCACTGCCCCCCTGTTGGGTCACTCACCTGCTCAGTGCATGGTTATGTCATAATGTGCAGTGCCATTACATGGCGATGCCTGCACGCGTATGCACAGATTCATACTGGTAAGCGTTCGGATGCACTGATGACGTCGGCGATCACTCTGCCTTGTCAGGAGACTCTTTGTGGGGTAAAAAAGCAGATTATCTGATCATTATCACATTGCTGTTTGTGAGAGCTTGTGCACAAATTAGCTGCCACATTTCTTACATTACAACAGTGATTACATTTCAAAAGTAATTCAGTTGCTATAAAGGGCTTTTAAGACATTCTGAGGTTGTGAAAGGCACTATATAAATGAAATAAAAGCAAAATACTGCGGATGCTGGAAATCTGAAATAAAAACAAGAAATGCTGGAACCACTCAGCAGGTCTGACAGCATCTGTGGAAAGAGAAGCAGAGTTAACATTTCGGGTCACTGACCCAAAACGTTAACTCTGCTTCCCTTTCCACTATATAAATGAAGTCTGTCTTTCCAGACAATATCCAAACCTTTCCAGTGCAACTTTTTGGAAGGACAATGTACCTTTAATAAGACTAACAGCTATGAAGAGACCATATTTAATGCATACATAAAAATTAATCTAGATGGGAATCCGTGTTTAAACCTTGTTATGACAACTGCAGTTATAGCTTTTAGGAGGGCTGCACCTGGTGGTATAATTCCTATTTACTGCAAATTAATGCAGCCCTTCCTGGTGTATGCAAACAGCATAGGATGAGGGAACCTTCAATTTAAGCTTGACTAAACATTTTCTGTTGCTGCAAGTTCTTAAGTCGAGCTGTCTGATGCATAATTACTCTGCAAAAAAGACAGAACGTTAAATAAGCCATTATGTGGTGACGAACATGTCTGTGCTACAAAGGGCAGATCAAGTTGGATGAAGTTCAAAATTATAAGACAGATGCTGATGAGGGAGGCTGGTCATCTATTCCAGAAAAACCTCCACTTCCCCATCGCAGCCTCCCATTTTAAAAAATATAAATTCCAATAATTTTGCCTCCACTATTTTAACCAAGGTTCCATTCCATGTATTGAACACTGTGTGAAGTTGTACTTCCTGCCATTAGTTGTAAATTTCAATCTCTTCCCCACTTGTACTACTGTCATAGCTTAATTTGAAGTTGCATCTCAGATTTACCTTTTCTATATTATACATCTGTGTGAATATAAATCCAGTCTCCTGTGGCATTGCTCAGTGAGTCAGTGGATACACTGAAGTAGTTGGAAAGTATGTGTGAAGCTTACAGAAATTAAGTGCAATATTCATGAAAAAAGATTTTGCATTTATAGAGTGGTTTTCACAACAGCCAATGAAGTATTTTTCAATTGTAGTCACTGTTGTAATGTAGGAAACACGGCAGGCAATTTGCACACAGCAAGCTCCCACAAACAGAAATGTGATAACCAGATCATCTGTTTTTAGTGATTTGGGTTATGAGATAAATATTGGCCAGTACACCTGGGATAATTCCCCTGCTCTTCAAAATAGTGCTATGGGATTTTTTTTTACATGCTCCTGAGGGGGCAGACGGGGCCTCAGTTCAACATCTCATCTGCATGATAGCACCTCCGACAGTGCAGCACTCCTTCAGATATTGCACTGGAGTGTCAGCCAAGGCTTTTGTGCTGAAGTCTTTAGCATGGGACTTGAACCCACAATCTTCTGATTCAGGCAAGAGTGCTACCCACTGAGTTATGGCAAACTTTGTATGAAGTCATCTCTTAGCTTCCCCCCCCCACCTTTCACAGTAGAATAGCCCAAGGTCCTGTGATCCTAGGAATCCATCTTGTGACTGTTCTGTCTCGTTTGTGACATAATTTTTTATGACTTCAAGTGGAATATGTTTTTCTGTAATAATTAAAAATTCCTGTAGATTTGGTTTGTGTGTGTGTTTATTCCATAAAATGAAAACAAAATGCTGGAAACAACAGGTGAAACAGCATCTGTGGAGAAAGAAGCAGAGTTAATGTGGCAGTCAGTTGAATTGTTGTTGCCTGACCCGAGCATCTCCAACATCATTCTGTTTTTATTTAATTTCCAGTGTCCGCAGCATTCTTTGGTATAGCATAAAAAGGATGTCCCTTCATGAAATATAACCTCTAACTCTGCAGGTATATTGCATGTGTGTATAAAGTTATGGCTACCGGTGTTTACCTGGTACAAAACTTACTGTGACTGCATGCATGAGACGAGAGACCGTTCACACAACAAATGGCAAAAAAAAAAGTGTTCCTGTGTAGTTTTCAAACATGAAAATTACAGAGCAACTGGCTTGCTCCTGCAGACAGACAGGTGGTAATGCCCATCACCTGCACGGAGTGAAACAGCCTACCACTGGGAGAATCGTCAGGAAAGATTAACTGGAATGAACAGATGGGCTTCTCCAGTTTCCACCTGTACAGTGAGTGAGTGAACTATTACAAGGGTTTTGGCTTTAAGAGAAAGAAAGCTAAGGTAGAATGTCTGGAATAAGATTTTACTGGTGGCTGTGAATAGGCCCGACCACCCACCCTCTCTCAGTAAGATAGAGGATGCCTCGGGGAAATGAAAGCTGCATGAAAGAGCCAGTTTGTGTGTGTCTCTGTCGTCTTTTGGAAGGTTGGTTGTATTGAAAACAGTGCTAACCCTACATACAAACTTTCAAAGAACCCTGTTTGCCAAAATTTATAATTTTGTTTACTGGATCATATAACGTGTGTTTAAAACAAAAAGTTGCTTTTCAGTCAATGCTTAAGTAACTGGTGACAAATGGATCATCCCCTATTAATTCAGATAGTGTAAATGTTGGTTTCTATTACATTTTCCCACTTTGGAACATGTATTTTAGGGAGAAAAACAAACTAGTATATGGATTTTTCGCCATCTTCCCCATCCACTCCTCCCCAAACCCCACCCACCAAAGTATTTGGGTTTGGAACTGACATTAAATACTCAATGTGTGTCCTAGGAGCTGTTTATGCTTTAAGGCAGTAGCAACTTTTTTTTATCCATTTCCAGTTGTGTTTTAATTCATGCGTTGCCCTTCAGTTAATTTGATGAAGGTTGTTTTCATTATTTCTGAATCTATTGCGAGTGCTTTCCATTCTAGTGTTTATATACTTTAATTTTGGGCAACTGTGTTTTCTGTAGAAAAAAAATTATATTTAAATGTCTTGGTTAGTAATTTCATTTTAGATTTTTTTCAATGTAATTTGATTTTTTTTTTTCATTTCAGTTTTCCTGCTGAGCACTGGTCTAGGCCAAACATTTGCTCACTCGTACCAACACTTAGTAACAGCATAAGGAAACAACCGCACAATTATTTTCTAGGTTGCTAGTTTGGAGCATATAGTGTTGTCACCTAAATGCTTTTGAAGCGTCTTAACAGGCAGCGAGCTACCCAAGACAAACAGAATCAGTCATTCTCGATTCTGAAGCTGTTGCTTGTTTGGATCTCACTCCTGAAGCTTGCATACCTTTTCAGTGCTGCATGCACCTTTCCTTTCTGCACGATTTATTATTCGGGGGAGGGAGAGAGAGAGTGTTAAACGCAGTCTTGACTTGACCATCCTCTGGTTAGCAGAGTACTGAGAATCGCACTCAGCCAAGTTAAACGCAGTGAATCAGGGTCATGTTTCCTCCTGTAATGCACAGCTGGGTAGTGTTCTTCCTTGAGGCAGTGAGCGCGTTATCCAGACAAGCAGAATGTCCTGTGAGGGCAATGCTGCCAAACCTCTGCGGCACATTTTCCATGGTTATGTCACTTGGGTTTCCGAAGCTTACCTCATTAACTGCTCACGTAGCAATTTTACCGTTTCGCTTGAATTTGGCTGCAGGCTGTCAAATTAAATAATTAGAGAAGGCTGACGTGGGAAAGGGCTGGGAAGTAGTCTGCATGCAGTGTCACTGTCTGTTAGAACTATGTTCTGGATCCTGCTGGAGAGTTTGATTTTTTTGCTCTGTAAAACATTGCAGAAAGGTAGTCCCCTTGATCTGCATGTACTCTGTTTCCAGATCTAAATTGAGGAAAAGAGTAATGGATCTATCAAAAGGAAGAAAGAATTTTCAATTATAAAGCATCCTATCACAAGCCTTCGAATGTCCCAATGTAATTCATAACCAATTAGTTGCTTTATGAAGTGCTGTCATTGTTGATTTCAATGGAGTCAGCAATTTGCACACATCAAGATCCCACTGACTGTAAGAGATTAAAATAACCTGTTAATCTGTTTTTAATTGATTGTTGAAGGCAAATGTTAGCCCGAACACTGGAACTCCCTACTGCCCTTTGAATAGCTCTGTGGGATCTTTAAGACATACCTGCACCACTGGAATATGCAGACTGCTCTTTGGATTAATGTTTGGCGATGCAGAACTCTTGATGCTACTGTGAAATTACAGCCTAGGATGTGTGCTAAAATGCAGGAGTGGAACCAGAATGAGGGAATGCAGAGTTGAAACCAACTATAATTCTGGATAGTAGTTGAAGACCTGTTTTCTTGTTGAGAGCTGACCCATGGGGTGCAGCTCTCATTTCTGTTTGGCTTTGAAAAGTTTCTAGACTTGTAGTAAATGGCTTCATATCATTTTCTTCCAGAAAATTCTAAACTCTGCTATTCGAAAGATCGGATGAATTCTTGGAACAAAGTTGTTTTTTGGTTTTAAAAAAAATGCTCGAAGGGTGTGGATTTTGCAATGGGTTACACCTGAGAACGTTACTCAGGTGTGAGTTTGTATAGAGCTTCTGTGCTCGTCTATGGGGGCAGTCAGAGCAGAGGCAACATGGTTCTTCCTTTCCCATCCCAATCCACAACTGCAGATGAGTGTTCCAATTATTTAATGTCTCTCATTTTAATTCCCTGTCCATGTCATCCCTCCAGTAAACCACTGTAGTAGTTACAAGCAGAATAAGCCATTTAAACAGATCAGATGTGTTTTATAAAAACGCCTAAGTGTACAAAGCATCCATGTTAAGATCTCTTAATAAAACTGTGGAGCTTCTTAGCTTCATCGGTCTGCCTTTCCCCGCATGGTTGACATTGCTGATCCACGGTTTCATGATTTACCTCATTTTCCCACCTATTCCTTTCCACCTTTGCGGTGTCCAGCACTAAAAGCCGTGGTTTGTTTGTGGTCTGCTGCACTGATTATCTGTCAGTACGTTTACAGGACAAAGCCTTGTGTGGGCTGTTGCCTCGGTACCCTGCTTGTTTTCTTAGTACCTGTCTTTCAGATGAGATGTTAAACCCCCGTATGCCCCCTCAGGCAGACCTAAAAGATCCTGTGGTGCTGTTTTGAAGAAGAGCAGGGGAGTTCTCCCCAGTGTTGTGGCCAATATTTATCCCTCAACTAACGTCACTTAAACAGATAAACTTGTCCTATATCACATGACTGTTTGTGGGATCTTGCTGTGCGCAGCGACTACACTAAAGCGCTTTGGGACATCTTGAGGTCGTGAAAGGCGGGATATCAATGCAAGTTCGTTCATTCTTTTGTTGCTGGTATTGTACTTTTTTTTCCAGTGCAGAGGGCATTACTGTACTATATGTGTGGACCATAATTTGGGGGCTCTCAATTATCCACCAGTTTGCATTATCTACCTGGGTAGCCCCCTTCACTGTGATAGGCAATGGAGATTTTGCTGTGCTCTTTCTTGATAATTAGAGCACTGAGGATTTGGAAGTTTGCCTGAAAATGGGTGAGTTATGGTTGTGAAACCTTCTGCGTTTATTGGCTGTTCACGTTACATGATGAGACACCGGAATCAATTAACAATTGTTAATGACTACCATTTTCTTTTTATCAGAATATGGCCAGTTGTCTGAGCAACAGTTGGTTGTTGAGTGTACCTCATCGATGCTTGTGACTGCAGACCCTTCGTGCCATTCAGATGGACTGATAAGCGATGAAACCACAGAAGCTGCTGACTTGTACACAAAGGTAGGGAGAAGTCTCCTTTTTGCTATTCATCCTTGTTGATATTTCAGGTCACTGAGGCCTAACACTCAGTCTGTTGTCTTCATTTGAGTATATCTGTACTCCAGTGATGTATGGATTTTGATTTTTCCTCTTCTCTGACCTCTTAAGATGCTCTTGTGAATCATTCTTCTGTGAGACAAATAAAAATGTTTTTGGTGCTTACCAGATGTTCATTTTCTTGAGCATCCCTTATTTTCATTGCACCACCATTGGCAGCCATGCCTTCAGCTGCCTAGGCCCTAAGGTCTGGAATTCCATTGCTAAACCTAATCCTGCCTCTCCCCCTCTAAGATGCCCCTTAAAACCTGCCTCCTTGACCAAGCTTTTGGTTGGTCACCTGTCCTAGCATCTCCATATGTAGCTTGGAGTCAAATTTTGTTTGACAGTGCTCCTATGAACCGCCTTGGGACATTATCCTACTTTAAAAGTGCCATTTAAATTAATGTGGTTGTTGCTTGCATCAATGAGGTAGCTCTTTAACCTTCATAGAGCAGTTTCACTTGCAGTATGGAGTGTGGGTAAGCACTGCCATTATAGTTCTCGTTTGCCATAATGACTCATTACCAGCTCAAAGCAGGGAACAAGGGAAACAGAATATATATGGCAATGAACCTGATCTGCACCCAGCTCCACTTGGATACAAGTCTTTTTGGCATATATTACCTTATAACTAATTCAAAGTTCAAATGGAGACCGAGTACTGTCTGTTCTCAGTGCATAAGTGAACTGTTAGAAGGGGTTATCTTGCACTCAAAGCATGTATCCCATCAGTGGGTGTTGTTATTCCCACAGTGAGCTTCCTCTGAAGCAGGCACCTCTCCTCTCAACTGACCGTGTAACAATATTAATGCCAAAGTTACGGAAACACCTATCCTCCTTAGAGAGGGTGTCCGCCCCGAACTTGGATGAAAAATAGAACATGGATCTAGCACTAATTAATTGAGACTCTTCTGTAGCATTACATATTGTGTACAGATTAGTTTTTCACCTGAAGAAAATTCGACAAATAAAGTATCTGGTTCTGTGTACATCGCTCGCCCCTCTCATAGACATTTAATCCATCCCTTATATAGTGAGTCGCATCTTACAATGTTAAATATTTACTTCTTAAAGACTGTGGAGCTCCTTAATGCCCTCAGTCTTTCTGCTACAGTCAAGTGGCTTTTACTATTCAAGTTTCATGTCACTGATCTCTGCTTTTATTTTACTGTTCAACATGTATGGAGCCCAGCACTGTGGAACCTGAGCCTTCACTCTGGTTTCTGAATAAATAACAAGTGAAAGTTTCACTGAGTTTGGTGGTTTTAGAAACCCAGGGTAGCCCATCTTCCCCCCCCCCCCCCCCCTCACAGTGCTTGATATTTCAAATTACTTCTTGTCTTTTGGTAGAAATGGATTTGATAGACTTAATGCCCATTCCCCAATTTCAGAAATTGCTAGACCTTTGTGGGTATCTTACTTCCCAGTCAGCGCTCATCGCTGATCTCGAAGTAAGATGTTCACAAAGACCTAGCGATCTCTGTAGCACAACCGAGTGTTAATTTGAATCTGACGGCAAGTCAAGGGGATCTCAAGGCGTCCATCAACGGTGTTGTCATCAAGCAGGGTAAGCAGCCAATCACATTGAAGTATTCTCAGATGGCAAACCAGGAAGTAAAATGCACTGATTATCCTTCATTTTTATAAGTTTTATGGAGAGATAAATAAAGATTGGAGCATACAAATTAGAAACTGAAATATCATAAACTTGTAAAAAAAAAATAAAAAATTTTAATAAACAATGACATTTTTATCATAATGGAAACATTTGACATTATACAAGCATAAAATTAATTTTCCAAGGCTAGAGAGATTGTTCAGTAGTTATGACTTAGTATGTGCTTTAAAAAAAAGTTACACCTCTTTAAGAAGGCGTAACTTTTTCACGGGGTTTTAACACGATATTACAGAGTAAAAGGGGCATTCTTGTCAGTTTAGTGATTTCTGAAAGATTGCTGTATGGGGGACTTCAACAACGCACTCGACAGTGGAGCAGGAAATTATTGACAGCAACTTCTGTATTTCCGCATTTAACTGCGCAGGTGCACAGGGTAATGATCACAAATGCTGACAATTTTGCCATCCTGACTGCAAAATCCAGGCGATTATGTTTTTTGACTTGACTTGCAATGATGAACTCTGTTCTTTTCATAATTAATTCATAGAGTTCATACTTTTTATCTGTCTCTTGGCTTTCATCCAGAGATCAGGATATTTCGTTGTTTGGTGTAGCCTGTGATTGCAGTGTGAATTGGAAGAGATGGTCGTCAGCCAGTGTAAAGCACTGCAATGTATGATCTTTGCAATTCTTTTCATTAACTGGATGGCAAGGTGACACAGGACTTGAGTTCCAACGCCATCTGTGTTTAGCAAGTGGCATGTCTGTCATTTCTCAGATGCACCATCATTGGGAAATTACTGAGTGTAGGTCAGGGGCTTCTCATCGGTTAAATGGTGTTTGCTCTTCTCTGTGTTTGCTCTTCTCTGTGTTTGATCTGTTCAATTCGTGACATCATTCAGTGGCAGAGGTAGTATTTGAAATACAATTGAGATTCAGTGCATGAACATGGGTGGGGGGGGGGGGAGGAGAAAGTCAAAGGTAAAGAATTCTAAACCGTGAATATTGTAGTTGAAATTGGAAAATTACTTCATTGAGTTCTTGCTGTGCGGAAAGGCTGAAGGCTATTTGTTAATGAAGCGCACGTTTTGACAGATCTGTTCAAGGGCAGCTGCCAGTTTTCAGGAGTGTTTCATGTGTTCAAAGTCCCTCAACTGCTAACTGTTGAATGCTCAGTAAAATTTGAATGCCCTTCAAACAAGCATTTGCCTTTATGTACAGATAGAGAAATTTAAACAGAAATAACGTGGTTGTAAGTTGAACTATTCAAATTATGGGCCTTGGGACTCTATGGTCTGCAATGTTACTACCGCTCGTTTTCGAATTGCTCTTCTGCCTCTCTTCCACTGTTTTCTGTTGTCTGTATTTTATTGGTTTGAATATTTGGAAAGGTCTAGTCTTGGTGCTTTTCCACAGCCCCATTAGCTATCTCGATATTAACGAGTTTTCCTAAACATGAATATGAGCATGGATTTAAACTTTGTGGTCTGCCAGGCTTTAAGTTAGAACCATAATACCAAAGAAAGGTTACAGCACAAAAGGAGGCCATTCAGCCCATAGCGTCTGCGCTGACTGAAAAAACTAATCACGATCTAATCCCACCTTCCAGCATCTGGTCCGTAGCCTTGCAGGTCACAGCACTTCAGGTGCAGGTCCAGGTACCTTTTAAATGAATTGAGGGTTTCTAGCTCCTCTACCGATCCGGGCAGTGAATTCCAGACACCCACCACCCTCTGGGCGAAAAAGTTTTTCTTCATGTCCCCTCTAATCCTTCTACCAATCACCTTAAATCTGTGCCCCCTAGTAATTGACCTCTCTGCTAGGGGAAACAGGTCCTTCCTCTCTATCTAGACCCCTCATCATTTTGTACACCTCAGTTAAGTCACCCTCAGCCTCCTCTGTTCTAAGGAAAACAATCCTAGCCTATCCAATCTGTCATCATAGCTACAATTTTCAAGCCCAGGCAACATTCTTGTAAATCTTCTCTCTACTCTCTCCAGAGCAATTATGTCCTTCCTGTAATGTGACCAGAACTGTATTCAATAGTCCAGCTGTGGCCTAACCAGCATTTTATACAGTTCCAGCATTACAACCCTGCTTTTGTATTCTCTCCCTCAGCCAGTAAAGGAAAGCATTCCATATGCCTTCTTCCCAACTTGACCTACCTGTCCTACCACCTTCAGGAACCTGTGGACATGCAGTCCAAGGTCTCTCACTTCCTCTACTCCTCTCAATATCCTCCCATTTATTGTGTATTCCCTTGCTTTATTTGCCCTCCCCAAATGCATTACCTCACACTTCTCTGGATTGAATTCCATTTGCCACTTTTCTGCCCACTCAACCAAACCATTCATATCATTCTGGAGTCTACGGCTGTCCTCTTCACTATCAACTACACGGCCAATTTTTGTTGTGTGCCTAACTGGCCCATGATAGCCCAAAAAATATTGAAAGCTCCTGTTAGAAATAATAGAAAAGTTAATCTTGAAGCACATTGGAATTCTGCCTGGTTTATTAGCAGTAGCTTCATCTGGGACTCTTTACGAGTTGCAGACAAGTTTACAAACTGAAATTAAAATAACAGTTCATTTTAAAAGTTTACAAGCACTGGGTAAATCATCTTGAAACAAAAATGAACAGCTTGTTTTTGGAAGTGAGACTTAGTTGGAGTTGGCACTGTCGTCTTCACATCTGCAATTCCTGCTCGCTTAACTTGATTTCAACTCATATGCTTCCCTTCCTTTTGAAATGTGGCAGTTTCATCCTTCCCTTTCCCCCCTGTCCTTCACCACCGCGCGCCTCTTCCGCTGCCGCTCCCCCCACACTATCTTTACAATCTGGGTTATGTTGATATCAGGAATGCCTGAGTAGAGTCTGCATACCTACCTACATAGGAGAAGGAAGATGGATTGCAAATCTTCAGGAAGCCTCGGCTGTAAGTACTGTGATAGCGGACTGCTTGTACTCTTGAGTAGATGGCAGCACTTGTTGCCGGGGGACATGCAGGCTGTGGCCTGATTTGTGTGGGTAATGTGGCCTGGGACATCACCTACATACAACACCGTGCATTATCTTCAACATAACACACGCTAACCTGTGCATTATCCTCAGGCTTTGCATGTATGTTATCTGCATGTTCTGCCTGTGTGCAGGGTAATGCACAGGTTGGGATGGGTTACGTGGAGAGTATCACATGGGCTAGGGAAGGTTGTGTCGAGGGTAGCGTGCAGGCTGGAACCTGTCATATGGAAGCCAAGTCATAGGCTGTGCGTCTTGTATGGAGGATAACATACAGGCAGACTGAGAGAATAACACACAAGGATATAGCATAGGTTAGCAGATGTTATGTTGAAGATAATGCACAAGATGAAATACGTATGGAGGGTGATGTGCAAACTGCATGATGTTGCTTTGAAAATAATGTGCAGACTAAAAAATGTATGCAGGGTAACTCGTTGAACATTTAAGACAATGATAGCAGCAAGAGCAAAGCTTGAACAGTTATCGTTTTCTCACTTTTGAGTTTTTTTAAGTTTGAGTTACTCCATCTGATGCATAGACATGGAGTTTGTTGGATATTTTTGATGGTGACTTTGCTCGACTACATGTCCTGTGTATGCTGTACTCTCCTGTTGTATAAAAGAATAAGAATTTTTGGAGATGGGAAAAAAAATCAATAAGCCACCAAGCTGCACACTTTTTGATTGATCTGAACTTTGCCTTCTCGCCATAGCCTCCAATTCCTTCTGTTCCTAAAAGGACATCTCATTGCATCTTGAACCTATTTGTACAGATGGTTTCAGTTCCCTTCCATGGTAACTTATTGTACAATCTTTTGCCCTTTGGGTGAAAAGGTTTTGCTTGAGTTCCTTTCATACTCCAAACTTCCTAATCTTTAGCTTGTGTTCTCTGCCAGTCTGATGTTAAAGGCCACACCATGGCCCTTGTTTTAGTCCAGCTCCTTTCTGATGCAACCTACAGTCTAAAATCGTTTATCAAAATTGATAACTTTGAAGAATTATGAAAACATTTCGAGATTTTAATTTTTTTTTAAACCTTTATATTCTGAACGTGTTACTATTGGGTTTTAAAAGAAAAAAAATTGCTCCTGCTCATCAAGTCAACTGTTTAAGTGGTAATTTCAGTTGTATGGGTAGGCCCTGGCAGATGAAGTCATTAAACAGTTAGCTTATTCTTCACAAACTTCAGTTGCAGTGTTAACTATTTTGGTTCAGTCCCTTAGGTCTTTTTGTAAACTAGGACCTCATTGAGGTGGTGCTGGGAACCAATGGGTTACATGCCAACAATTCAATGGAATGGTAGGATGCGTAGCCAGGACAGAAATTAAACTAATGCTTTAAAATGTGGATTAACTGAACTCAGTTCAAGTCTGCAGATACCATTACAGTTGGTACTTCTGTAGTTCAGTTCACAGGATGCATGCTTATATCGCCGAATCCAGTTCCTTGATCTTGGTAGATCTGTGAAAAGATAAGCCTACAGTTCTGTAGTGGGGATTGGGGAACTGATGAACAGATGTAAGAAGCAGAACTTGTATAGAGTGCCAGGGATTCTGTCTCATCGAAGGACAAGAGTTCTCCCAGTGTAACATTCAAAACTACACCCAACATCCGAACTACAGAGCCCCCAGTGCCTCTGAGTCAGAATGTGGTAGGTTTGAGCTGCACTCCTAAGAATCGAGCCATGTCCCATCTTACCCCACACTGGCAATGGGAAGTTCTATCCAATCTTCAGACCTGGTACTAATGGGGGGCATTGGGGGAAATAATGCTGTACCAATGAAAGTGGCTCCAGTTATGTAGAACAACATATAACGAGTGTGAAAAAATTGTTACAGTAATGAAGCACTTCATTTGTTTTATAATTCTGACATTTACCTTTCCTTATAATTAAAACACATTACCTAGGCTGAGACTTCAGTGTATCTCTGAGAGAGTGCTGTCTAGTGAAAGCTCCTGTCCTTCGGATGGCTGAGAGTCCCTGCCTGTCTATGCTGGTTCTGCTTCCTAGGTCTGAAAGCGAGGAGCTCATTGTGGTGGTGCAGGCGCCCAGTGGGTGGGCGCGCCAGTCGCTACGATGCCAACAGTTAACCAGGTTGGGTTTTGTCTAGAAGTCTATATAAGTTATGCTAATGCTTTATGATGAGGGTCAGCCTGACTCAGTTCAGTGTGGTTTGAAAAAGAGCAGGTATTTGTCCCTGGAATCTTGGTGCACATTCTTCTGTCGCTCAACGTCACCCAAAAGCAGAATGACTGATCGATCATTGGTTCATCTCGTTGCTGCATGTGGGATCTTGCTGTGCTCAACATGGTTCCCACGTTTGCTACACTGCATTTTAAAGTGATTTTTCAATGCAGAGCATTTCAAATGTTGAGAGGTGATAATGAACTGTTTAGATGCTTCACCTTTTAAACCATACTTGGTACTGTTTTGATCACTATGCCAAGATATACAGGAAAGAGCAAGAAGACTGATATGAAGTGTTGGGTGAACTCACAAAGATCAGAGAAGCTTAAGTTTTGAAGTCTAGAAAGGAGGGTAATTTCATTGAAATACACATAATATTAAGTGTTATAGGTAAAGTAAACCCAGGTTATTATTTCAATGCTATCCAGGAGATGATGTATACATCAAAATTAATGAAAGAAATTTAAAACAGTTGCATTATGACATAATTTCTTCATTTCAGCTTTTGCATTTAAATTACTCTCAGGTGAGTTCTTAGCTCCTCACTCACAGCCGTGAAGGTATCTTCATTGACCCAAGTATCTCGATGTGTTTTGGTCATGTTTCTGTTGATCATCCAAGGCACAAATGATAAAAAAAAATTTTTTTTAATGTGTTCAATGATTTGCCAGGCATGGTAGTAAAGGCAAAAAATTCTAGTTATTCAAAATAAAGCTGTATGCTGAGAGGGGAGCATTAAAATATTAGGAAGATGAGTTTTGATTAACTCAGTAGCTTTTTGTCATCCTTGACATGGTTGGCAGCCTCTTTAAAAGCTGGTTGTAGAGCGGAATCGGCCAATTGTCTGGGTCAGTTTGCCTGCCTGTCCCTTACTTGGTGTCATGTGGCACAAGAGGATTGAACCTGCATGCCCGCTTTTGCTTGTTTCGTGCTTCAGCGCACATGTTTGCAGTGAGACATTGACCCGGAGGGCTGTTTTGCTGGATGTCCTAATTTGTTTTTATTCATTCATGGGATGTGGCCGTCCCTGGCAAGGCCAGCAATTATTGCCCATCACTAATTGCCCTTGAGATGGTGGTAGTGAACCGCCTTCTTGAACCGCTGCCGTGTGAGTAGTATAGGGACACCCACAGTGTTGTTAGGTAGGGAGTTCCAGGATTTTGACCCAGCGATGATGAAGTCAGGATGGTGAGCCACTTGGAAGGGAACTTGCAGGTGGTGGTGTTCCCATGCACCTGCTGCCCTTCTCCTTCATATATGTGCAAAATGAAAATAAGTATTTTCAGTTAAAGGTCCTATGGCACTATTCACAACAAAAGCAGGAAATTCTACTGATGTCCTGGCAAAATTCATTCCTTAATCAACACTATCAAAAAACTGATAGAACCGGTCACAATTACTGGTTGTGGAAATTAGCTGACACCTTTCCCTGCAACACAACGGTAAATACAATCCAAAAGGTAATTGATCTGGTAAAGTGCTATATAAATGCAGGAGTTATTTTTTGTAACCTCAATCAATGCATTTAGATGACTTCTCATTACAGTTCCTAATTTTAGGGCAAGCCAGAATGTTGTGGGAGGAAATACGTTAATAACAGCCATATGTACTTATAAAGCAGGTTGCCATCATAGAACCAAATTACCCTCCTGGCAATCTTGCAAGAACTTCAGACATTACTGCTTTAATAACACACTTATGTTGTAGCTCAGCCTCTAGGGGGGTGGGGGGTGCCTCTAGATCTAAACAGCCAAGGCTGCCACTGGCATATTATCTTGGCCACAGGGAAGGAGGGGATGAGGGCAAGACTAAGGAGTCTGAGCTCCTAGCCATTATTTGGCATGTACGACCCTCCCCACCCTGAATCTGAGTAGAGCCACAACCAGACAGGAAGGTCATAAATGAGACTGTGTACTGGACTGCAACATTATAAGTTACGGTTTGGGGGGGGGGAGGGGAGAAAGACTGTTGTTTAAAGAGCTCCTTATTGATTCTGTTAAGTGTGTCTCAAAATGCTTTGTGTAATTATGAATGAAGTGCAGTGATTCATGTTATGCAGATAAATGTTGCCTAGTCCACAAATCTGAGACAACAGAAGCCAGATAATATTCTGTTGGAAGGAGATTCATAAAGTAAGTGGGGAAATATTGTCTTGAGCTCCCATATAAACCACATACTCTTGCCGTCAACTCCATTTCCCCTGCCCAGCCACTGTTTCAGGCTGGACTGGACGATTCACTCAGCATTTTACTCAACCTTGGTCTGAGCTTCTGAGGCCTTTTCCTCCCCCTCACTAATATCAGCAGTCTGTACCCCTTCCTCAACCTATCTACTGCTGAAACCCTCATCCATGCCTTTTTCACCTCCAGGTTCAACTAATGTTCTCCTGGCAAGCTCCTATTCCCCACCCTTACTAACCATCAACTCATCCAAATTTCTACAGCTCTTCTCTTGTCCTCCTCACCCAGTATCTCTGTCTTTGCTGTCCTCCATTGGCCCAAATTCAAAATACTCTTCGTCATGTTTAAACCCCACCATGGTGTTATCGCATTCCTATCCTGTTAAACATCACTGCCACAAGCCCTTCCACCACCCCTTTCCTCCCTACACTGTACTCTGTTTCCCTGACTGCGGATACTTGGGAATCTCCTCCTCCTATCACCTCCCCCCACCCCCCCCCCCCCCCACCCTCCCATTGGCAGCCATTTCTTCAGCTGCATCAGCCCCATGCTCTGAAAATCCATACCTTAATCCCCTGCCTCTTTAAGACCCTCCTTAAAACTCGCCTCTTACACCAAGCTATTTTTTGAGGACCTCCTCCAAATATCTCTTTCGTCTCAGCATTCATTTTTTCTAAATTATACCTCTGTGAAGTGCCTTTGGCTGTTTTTCTACATTAAAGGTGCAATATAAAAGCAAGTAGTTGTCTTGCTTGTTGATGAAACCATCTGAAAAGCAATCGGTGTGTTTTTGGGAAGAGCAAGGTGTAGCTTTTAATTTGGAACAAATGTCCATTACTCCTTTTATAGAACAACTTAAATATATTTTTCGTAGATCAATTTATTCATGTGGGCCGTCTGGACCCCAACACTGAATGCTACAAATGGTTATCTGAATTCACATTATTCCTTTAGGGAATGGCTTGTTTCCAGTCTTACATCTAGTATTCAAATAGAACAGAGTCTTTCACAAATAGTGAGCTGTTTTCCAGAAACCCCTCTCTTTTGTGAGGTGCCTTTGTCAAAATATCACTGGTGTTGACTCACCACATTCTAGTCTCGGGATTTGTGTAGAATTCGAATCAATGAATGATTTTTTTTTTTGTTCAAAAAAAAAATCAATTTTTTTTGGTAATGGGCACAAGAAGAAAGATCAGCTGAACTGCCTGACTGTTCTCATGTGGGAACCTTCTGTGGGCTGAGGCAAAAATTTTCCGAAAAGCGTCAACAGAAGTAGCAAATGCAGATGTCCACTTGGCTCCTGTTTCACTAAATTACTACAGTGCTCACTGGAAATATCTCAGACGTTGGCTTTCAAGGTCTCTTCCTTGATTCTGTCAGCAGTAGTTTTCATTTAGGTTCTATTCCTTATTTTTGTTCTCCTAAAGGTGTTGAATTATGCAAAAGTATGAAGGCTACTGTTCAGCACTCTTCCCCTTCCTTGGGTGTGAGCCTCGTGAGTGTTGATGGGCTGTTGAGCTGTGAAAGGCATCATAGATGAGACCACAGGCAGGATTTCCCTCTGGGGGTGGGAATCAGAGGTCAGGACTGTTACTGGGTCACAGAACTGCCCCTGGGAGCAACAGTCACAGGCTCTGTTTTTAACAGAGGCCAGGTTCGCCATCCAATTAAGGACGTCTGGCGGCTCTAGAAGCTGGAAGGCCAATCAGAGGCCTTCCAGCTTGAAAGGAGCAGGAGGCTGCAGTAGAGGGTAAGTAAGGGAGGGTGTGCTTCAAGATGGAAGCGCCCTCTCTCCAGTTTTTTTTAAACTTAAATTAAAAATGGATCTTGCAGCCAGGCCAACACTGTAGGGCTGCGGGGAGGATGTACAGGGGCCCCTCCACAGGGTGGACGGCAGCTGCTCCTGCCCCCAGGTAGACAAGGAGACAAGGGTGGGTAGCCCTGCCACCCCTTGACCCCTCGATCCCACCCCCCCACACACATCCTGCCTCGGAAAAATGACCCGGGGGCTGGAATGGATGGATGGAGCTGGGAAACCGGCACGGCGGTTGGCGGGACTATTTTTAGCACCTGCCCACCTCTGATCCCAGCTCCGGAGGTGCTGAAATTATAGCCCCAATGCTCCTTTCCTGATGTCTGCACTAGATAGGTCCCAAACTGTTAGCTTTGTTGGACGCACAGATATCACGCATGAAGTGTTAATCCATATTCTCATTAATTTACTGATTTTAACAGATCCTGCTTTCAGGTTTCAGCATTAAACCCTAATGAGGCAATGATGCTTAAAAAAAACTGTCCTTCCAAGCCTCCAAGTTCACACATTTTGAACAAAATGAAAAATAAAAACAAATGAGACTAATCTAGGAATGTTGGAACGGGAGTCGGCCATTTAGTCCCTTGAGGTTGCTCCATTCTGTTAGATCGTGGTGATCTGTGACCTCAGCAGTGTTTACCTGCCTTGGCCCTTTGTCCTTTGATATCCTTAATCAACAAAAATCTATCGTGTTTCTCTTGAAAGCTCCGATTGTCCAGCATCAACAGCCTTTTGCAGGGGAGAATTCTACATTTCTACAACCCTTAGTGTGTAGAAGTGCTTCATGCTCTCCCTCCTAAATGGCCGAGCTCCAATTTTAAGATTTTGTCCCCTCATTCTTGATTCCCCTATCAGGGAAGTATTTTTCTGCATCGGCCTTATCAAATCCTTTTAACATTTTAAAAACCTTGTTCAGGTCACCTCTCACTCAAGGGGGATACTAGGCAAGTTTATGCAACCTGTCCTCATAATTTAAACCTCTAAGCCCCAGTATTGCAAGAGCTCATGATCAGACAAGACGATGTGTTACAGACTTTCATTCCATCAGGGTCACTCAGTAGTGTTCCCTCTCTGGTCCAAGAGCACTGGGGTTAAGAGTAGTGGCCCTACTATTTCACCCATCTCGCAGAGGAGGACAGAAAAGGAAACTAGAGAGGTAGCAAAGCAATAATGAACTGTGGGTAGAAAAGGAAGCTGCTCCGTTGGCGCTACCCAGTGTGTGCTGCATCGTTTCAGCTGATACCTCAGGAATTCAAGCATTTATACTGCAGGTGTGGTTGGAAGAGCACTTGGAAAATGCCAATGCGTTGCTGTCACCAGTGGCAAACATTGACTGTGTTCGGATTGATACGCAATTAAATACCAATATATGGAAATATGTTTATGAAGTTCCCGTTTCTTCTTTCTTCCTTGCATGCAGTACAAACAGAAGTCACCCCTGACATTAAATTTCACCAGCCCTGACCGGTGTGTTTTTTCAGTACTCCTTTGAAATCTTGGCTCTCCGTTGTGTATTGTTATTGATGTGGGCTGATGCTATCCCTGTACCAAACTAAAATGTACGTTCAGCTTCAATTCTCGTAACGAAAAACAAACTGGAAAATGTGTTTTCTGTTGGTAGATTTGCTTGTTTTGACAGCGACTGTTTCTGTTGGTATGGGTTGGTTACTTGACCAGATATTAACATTACTGCTTCAGAAGAAAGGAATCAAAATTGATTAGTCATTTGACTTTCTAGTTAACTCGCCCAGTTATTGTTGCAGCGAGCAGTCTCTGTTTTGATCTTCCAGTTTTCCCTCCCATCTGGGTTTAGTTCTTCTCGCTAGCCTGGCAGTATTTACACACCCATTACTCCCCTTTCTTTCCCCAGACCCCAGCAGCTTCCAGCTAGGATCATTGGGCACACGATTGCTCGCACTGGCAACTCTGGACACATTCCATGAGGTTTCATCCCACATGACCGGCTTCCACACACCCTCTCCCGTTGAGCTGCCTTTTTCCCCTCATTGTCAATACCTTTATAATGATTCATACAAAATGCTCAAAGAAAATGAGGAAGAACACTTTTTTGAATGCCCCTACAATTTTTCTCCTGGGTTTGCTTGTAGCAATGTCCCGGAGATTCATCTTGAATTCCCAAGGCAATCCGGAAGTGTTGGAAAAGCTAGCAATTCCTCTCTTTAGGAGGGGAACACTATGATTGGAGAAGGTTGTCACCAAGGTATAATAGGCCCAGATGAGGAAACCTCTGACTCACCATGAGCAATATCACAGGAAATCCACGAATATTACTGACTCATTCTCCCCTTAACGTGAAGAGTGGATAAAGCCTCCATGCTGTGCTTTTTCTTAACTAATCTATCATCGAGCCAATTCTTCCTCTCTCGGAATCGCCACGGGGTGGCGCACAGTTCTCTTCCAATTAGCTGATTTGGCTCAGTTCATTGCATCTTGACAGGAAGTTAGAATTGCTGCAATGGGTCAAAGGTTGAAGGAAATCTATAGTGTCTGGGTCAAATGGAACAACTAATCCTGCACAGGCCATCATAACACATTGTTCTTTGACATTCAGGAGTCATTCAAAACTAAAACAAATAACCAATCCTGGGGAAATGGCCAAATTTGTACAAGTCAACTTAATGTTTGATTGTGCAGTGACCGAGAGAGATTTGTTCATCTCTCAATACATCAACAGTTGTTGAATTATGCGTCGATTGGTGTTGGCAGTCCCTCTGGTGACCTTTCTTCATATGTGAACCTAGACCGCGAGTGCTAGCAACTGATGTGTGACATTTCGTGATAGCTATAGACTAATGTAAATGTCAAATGGTGTGGTTTATAAAGGATTACCTCAAAACTAATTGTAAGCTCACAAGGTGGAGAACAAATCTGGATGGTTACTTCAGACTTTTCTAGAGGTTTGAGCTAGTATAGATTGAGTAGTCTTGTGCATCTGTACATATCTTGAGGTGTTCTATAGGGGGGAATTTTACGTGGGCAACAGAGGTCTCAGTCTCCAGTTGAAGCATTGGCAAGAGCCCCCCTTTGCTTTCTCTGGGGAAGGCCCGCCACATTATGCTGCTGCTGGTAATGGACTCACCAGAGGTGGTGGATCCAGGCCACAGGTGAGTCATGGAGGGATGGGGTTTTGCATGCTGGGGATCACTGGGGGGAGGGGGGGTGCGTAGCGGGGTGGCTATCAGTGGGGTCCCCAACCCAACCCCGCCTTTCCAATGCTGGGTCCTTCGATCAGATACCAAGTACCTTTTAACGAGGGATCCCACCAGGGCCGGCAAGAAACCCGCATGGTTTTGCTCCCCGTGCCACGACAGAGCTGCCCGCCACTGGGCTGATACCGGCAGAGGCAGGATGAGGCCCTTAATTGTGCATTAATTGCCCACTAAAGGGCCTCAATGGGGGTGGGGTGGGAAGGCCGTCCATGGATCGTCCCGCCAGGGACATAATTGGAGTGGAGGCGGGAAGGTGGCTGTTATGAGTTCTTTGTGTTGCCTTATGCAACACAGTAAGGTGCATGGATTCAAGTTCATTGAAGATCTTTAACAGGTTTATTAACAACTAAATTAGTATGTACAATACACAGCAAACTATTTACAGAATTTTTGACTAGGGTGTTACAGTAGCAGAATGACTCTGGCTTCTAGTCACATAACTACATCCTGGTACTTAGCTCATTAGCATACTGAATTTTTGAAGGGACATCACTCTTAAGGTGATTATACAACAGTAGCAGGGGTCCCCTCCCCGCCAACATCTCACCTGATTAAATGTTCTCCCCGCCACCAAACCGGAAGCAGGAAAGAGCATAAAATTTCCCCCATAGTGTCTGAAACTCTTGAGTGTAACCTTTTCCCACAGCATTATTATTCACTGTCGCCCATTAGTCATTCAGGCATTTCCTTGAAATGTTTCTGGGCAAGACTTCAGCTCCTAACGGTCACTTTC
This sequence comes from Heterodontus francisci, assembly GCF_036365525.1. Classification (NCBI taxonomy): domain Eukaryota; kingdom Metazoa; phylum Chordata; class Chondrichthyes; order Heterodontiformes; family Heterodontidae; genus Heterodontus; species Heterodontus francisci. The sequence goes on from NC_090408.1 coordinate 36,927,897, forward strand.
ACTAAAATGTTATTTTACGGGTGTTTTTTTTTCTCTTCTCCACTGTTTTCCTTTCCTCTCCTAAAGTTGCTGGAATACCTTTCCACAGGGATTGTCAGAACTCGCTAATGATTCTCCAACCTAAACACAATGTGTTGGCAGGAAGTTTAACCTTGGAAGGACGTCAAAGCTGAGTCTGATCTTGGTCCTCCCTGCGCATGTACATTTTCCTGCAGAAGTTAATAGTTAGCAATAGGAGCCCCTGGCTGCTTTTTGTTTTTCTGTTCCAAGGGTGAATGTAGTACACCCCACTCCAGCCCTGGCTGAGATAAGCTACATCACTAAGACCTCTAGACTTGACTATTCCAACGCACTCCTGGCTGATCTCCCATATTCCACCGTCCGTAAACTTGAGGTCATCCAAAACTCTGCTGCCCATGTCTGAGCGCGCACCAGGTCCTGTTCACCTATAATTCCTGTGCTCGCTGACCTACATTGGCTCCCGATCAAGCAACATCTTGATTTTAAAATTCTCATCCTTGTTTTCAAATCCATCCATTCCCTTTTCCCTCGCCCTTTCCCATCTCTCTAATCTCCTTCAGCCCCACAACCCTCCAAGATATCTGCGCTCATCTAATCCTAGCCTCTTGTGCATCCCTGATTTTAATCGTTCCACCATTGGTGGCTGTGCCTTCAGTTGTCTCGGCCCTGAGCTTTAGAATTCCTTCCCTACACCTCTGCCTCTTTACCTCGCTTTCCTCCTTTAAACTCTCCTTAAAACCTTCCTCTTTGACCAAGCTTTTGGTCATCTGACCTGATATCTCCTTATGGAGCTCAGTGTCATATTTTGTTTTATAATGCTCCTGTGAAGCGCCTGAGGATGTTTTATTACATTACAGGCGCTATATAAATATAAGTTATTGTTGTTGTCAGCACAAGTCAGGTCTCCAATGTACAAGTCCATTGCTCCAGCAGTAATGATCAATTTAGCTGCAGCTTATTCTTAGTCCTTTCATTCTTGTAAATTCTCATGCACTGGGTGCAAGAGTATGTAATGTGAACATTGTTTTGAATTTTCGGAGCCTGGAAGAAAGGGCTGCTCTCGATGCTGTTGCCTCATTTGTGTAAAAAAAAAAAAAATCCTAAGTCAGGTGCCAAGCTCTGTTGGTATCAGCAATTTGAGATGTATGCAGAGGAATTAAACTTTAGGAGCTGGACTTTCATCCACATTCCCACCGGAAGTCTGTAAAATGGGGGGGGCTTTCTTCATCTCCAGGCTACACCCCTTTGAAGGTCACTTGCCGCCTTTTGGCTCCCGTGGTGGTCTCACTACAGCACTGTCTCATTTTCCTACTTGATGTTGGTGGGGATCCCATCCTGACTGCTCAATGACCCCACTCTCTAAAATGGGTTGGGTTGAAGCCAGAGGTGGAGGGGCAGACACTGCCCCTAAGGGGAAATACTTGCTCTGTATATAGCCCCAAGTCTCCCATGGTACACACTTGGCCCAGGGAGAAAAATGCTTTCACAGTCCTGTCCTAAAGCCACATCTGAATTAATAACTTCACAGTGCTACCTGATTACCAAAGACTAGGATTGTCCTGCAGACAAGCACATGGTGTGGTTTCTGATGACTTCACCCAGTTTTAAGCTGACTTCATATCTGTTGGGCCTGTCTTGCACAGTCCTTGCACTGGATCTCATCTGGTTATTTAGTTTGATAGATTCAGTTCAACTGTCCCCAAGTGATTTTTTTTAAACAAATAAAAATAGAACTTTTTCATGTCACTCTAATATTTCTCTTGCCCCTCCCCCATAAGCTCTTGCTTGTGATGTGTTTCAACACACAAAGAGTGGTCACTTATACAAAGCCCTCTGGTACCTTGCCCAAGTGGCCTTTCCTTCAGTGAGAGCTTAGATATTGTCAGTATCTTATGGTTTATTCCAGAAAGCCAGGTGGTGAAGGATAGAACTGGAGCCAATCGTTACACACATTTATAAGCATTTGCTTAGAGATACACATTTTAAACATGCACCTCCTGACCCTACCACCATATACATACAATTAAATGCAATTAATATACACTGAACATCCTATTCAGTCACGCAGCCACTGCGTTGTGTGATGACCTGCTACCCACACAGCAGCAGTTTTCAACAAAGAAACAGCTTGCACTTGTCTGATGCTTTCTTATCCCATCACAAAGTTGAATATTGGCCAGGGCACGAGCTGAACTTTCATGTTTGTACTGTGGGATCTTTCACTTCCACCTGCGAAGGCGGAGGTGGGGGAGTGGGGCCGGGGGGTGGTTCTGTTTCACGTTTCAGTCTGAAATAAAGTACCTCACAAGCAGCACTCCCTCGGTACTGCTCTGAAATCACAGAATCACGGAACTGTGACAGCACAGAAGGAGGTTATTCAGCCCATCATGTCTGCACCGGCCCTCCAAGTGAGCAGTTCACTTAGTGCCATTCCCCCAGCTTCTCCCCATAACCCTGCACAGTCTTCCTTTTCAGATAACTATCTAGCTCCCTTTTAAATGCCTCTATTGAACCTGCCTCCATCATACTTTCTGGTAGTGCATTCTAGATCCTAACCACTCGCTGCGTTTAAGTTTTTCCTCATGTCGCCATTGCTGTTTTTGCCAATTACCCTAAATCTGTGCCCCCTCGTTCTTAATGCTTTCACGAGTGAGAACAGTTTTTCCCTACCTACTCTATCCAGACACCTCAGGATTTTGAATACCTCTTATCAAATCTCCCCTCGGCCTGCTCTTCTCTAAGGAAAACAGTCCCAACTTCTTCAATCCATCTACATAAATGAAGTTCCCCATCCCTGGAACCATTCTCGTGAATCCTTTTTGCACTCTCTCCAGTGCTTTCACATTTTTCCTTAAATGCAGCTCCCAGAGCTGAACGCAATACTCCAGTCGAGGCCGGACCAGTGTCTTATACAAGTTTAACATAACTTCCTTGCTCTTGTACTCTATGCCCTATTAATAAAGCCCAGGATACTATATAGTTTATTAACCACTCTCTCAACCTGTCGTGCCACCTTCAATGACTTCTAACCCCCAGGTCCCTCTGCTCCTGCACCCCCTTTAGAGTTGTACCTTTATTTTATATTGTCTCTCCATGCTGTTCCTAGCAAAATGAATCAGTTCACGCTTCTCCGCATTGAACTTCATCTGCCACTTGTCCGCCCATTCCAACAACCTGTCTATGTCCTTTTAAAGTTCCACACTATCTTCTTCGCAGTTCACAATGCTTCTGAGTTTTGTATCATCCGCAAATTTTGAAATTGTGCCCTATACACCAAGGTCTAGGTCTTTAATATATATTAGGAAGAGCAAGGGTCTCAACACTGACCTCTGGGGAACTCCACCACCAACTTACTTCCTGTCTGAAAAATATCCATTAACCACTGCTCTTTGCTTCCTGTCACTCAGCCAATTTCAGATCCATGTTGCTACTGTCCCTTTTATTCCATGAGCTAGAACTTTGCTCACAAGTCTGTTGTGTGGCACTGTATCAAATGTCTCTTGGAAATCCATGTACATCACATCAACAGCATTACTCTCATCAACCCTCTCTGTTACTTCATCAAAAAACTCCAGCCAATTAGTTAAACACAATTTTTCCTTGACAAATCTGTGCTGGATTTCCTTACTTAGTCTGCATTTGTCCAAGTGACTGTTAATTTTGACCTGAATTATTTTTTTCTAGACGTTTCCCCACCACTGAGGTTAAATTGACTGGCCTGTAGTTGCTGGGCTTATCTTTACAAACTTTTTTGAACAAGGATGTAACATTTGTAATTTTCCAGTCCTCTGGCACCACTCCTGTGTCCAAGGAAAACTGGAAAATTATGGCTATTGCCTCCGTAATTTCTACTCTCACTTTCCTAAGTATCCTTGGAGGTATCTCGTCTGGTCTTGGTGCCTTATTGACTTTAAGTACAGATAGCCTATCTAATACCTCCTCCTTATCAATTTTAAATCCTTCTAGTATATTAACTACTTCCTCTTTTACGGTGTTGCATCGTCTTCCTTGGTAAAGACAGATGAAAAGTATTCATTTAATACCTCAGTTTATGCCTCCTGCCTCCGTGTGTATATCCCCTTTTTGATCCTTAATCTGCCCCACTCCTCCTTTTACCACACTTTTACTATTTATACGCCTGTAGAAGACTTTGGGTTTTCCTTTTATGTAAGTTGTCATACTTTCGCTTTGCTTCTCTTATTTGCTTTTTCACTTCCTCTCTGAACCTTCTATATTCAGGCTGGTTCTCTGTTGTATTGTCCACCTGACATCTGTCATAAGCATATGTCGTCTTTATCTTAATCTCTATCTCTTTCGTCATCCAGGGTGCTCTGGATTTGTTAGTCCTACCTTTCCCTTTCGTGGGAATAAACCTTGACTGTGCCTGAAATATCTCTTCTGTGAAGGTACATTTTTTTTCTGCCAGCCTTTGACTCCAATTTATCTGATCCAGGTCCATTCTTACCCCATTGAAGTTTGTTTTCCCCAGTTAATTATTCTTACACTGGATTGTTCTTAACCAGGTCTAGCAGTGTTCCTTTCTCGTTGGACTGGAAACATACTGCTGTAAAACCTCCTGTACACACTCTGGGAACTTAAAGTGTCAGCCTAGATTGTGCTGAAATCCTTTGTGTGTTTGAGTACATAAACAGGGCTGACTCTTCAGAAAGATGGGAGGGTGAGAGGGCTTGATGTGTGCACTGCAAAGCATTCAAGCATGTGCTCAACTGATTTCTTTTCATCTGTAGTTTAGGGGCACAGAAGCAGATTGTAATGCTGTCATGGCTGAGATTGCACAGATCATGGGTCAGGTTTGGGATCCTTCTGCACTTGTGATGAGTTCCACACAGTATAAACCATGCACCATAAGACCATACGAATTAGGAGCAGAAGTAGGCCATTCAGCCCATCAAGCCTGCTCCATCATTTAATAAGATCATGGCTGATCTGTTTCTGTCTCGAATTCCACACTTCCATCTACCCCCGATAATCTTTGATGGCCTTGCCTAACGAGGCCTAACCAATTAAACCATTGAAGAAGCTCAACAGAAGTAGAGTGTGGCAAATGCCTCACTGTCATAAAAAAATACGAGCCCAGATGTCTCTTAATTTGTTTTTGTGTTGCAGGTTGGAGATGGACAGAATGTAGGGTATGGACTTAGTGGTGTAACAACAACTAGTTCGACTGTTGGAGACCCTGAACCCTCAGAGGTGGCTGCGGTCCTTGAAGGCGATGAATTCTTGCCTCTCGGTGCTGTCTTGGAAATGAGAGAGGATAATGACAGACGGAGCCTTTCGAGCACTGAGCAGAGGGACAGCAGAGGGTCAGCAGGAGATGGCTGCACTGTAGTCTGCGAAGCTGAAGAGGAGAAGGACAGTGTCGCTGAAGTGCCTGCGCGAGTCTCCATCTTCAGACCATCTATCAGGTCACTTTCACCCTTCCGACGACACAGCTGGGGGCCGGGGAAAAACACAGGCAGCGAAACGGAGATCAATCAACGAAGGTAAGGAGCGAAAAGGGAAACATGGTTGGAGATATTGGGGACAGATTATATCAGTCTGCAACAGTCACAAATATTCAACTGTTGGACAATATGGTGGCGTTTTATAATAAAAGATTTGGCAAAGAGTAGACATCGATACAGTACAGGAAGTGTGGGTTAATTCACTAAAACCAGGAGTGAAGTGTGCTCCATTTTACAACCAAAGAAATTAAACCACGCAACATTTATTTTTTTCAAAGTCCTCACCTTTGTTAGCACACCTTTCTTTGCTTCCGCATCTTGTCTATTTTGCTGGCATTCAAAGTGATGTTGGGGAACGAGGTGAAGAAGAATCAACCACGGTTACCAAGGAAATGGTTTGATTCTTAAATATCAAGGTATTGGTGGGCGGGATTACGCTATCCATGAGGTTAAGCAGATTGAATCTCCACCTAGCCGTTTGTCCGAAACTAGAATGGTCCTTGTTTTTCTGTGTATGTATGCGTTTGAAAGACGGAAAATCCTGAAACTCAAGCCCGTGATCATTGGGTAGTGCGCACAATCTTTAGGTAAAGTAAAGCAAGCAATGTGCCTGAAGAGCTCAATCACACCACTGAGAGGAAAAGGAATCGATTCAATTTTAATGATCGATCACTCCAACCACAGTGATTCAGTAGGGAATGGCTGCAGCAAGTAACTCACCTCCTGACTCCCCAGTGCCTGTCCACCATCTACAAGGCAGAAGTCAGGAATGTGACTGAATACTCTCCACTTGTCTGGATGAGTGCAGCTCCAATAACATTCAAGAAGCTCAACACCCTGAAGGATAAAGTAACTGGCTTGATTGGCAACCCATTCACCACCTTAAACATTCACTCCCTTCACCACTAACGCACAGTGGCAGCAGTGCGTACCATATACAAGATGCACTGCTGCAACTCACTAAGGCTCCTTCGACAGCACCTTCTAAATCTGCGACCTCTACCACCTAGAAGGACAAGGGCACCAGACGCATAGGAACACCACCACCTGCAGGTTCCCCTTCAAGCCAAACGTCATCCTGACTTGGAGCTATATCACCATTCCTTCACTGTCACTGGGTTAAAAATCTGAAACTTCCCCTCCTGACAGTACTGTGGGTGTACTTACACCCCAAGGATTGCAGCAGTTCAAGAATGCAGCTCACCACCACCTTCTCCAGGGCAATTAGGGATGGGCGACAAATGCTGGTTTTGCCCGCAAATTGGTCACCTCGTGAACAAATTTTTTAAAATGATGGCGAAGGATCACAAGTGATAGCATTACTGACTCACGTTCAATTAAGCTATACAACATGTCTTGAGAGGTTACAACTATCAGGAAAAATTAAACAAGCTGGGACTCTTGGTTCTAGAAAAGAGAAGGCTGAGGGGTGATTTGATAGAGATCTTCAAAGTTGTGAAGGGATTTGATACGGCATACGTAAAGAAGATGTCTCCACTTGTGGGGGAATCTAAAACAAGGGGTCATGAATGTAAGATAGTCACTAATAATTCCAATAAAGGATTCAGGTGAAACTTCGTTACCCATAGACTAGTGAGAATGTGGAACTTGCTATCACATGAAGTAGTTGAGGTGCACAGCATAGAGGCATTTAAGGGGAAGCTAGGTAAGTACATGGGGTAGGAAGGAATAGACGGATTTGTTGATCAGGTTAGATGAGTTACAGTGAGAGGAATCTCGTGTGGAGCATATACACGGGCATTGACCTGTTGGGTCAAATGGCTTCTTTCTGTGCTGTAAATTCAATGTAATTCTACGTAAGGTCTGTGACGTATGGGATCAGAGCACATGAATGAAAGGGCTGGTTTTAATTGCTGTGCATTTTAGATCTTGGGCTTCAGACAGATTGAATGAGGGATTTGAGCTTTCTGTAAGTTTTGTGTCTCAATGATATTCATTGGTTTGCTTTCTTTATTTCTCTGGTTTTCATTCTTCTGATCTTTTCATCCTTTTTTTGTATCAATCATTTCTTTTCTCCATTGAATGATTGTTCATCTTCATCATTTGTTTTCAGTTCTGTGAGAATGCTTGGTGACGTCGTAAAGAGGCCACCAATTCATAGAAGAAGGTAAAAGATAAAGCGCAACTAATTATTTCGACCCAAGAAAATGGATGTTAACTTCTGCTTTCTCACTAACTGAGTGTTTGGATGCACCTCGCATGTTCAAAATGAAAACCGATTTCTTTTTTCTGCAAATGTTATTTCACTGAAGCCTGTTCAATGGCACTACTGACCAAAAATGACATACTAAATAGAATTAGTTCCTCACCAAAGTCTTGGAGCTGTGGGGAGTGGGAAAACAGATGTTACAGACCGGCAACAGTCAACAGGGGCTAGGTTTGTAACATGTGACTGACCCATACAAGCTAGGAGGGTCCCTGTTTACATCCTTTGTCTGTGCTACGTTAGTCTCAAAGGTAATCGGGGATGGGCAACAAATGCTGGTTTTGCCAGCGAGGCTCACATCCCATGAACGGATAAGGAAAAAGTTCAGCCATGCTTACAGCTGAACTTCCTATGTTCCTGGAGCACTAATCTGGAAAGTCTGGGTGTGAGTGTCTGGTGAGGCATACTCAGGCAGGTATTCAGTGTGGTGAAGTGCTGATGAACTGCTAGCACCTACAGAACTGAGTGCCTTTCTGAGCCTTGAGCCCTGTTTTGGTGGACGGCTGTTGTCCATCTCCTCCATGCTCGGGTGGGGGTGGTCAATGAGATCTTTGGGGGGAGTGAGAGAGAGTTAGTAGTCTGAGGTCCAAGTTTCAGTGTATATAACAGTTTGTGCATGTGACCCACAAAGGGTTCATTAATCAAGAACAAGGCTATTCTTTGCAAGTACTTTACTAACTGTCTCAACAGCCATTGCTGGCATGGCTTTCATTTCCAACTAATTACTGCAATGTTCTAAAACTTTCTCATAACTTCACTATTTAACAAAAAATATTGGAACACACTTGAAGGAAGGAATTTGCAATGACACAATGCTTTTTGAGTTCCGTGTTTACATTTTGAAATATGCAAATCAGTATTACCATGAGAATTGCAGTCACATGATGACCAATGTGTGAAATTTTCACGCTGAGCCCACTTGAACTGTGAAAAATGCCCATCGGTACAATTAAACACACACATACTGTGGCTACAGGAGAAGATCAGATGCTGGGAATTCTGTGGCAAGTCACCCACCTCCTGACTCCCCAAAACCTTTTCACCATCTACAAGGAGTGTGATGGAATGCTCCCCACTTGTCTGGATGAGTGCAGCTTCAACAACACTCAAGAAGCTCAACAGCATCCAGGATAAATCAGCCCACATGACTGGCACCCCATGCACCACCTTATACATTCATTCCCTCCACAGCTGCTACATAGTGGTTGCAGTGTGTACTATCTACAAAATGCACTGCAACAACTCACCAAGGCTTACTTGACAGCAGCTTCCAAACCCGCAACCTCGACTGCCTAGAAGAAGGGCAGTGCAAACACATGGGAACACCACCACCTGCAAGTTCCCCTCTATGTCAAACACCATCCAGACTTGGATCTATAATCGCCATTCCTTCATTGTTGCCAGTCAAAATCGTAGCACTCCCTCCCTAACAGCACTGTGGGTGTACCTACCCCACAAGGACTTCAGTTCAAGAAAGAAGCTCCCCCACTTGCTTGAGGGCAGTTGGGGATGGACAATAAATGTCGGCCTTGCCAGCGATGTTCATTCATGGGATGTGGGCAAACAAGTCTGGACTCGGTCTTCTACACTGTAGAGAAGTTGAGCGGTGTTACATGAGGAAATAGGTGTGGTTGTGTTGTGGCTTTGGTCGTGAACTAGCAACCCATAAGTTCCAATTCCACCAAGATGAGTTACAAAATTTAATTCATTGCATCTGATATTAACCAAATATGGAAAATTTGTGGGTCCATAATGGAAATAAATGACTACCTATTTATAAACCAGCTAGCTCAGTAATCTCTTTAGTGAAGGAAGCCTATCTCCAATCTGGCCTGATCAACAAGTGGCTCCAGTCTCAGACTCTGAAGTGGACTAGGCACTCAACTGTCAGGGCAGATAAGGATCTGTTATAATTTCCAGCGCCTGCCATATGCAGAGAATACATTTTTTTTTAATCCACTAGCGTGTCTAGCAGCAGCAACAACTTGCAGTCATCATGATTATAGGTCTGTCAGTGGTGGTGTAGGAGCAATTTGAAGGGATGGATTAAGACCATTACATAACAGTAAAAGCGAATTGGCTTGTTAAATAGCATCTTCTATGGTAAGCCTAGTGACAAAGAAAATATAATTTGACAGTATTTTGGCCAATGTGCATCATTTGAAAACTCGAATAGCCCATCAGGTACTCAAACACTTAACAATTTATTTTAATGTAACCTCATAACTTGAATTCAGCTTGGTGCCATTGCATCATGACTTCAGCTGAAATTTCCTCTCTATGTATTTCTCGTCATCTCTTTCATCTGTCATTATTTCCTTCCTTGTTCTGATCCTTTCTCCCATTATTCCTAGCATGAGTTGGTGTCCCTCTGAGAAACAGTGCCTTACCATGGAGTCTGACATTAGTTACCGAAGGTACGAATCGTGAGAGGCACTGAATAAAGATCAAACGGTTTTATATCTGTGTTTTCAGTTTGAGGTGGCAGGGAGGTTGAGCTGATACATACCTGAATGAAGCATATTAAGCTGACAGATTGTTTAAAAGGAAAAAAAAACCTGCAGAAGTTGGAAATCAAAAGTAAAAACGAAGCATTCTGGAAATATACAGCAGATCTGCCAGCAACTGAAAAGAGCACAGTATTTCCTGAGCATATCACAATTACATCTGACAGAACTAATTTGTTATTTTATAGTTTCTGGTTTTCGTTGAACTTGTAGGGTGGAGGGGGGGGGGGAAATGGCATAAAACTGCTTAAGATATTCCCCCAGAATGGTGTGGTGAGATTTGAAGGGTCAGCACAGAGGAACGTGCAAAGAAGCTGAGTTCCTGTTCTCTTCATGGGGGAGGTAGTGCCAGGCAGCTGGGCCTCTTCGAGTGGGGAAAGGGAGTAATTAAGTAAAAGCAGAGTGTGCTGGAAATACTCAGCAGGTCGGGCAGCATCTGTGGAGAGAGAAGCAGAGTTAACATTTCAGGTCTGTGACCTTTCGTTAAGATGAAGTGTCTCCTATGGGGTTGCTCTTGAGTGGCGCCTAGTGGCCAACTGCAAGTAGTGCTGGTAGTCTCGGAGCTACCTGCCTGTCTGGCACTCATCTGTAGTGAAGGGTGTTGAGGTGATTTGTGAAGAAAGAAAAATATGTATCTGGCTTTACTGGATGATACCATATGCAACCACCCACCACCCCCCCCCCCCCCCCAATGAAAAAGTCCATGTGAACTTGTAAAGAACAAAACTGAAAAGACAGTTGGATAATCTTTTGGAGGTTTAGAACCAAACCCAGGAAGTTGCTTAATTACAGTGGCTTGTGCATGTCTAACTGCACTGGTGGGTGTCACGTCAGTGTTTTTCTCAAAGTATTGCATCTACCTGACCTGCTGAGTATTTCCAGCAGTAACCCTGGGAGCAGTATTAATGGGATTGGGGAAAATGACAATGCTATTGTACAGAATGGGAGTGAAGTACAGGATCTTTAGCTAACTGTGTTTTTTACTGAGAGCCTTTGAGTGCAACCGATGCTTGCTGCTCAGCAGATGTACTGTCGACCCTCACACATTCTCAATTATGCTAAAAATGGACGCACTTTAGCTGTTTGTGCGCTGCTCTTTGTTAAAAATTTCCAGTCCGTCTATTTGCCTGTTGGTTGAGACTGGCAGTGCATGCTCATGGGGCATGGTTGAATGTGCGAGAGCTGGGTCCTGATGCTGCCCCAATTCTGAAGCTTCTTACACGCTGAGAGCTTTTGTGTTAAATGTGCTTTTGTTTTTGAAATTGTTGAATTCCTTCATAATAGATTTGTTCTCAGGATAGTGTCACCAATCTTGCTGCTAATCATTGTCCTACAGTTTTCCCACGCACAAGTGAAGTAAAATATTTCTTTTCTAAATCATTTGTAAAGATGATTATTCCTCTGCTCTCCTTGCCAAAAGAAACACAATTTTCCACAACAAGAGCAGGATGCCAGAATTGCACAGCAGGTCAGTTGGCATCTGGAAATGAGCGAAATAGATTGACATTCCGATTGTATGTTGGTGTGGAATTGCTTTTCCCGAGCTAAATTGGTGACTAATGTCCACTGATGGCATTGATTTTATTGAAAGACAATGTCCAAAGCAGTTTAGCTTTTCAGTGTTGGTGGAGAAAGGTCCTTAAGTGACTGAGTGAATGCTTGTTTATTCCTCAAGCTCGATTATCCAGCCCTCTCCTTACCACCCTTCACAAATTACAACTTACCCAGAATACTGGGGCCTGCACTCACACCCAAACCTTATGCCCTCCGATCTTCACCAGGCCCTATGGGGTCACCACGGTGAGGGAATTGATCCTTCTCCTGGACTTCAGCTGTCTCTATTGCCTCAGTGATCATGACCCATGTGTCCCTACCTGTTGTCATCAATGCAGCTGACTTCTCATTCCTAATCCACCGTCTGTTATCACTTCTTCAACCTGTGCCCATTCCCTCAGAAACTCCCTCTCTCGGCACTTTTTCATTGTCACTTCCAACCCTAATTTTTAGACCCTCTGAAAGACCACCTTCCACCTTTCTGTTCCTTTCTTCATACTGCTTGTATCAAGATTATCTAAAGCCCAATCCTGAGGTGTGTCACTATGTATAATGCATCACTATTCCCCTATTCTGCATCCTTAATTATTGGCAGCAATTAATTCCTGTACTTTCAGTATATTGATGGAAATTTTGAGAAGGAAATACTCAGTGAGGGTTCCCTTTGTATCTGCTACAAGTGACTTGCCAAATTAATTGAATACATCCTGTGCACATTTAGTTATAGCCTGGAAGGACTGGTAGCTGATAACGAGGTGACCAAGGAGCCGTCGCACACTGTCGAGTCTGTCTTGCGGAATTCCCGTGACCCCCGCCGAGCTCCAATCGTCAGCAACGATGAGCGTGGGTCGCTAGTCTCGCTGACCGAGGAAGAGATGGAGTCTGACCACAGCGAGGGCAGCGTGTTTGATAACCCGGTAAAGTAGCTACTTTAAAGTCATGTCGCGTGACCATGACTAAAGCTGTTCAACTTGTGTTTTGTTTTATTAAAATTGAGAGACATAGGTCGAAGCTCAAGGTCCATAGAGATGGCAGAATGAGAATGTGAAATACTGATTAAAGCCCAGAAGCGACAGTACAATAGCAGGGTACAAATGCTGAAGAAGAAAGCAGGGCTTGCGTTTATATGTGCATGCTTCACAGGATCGAGATGTCCCAAAGCACTTCATGCCCAATGAAGTAGTTTTGGAAGTGCAGTCACTGCTGTCATATAGGGAATGCTCAGCACATTTACATTGCGTTACTATTACTTCATCTGCTATTTTAACAGAGGCAGTGTAAATCTCTTTTAAATAACTCTGGTGATTGATTGGTACTGGTATTCTCTCCTTTAATCCATTGTATAGCTGAGTGTATAGGTTTCAGTGTGGACACAGTTAGAACTTGCATTACATTAGGAAAAAGAAATTTCAAAGGCAAATATGTTCTTTCCTTACAGAAGTTGACCAGGGCACAGCTACGTTCTGCTCCGCCACTGACAAAATCCATTTCACTGCAAGCCATCACCCCACCAAGCACAGACAGTGAGTACTAAGTGGATTTTCAAGCATCCTAATAGACAAATAAAAAAAATTACTAATTAAAGTGGCACATGTTTTGAGAGCAACCAAGGGTGGAAATGCTGAAAGTCTTGTGCTTTTTTTGAAAAGGCACATGTGTTTTTTTTTTTAAACCAGTTTTACTTTTCTCCAGTTCCTGCCCACACTTCAAGGTTTTGACTCCTTGCAGAAGTACAATTCCACAGATGTTACCCACCCTCCAGTATCATACCTAAATGGCCATTTTTCATGTGTGGACCTTGACCGTCAGTAGCAACAAGCAGTATAACTGTAAAGGACACCATTAGTAAGCCTGAGGCTCTCATTCACCAGTATCCACATATGCAGACTCCGAGCAATGGAAAATGTTCCCCTCCTTACCATGGGCTTTGGGTAATTAACTCCTCCGGTGTCCCAACCCAGCCGAGCTGACTCACCACAGACTGGGAATCAAACCCGGAAACTCCTTGAGCCAGCAGAGAGGGTCTACCTTTGTTTCTTCCTTAAAGAAAAGAGCGCTTACATTTATATAGCTGTTCTCATGCCGTCAGGAACTCCCAAAGTGCATCGAAACCAAAATATTACTCTTGACGTTCAGTCACTGTTGTTTTGGAGACAAATATGGCAGCTTTATACACAGCAAGGTTTTAGTAATATGATAAATGACCACTTAATGGCATTGTTTGAAGATAAATGATGGCCTGGAAACAGAGAGCATCCAAACTCTTAATAGTGCCTTAGGTTCTTTGAGATATAGCTGAACAGGCATGATACTTCCAGCAGTGCAGCACCCCCTTTACTGCACTGAAATGTCATCCTTGGTTATGCACGGAATGCTGGAGTGGGACTTGAACTCATAATTTTCTGCTTCAGAAGCAAAAGAACCACTGTGATCCAAGTTAATACAGGATAGCTAATCAGAATATTGAGTAGGAATGAGATGATGAGGGGGCTCACCAACCTGACCTTCAAGTGAGATGTTTCTGTACCAGCTTTCGAGTTGTGTTCCTGGAAAGTGAAGGATTTCAGTTCCCTTACATTGCCTGGTATAAATAATCAGAATCAAAAATGTGCATGGCAAAAGTAGACAGTAACAGGTTAACCTTGAGTAGTTGAAGGAATTTCAAGTCCTCTGAAATCCTCCCCAGTGATGAGTATGGGAGTGATTTTTTTTTCCCCCCACTAAGTCTCAGTTTTTAGAGTGTAGGGTGAACAGGCCGAGAGGAAAGCTCATTCTGAATCATTCACTGTGACGCTCCGTTTAAAACCTTTCTCAATATTACTGATGGTTCTTGGCTCTGACCTTTCAAGTATTGCATAATATGGTATGTGATAGGACATTGAAGAAAAGAGGTTTTCTCATTCATTCTACCTCTGGAGAAAGGGTACCATCCAGACCGTCAGCAGGCCCTACCTGTTTGGACACATTTGAAATGGACCTGGCTGCATGATATGTGTGCACAGGTCAAACTCAAGTTATTTGGAGCTGTTTTCAGTCAAGCAAAAGTCAATGTTATCAAAACCTACTCACAACATCAATACAGAAGAGAGCCAAGGGAAGCAAAGGGTCAGAGGATTGTTTTAAACTTGGGGGAAACATTTATCAGATTGATGCATTCTTTGTTTAATTAAGAAGTTTAAGGATTCAAGTCCACCGACAGGATTTGTGTAGATAACCTAGCCGAATGCTCCAGTGTGGTGCGGAGGGAGCACTGCATTCTCAGTGAGATGTTAAACCAAGGACCAGTCTGCCTCATAGATCAGGTGGATTCTAAAGACATCACGGGACTATTTGAACACGAACAGGGATTTCTCCCAGTCTGCTGGTCAACATTTCTCTTTCAGCCAGCACTTTTGAAGCAATGATCGCATTACTGCTTGTGGGACCTTACTATTCACTAGATGGCTGCCATGTTTGCCTAACAATTGTGACTACACTTAAAAAGTAATTACTTGGTTGGGAAGCACTTTGGAGTGTCTTGAGGATGAGAAAGATGTTTATATAAAAAGAAAGACAAACTTGCATTTATAAAGCACCTTTGACGGCCACGTGACATACCAAGGATCTTAATAGCCAATGAAGTACTTCTGAAGTGTGGTCACTTGTAATGTAGGAAATGCAGCAGCCAATTTGCGCACAGCAATGTGCTAATGACCGGGCAACCTGTTTTTGTGATGTTGAATGAGGGATAAATATTGGCTAGGACACTGGGAATCGCTCTCCTGCTCTTCATAATAATGCCATGGGATCTTTTACATCCACCTGAGAGGGTAGATGGGGTTTAATGTCTCATCCAAAAGGCAATGTAGCAGTCCCTCAGTACTGCTCTGGAGTTTCAGTCTGGATTTTTGTGCTCAAATCCTGGGGCTTGAACCTTCTGACTGGTGCAAGAGCCCTACAAACTGTGCCACAGCTGACCCGTAAGCCTGGACCTCATATATGTAAAGTCTCATTCTCCCCATTCCTTCCTGTTCTCTTCTTTCGAACTTTTCTTTCATCTTGTTGCTATTTGTAATTTTGCTACTGTATGTGGAAAATGGTGCTCCACTCACCTATATAATAATGGTCACTGCACTTCAAAGCTATTGTCTGTAAAATCTCAAAGATTTGAGATATGTTGTGATATAATATAAAGTGCAAAATAAATGTCATTCTTTTAATAGTTTAAAAAAAAGTTTAAATAAAATAAAGATACAGGGAGAACAGAGAAGGAAGATTCAAGTGCTCAAATTTTATTTAGATTTAAAGTTGTGTGTGTTCTCTTTGGGCTAATGTTCTGGTATTAAAGCTACTGATTGAGTAGATTTATTGTATTTTCAGCATCACAAAAAAGCAGGGTTTTCATGAACTTGCCATTCATTGAAAAATTCATGCAGCCTATGTTTCTATTTTTATTCTCTAATGTAACTAAAAGGCCAATCTAACAAAAGATAGATGAACTTGATCTGTTTGACTTTTAAGCTGAACTATCTGTGCATAAGTGAAGCCTAGGCAGTGTGGTGGCGGACTTTTTGATTGTAACATTAAAACCAGGCCCAATCCTGTTTTCATCCTGCGTCCACCCACAGGTAGTTCCTCCGCCCTAGGTGTACTGAAGCCAATGAATTAGGAGGCTTTTTGTTTTGAATTTTTCCTAATAATTGACTTCAAAGATTTAAAGTAAAATCAGTATGAGAGCAAATGGCAATCTTTGATCCGTACAGAATATAAATCTATGTTTGCATTACTACAGTTTCAAACAAATCCTGGGCACCACAATTTTGGAAGGATGTTGAGGCATTAGAGAGGGTGCAGAAAAGAAAAGAGAATGGTTCCAAGGGTCAGGAACTTCAGTTACGTGAATAGATTAGAGAAGCTGGGTTTGTTCTCCTTGGAGAAGAGATTAAGAGGAGATTTGATAGAGGTATTCAAATTCATGAGGGGTCTGGACAGAGTAGATAAGGAGAAACTGTTCCCATTGACGGAAGGATCCAGAACCAGAGGGCACCAATTTAAGGTGACTGGCAAAAGAAGCAAGAGGAAAGACTTCTTCACAGAGCGAGTGGTTAGGATCTGGAATGCACCGCCTGAGAGTCTGGTGGAGGCAGATTCAATCAAAGCCTTCAAAAGAGAATTGGATAATTATCCGAAGAGAAAAAAATTGCAGGGCTACGGGGAAAAGGCAGGGGAGTGGGGCTCGGTGAGTTGCAGAGAGCCGGCACAGACATGATGGACCGAATGGCCACCTTCTGTGCTGTAACCATTTATGATTCTGTGATTCTAGAGTTCATTTACTCCAAGAACTTCCTGAAGTTCATGCTGGGAACATTAAATTGCATAGAAGTTGTCAAATGTTTAGTGTAAAGTACTTTTATGCAAATCATTGGCTCCTCTGATCTCATGAATTCCATTGGAAAAGTGCACTCCACAAAACTATTATTATTGAAGGTCAAGAAACAACTGGTAATCACTCCAAGTCAATTTTTAACCCCAGCAAATGCTATTGCACAATCTGATGCAAAACACTGAGAATGGCAACCAGCCAGTAATGTCTTCCTGCGTTTGAGAAAATGGATTCATGTTGGCACAAAAATAAATTGTTCACTTTTTTTTTGGAAGACAAATGGGGACGTCCTCAAAGGGAAATCTAGTTCTACAACAGGAATGTCAAGTCCTTGACTATAAATTTTAATGTAAAGTTACCAACTGTATTGAAGCGAAGCACAGCACAGGTCAAGAATCCACGAACCTTGATTGCGTTTTTTGTGTACTATTCTGTATTGCATATCTTTTTTAGTTCTCGAAAGGCTATACCAATTGTCTGAGCCACTTGTTAAACCAGGAGGTAGGTTTCCTTCCCTCAAAGCCTGAAAACTTGTAAACCTCAGGGAAGGGAATATGCCCCCACTATCCTACCCTGTGCAGTCTGACCTACACACAACTCCAGTTTCACACTCTGTGGTTGGCTTATAATACCTCTCTGAAGGACATTAGTGAACTAGTTTGGTTTTTACGTGGCTGTTAATTTGTGACCTTGAAAACTGAGATAATGAATTGAATTTCATCACTTGCGATGATGGGATTTAAACTCAATCTCCAAATTTCTATTTCAGCAATCACAATATTGCGATATTCTACTAGATATGGCCTTCCCCTTTTAAGACAGTAACGTCATCCTAAAACTTCTGTTTTTTTTGTTACAAATCTTTCTTGCATTTTCTGAAACAAAATGTCAGTCACTGCAATATCCTGGGCTCTTGCAATTTGCAGAGAAAAATATAATTGGTAGATTTTGCCAATTTTCATCCCTCTCCATGGAGACTTGCCGTGTTGCAGTTCCACTGAATTGTCAGCTGTCTCGTAGATCACCCAGCTAGCCGTTCTCTATGTGGAAGCGACTGGGACACTGAGGGAAGAACAAACCAAGCCTGCTCATGATTACTCAACATCTATGTCCGCACTTCCTGGCATGGTTCATCTAGCTTTAATATCTTTTCCTTTGCTCACCTATCTAGCCCAGGTACACTGGGGCCAATTGATGTCCTGACTGAGATCCACTGACTCTGCATATGGCAGGAATCAAAACCTGGGACTTGTTTGGCTTCCTCTATCACTCAATGTATGTGCCCACAGCCATTGAGAGAGTTACTTCCCCTAGATTGTAATAATTGTACTTTAGAAGGTTTGCATCATTGGGCAAATGTAATTTGGCAACCATGTTATCAGTGAACTAGACAGGGTACATTGTTAGTTCTCAGCAGTCTGCTTCACAAGAAGCTTTCAAGTTCCTCTTAGCACTGATATTCTTAGCTATGCATCATACTCATCTATCAACCCACTTCCTGCCACTTCACAGAAAACCGTGACATATGGTTAGAGTATGTTGATTTTTTTTTTCCAAAATCAAAAGACTTTATGTAAATATTTGGCTCCTGAAATGTCTATTGTCATACAGCAACAACTTGCACTCATACAGTGTCTTTAATATAATAAAGCATTCCAAAGCGCTTCAAAGGAGAATTATAAAACAAAAATCAGCCACGTGAGATGTTAAGGCAGATGACCAAAAGTTTGGCCAAAGAGGTAGGTTTTGAGGAGTGTCTTAAAGGAGGAAGGTGAGGCGAAGAGATTTAGGGAGGAAATTCCAGAGTTTAGGGCGTAGGCAACAATGGTAGAGTGATTAAATTTGGGATGCTCAAGAGGCCAGAATTGAAGGAGTGCAGATACCTCAGAGGATTGTAGGACTGGAGGAGATTAAAGATAGGGAGGAATAAGGTACAGAGGGATATGAAAACGAGGATGAGAATTTTAATGTCGAGGCATGCTTAACCAGGAACCAATGTAGGCACGCGTAGCTGATGGGTGAGCAGGACTTGGTGTGAGTGGGGTACGGAGTTTTGGATGACTTCAAGTTTACAGAGGGTACAATGTGGGAGGCAGGCTGGAAGTGTGTTAGAATAGTCAGGCCTAGAGGTAACTATATCATGAATGAAGGTTTCAGCAGCAGAACAGCTGAAGCAGGAGTGGAGTTGGGGGATGTTATGGAGGTGGACATTGGCGGTCTTCGTGTTGGTGTGGTCCTGGGTTCAGTTGTGGATTTGTGTTGTACTAGCTGATGGGCGGCACAGTGATTAGCACCGCAGCCTCACAGCTCCAGCGACCCGGGTTCGGTTCTGGGTACTGCCTGTGTAGAGTTTGCAAGTTCTCTCTGTGACTGCGTGGGTTTTCGCCGGGTGTTCCAGTTTCCTCCCACAGCCAAAGACTTGCAGGTTGATGGGTAAATTGGCAATTGTAAATTGCTCCTAGTGTAGGTAGGTGGTAGGAGAATTGTGGGGATGTGGTAGGGAATATGGGATTAATGTAGGGTTAGTATAAATGGGTGGCTGATGGTCGGCACAGTCTCGTTGGGCCGAAGGGCCTGTTTCAGTGCTGTATCTCTCTATTACTTTATGATCTTAGCCAGGGTGTTGGGAGAGAAGTTTGGGGTAAAAAATTAGCCAGCAAAAACTTACATTTATGTAATGCCTTTAATCTGCCAAGGTGCTTTACAGAAGAGGAGGAAAAGAAAAGAAATTTAAAAAGAAATGAATAGTTTGCCATGATGTGAGAGCTAGGATAGGTCACCCAAAAGTTGGATGTAAAAAATGGATCCTGAGAAGGTTTTGAAAGCAGGTGAATCCATGTTTCCAAGGTTGCTTTGATAATGTGCTGGGGCGACCAGTTCCCAACATGCAGGCTGCGTTTAGCTATAATAAGGAGAATTGTTGAATGGTCAGAGGCAGCATGAATGTAAGTGGATGTCTGCTTAGCTGGCAGTAACACGAGAGATAAATTTGCCGTAGTCACAAAGGCAGAAACTACTGCTGTCGGTGTGGGTGAATCTGGCAAGTTTATCCATGGTGTCACCACCAGCTGCGTGACAACCTTGTGTCAGGAGCTGGCAGGAGTAACTTGGCACTGGAGCGATACCTTTAAACTTTGTGCTGTTTGCTTGGGGATTCCAGGACAATAGGCCCTTTGCAAATGTCAATGCATCCGCCGTTACAACGCCAACAAGTATTGCTTTGTGTGTACATTTACATCTTAAGTTATTGCAGCAGCTTGAAAATATTGGCAGCTACCCTTGAAGTGGGAGAAACATGGTTTTTCAAAGGTGCCTGGCCAAGTCTCAAATCATTTTAATGTCTATCATCTGCAGCAAACAGCAATTAACATTGCATTTCTAAAAATAGTTTGAGTAACTTGACCAAAATTATGCACAAAGATTAAAAGCATAAGCCGCTGGCTGATGAATGGCTTTCTAGTGTTCCTCCAATAATAGGAGGCAGTGTGAATATAAGTGGCTGTTCTAATGTAGATGTCTTGAGTGAACACTAACTGCAGCAATCAAATGGAGGCCTGGCCACTTCCTTTGGAAACAGATGAGCTACTTTGTTTTTCCTGAACAGATCCTTACAGAATTTGAGCAATACTTGCATCAGACTGAAGTAATGAATGCCAGTGACTTTGGGTTAGTTGACTGAATCCATATGAGCCACATACAAGTCAGCACTTCGAAAGAGATGAGTCACTATATGACTGAGGGTGGAGTTCATGTCCTATTTGAGTGCTGTTGGAAAATATTCGTGTTTACATAATGTAATAGAAGGCAAATGAAGAGATGGGTTAAACGAACGAGTGATGTAGGTCATTTGCATGGAGTTCCATATACAAAATGAAAAGCTGTGACCTGGAATAGTGTTGTAATAAAAAAAAAGCTATATGCTTCTTGCACGATGCCCAATATTTAGTTTAGAATTCCATGATTTAGTAATCAATGACTGGAAAATGTAGATGTCTTGAGTGAACATGGTTTTATTGATACTATTTTGAGAGAATTGTAGCAGCCTGGTTCATTTACGTCAAAGCTAAAGTATTGAACTTTGGGGTTTATTGGCGAGTCTACCTCAGAATTACAGAATCAGCAGGCCAATCCTGGAGCCACAGGTCTTTGTGCAGAGAGGAAGGAGGGGGGTTCTCGAGACAGGGTCTTGCTCCCTCTCCTTCCACTTTTGATGCTTCTCCGCAGCAGACTTTATACAGTCATTTTACGACTGTGTTGTGGCTTGTTGGATGAGGCATCGCCACAAATGCCTGGTAACTTCTTGGAGAATCTCATCTGCATCATTGCCATGGCCTTGACATCTTTCCTGAAGTAGGGAGCCCAAACTTGGACTAGATTTTTTAGATTAGAGATACAGCACTGAAACAGGCCCTTCGGCCCACCGAGTCTGTGCCGACCATCAACCACCCATTTATACTAATCCTACACTAATCCCATATTCCCACCAAACATCCCCACCTGTCCCTATATTTCCCTACCACCTACCTATACTAGTGGCAATTTATAATGGTCAATTTACCTACCAACCTGCAAGTCTTTTGGCTTGTGGGAGGAAACCGGAGCACCCGGAGAAAACCCACACAGACACAGGGAGAACTTGCAAACTCCACACAGGCAGTACCCAGAATCGAACCCGGGTCCCTGGAGCTGTGAGGCTGCAGTGCTAACCACTGTGCCGCCCTAATTGTGACTTGAATTACCAAGATACTTATGTTTTCTATTCTGTACCTTCCCCTTTCCCATCAAGCCAAAACTACCTGCAGACTCCCCCTCGAACCTGGAACTGACATCTTTTCTCCCCCTCGTGCCCTCCCGAACTCATCTTGTCCTTGAGACCTACCTGCTGGTCTCTTGATGCCATGTGCACTAAACTGCTGACAACTCATCTTTTCTTCCTGTCCTCCATGCTAGCTAATATTCTAAATAGGGTCTTCTCCTCAGGTACTATCCTCCTTAATGGTGGTGGAGGCAGAAACCCTCGATTCTTTTAAAAGTTACCTGGACAAGCACCTGAAGTGCTGTAACCGGCAATGCTATGGACCAGGTGCTGGAAGGTGGGATTAGATTGGGTGACTAGTTTTTTCAGCCAGCACGGATACAATGGGCTGAATGGCCTCCTTCTGTGCCGTAATTTTTCTACGGTTCTAATCTCAAAACCACAGTCATCACCCTTTCCTCAAAAACCCACCTTCAATCCCAGTCTTTGCAAACTATTGCCACATTTTAAATTTACATTTCCTCACCAAAGTCCCCCTAATGTGTTGTCTCCACCCAATTTCGTACCTATCTTTACCACACATCCACGTTTGATTCTTTCCAATCTGGTTTCTGTCCCTGCCATAGCACTAAAATAGGCTTAACCAAAGTCATAAATGTCAGTTAACTGGATCTGCTTTAACAATGTGCCAGTATGCTTGCTTGTGTTGTAGTCCTAGGTCATCTGTTCAAATTGGTCCCATCAGTGCCATCTCCGCCCATCCTTCGTTCAAGTGTTAGCTGAAAATGCTCTCTTCTGACAATTCAGGTTTGGGAGCAAGAAATTTGAATTATGCTGCTGGCTGTTCTTCACAAGTTAAGTGGATGTAATCTGGAAATTTTAAGTGCTCACTAATGTGCTTTACTGAAATCCTAGTGACAACATTTCTTCTGCGAGAGATAAATGAGAGAATGGATTTTTGCATAGCCAATCCTGATGAAATTGTGTCTACTGAGGAGAAGCCAGTGGGCAAATTGGCTTGAATTCTTTTCCAACGTCTGTGTTAAAATAAGAAAAGATTAAAATTGGTTCGTTACTTGGAACAATATGACTGTTTTAAAAATCTAATCAGAGAATGCTTTGAAGTGCCTCCAGACTGGATCTCTAGATCTACATTCTCGTTCATCACAATGAGTGCCAATTACCAGCTGGTAATTTAATGATTGCTATTAATCTGCTTACATCCCCCTGCTCTGTTTGCACCTTGCTGTTTGACCTTTACCTTCAGTAGTTGCATAGGAGCTGTAGGCAGGTGTCAAACGAACCTGTGATTCAGTTCCTTTCAGTAAAATGCATGCTCTAATTCTGCTGTTAACAGAACCTGGACAGACCAGGCCCAAGAAGAGAATCTCCTTTTCCTTGAACATCTCTCCACTGCTTCCTAAGTCTAAAACTCTCTTTTTCCTTGGTTCTTCCTCAAATGATGAGGACTCAGCTAGTAAGTAAACTATGGAATGAAATATTCTACCATGCTGTAATTTGTTATTTTACAAGTTTAATACCAGTTTTTCAAAGGTAAAGTCAAAGTATGGCTATAGTAGGCCCTGATAGTACCTCTTAACTCCCAGACACTTAACCATATCGAGTTATATAGAGTTGTGTTTCAGAAGTTTTGCTCATGTTGATATATAATTGAAATTACTATTTTTCAAGTCATAAAGTGCATTGAGCTGGTGGTTTTCTTGTTGTGTAGAGTGGATTTCTCTCTTTTGGTTTCTGTTGTAAAGTACAGTCAGAACTCCAACTGAATTTAAGGGTGTAAGATTTCCTCGGCATTACATGTTGCAAAATTATAAGCGCATTCTTCATTCACGGTTTGCAATTTACTTGCACGTAGCCCACCTAGGAAAAAAAACTCTCAGAAGCCCTGCTGAAGTATTCCACTTCATTCCAGTTCAATCAGTTGTTTGGAAAATCTCATTATTCAACCTCCTTCTCCTCTAAGTATTTCCCTGGAAAAAAATGTCTCATATCCAAACTCAGTTTAAGCTGCCAGAGGCTGGTTATCATTGAATGATTAAAGTCTCTGGTGATCCAAAATTTGGTTTGGTAGCAACTGAGAGCACAAAGTTAAGATGAGAGTTTGGCTGTACACTGTCTGAAACTAGCTCAGGTGGTCTACAATTTTTCCATAACATCTTCAAGAGTAAAATGTTCCATTTTCCAAATTAACGTTCAAAAAAAAATATTTGTTTTATGGCTTGGATTTTGATACGTGGTTCAAAGATCAGAACTAAATTGGCAATATCACTGTCGAGATTATAGATGGTGTTCCATTTATATTTAATTATTCAGACCTAAGTGAAATTGTATAGAAATTGATATCACGCCAGGGCTAGAAGAAGGAAATATTTGGCTAGTAGAGTCAGTGTAACTGACCATCCAGCAACCGCTGATAGAAAGTGTATGTGAATGTTTGGTGGTGATAGGTTGGGGTCCAGCTCCATTGTTGGATAGTCTGTCTTGACTTGCTGGACATTTGAGCAATGACTGGCACTGGATCCCAGCAAAGAACAGTGCCTTTGGACGAGGGAGTAGAAAGCTGGCAGAAAAATATATCCATATATTTTATTGGCCATTAACTTGAACATATATTAATCCTACATTAAAATACTGGCAATGTGCCATCCTGTATTGCCTGATGTACTATATAATGTACCAAGGAGATTGTTTTGCTGCAATAACGTTGCAAGTCTTCTCAGGACAAACAGGCCAACAGAGAATCTTTCTCCACATAAACTGAGCCTATCTCAAATTTGTACTGAGTACTGGGAATATTGTTTCTAAGCTCATTAATGACTGCAATTCAGAAACATTATTATATTAGAGTTAATATGCCATTAATGTTGATGCAGAGGTAATATTTCATGGTATTTAGCACGGTAGAGCCGTGCTTCCATTTGTAGAGTAGGCCATCTGTATAGTTCAAAGTTCTAAAATGTACTCGTGTAAAACTCTGCTTTTGAGCTCACTTATGCACGACCGAACTGTTTGGTGGTTCCCCCATGATTACTTTGGCGCTGAGTTCCTCTTTCAGAGCAGTAGTCACTCCAGAAAAGGGAACACCAGATCGCAGACATTGAGTGGTCGATCCAGAGTGGTGCAGCCCATTTATATTGCAATACTGCTGAGCAAATCAGGATTACTGCAATATAAATTAGCACCGCAGCCTCACAGCTCCAGGGACCCGGGTTCGATTCTGGGTACTGCCTGTGCGGAGTTTGAAAGTTCTCCCTGTGTCTGCGTGGGTTTTCGCCGGGTGCTCCGGTTTCCTCCCACAGCCAAAGACTTGCAGATTGATAGGTAAATTGGCCGTTGTAAATTGCCCCTAGTATAGGTAGATGATGGGGAATATGGGATTACTGTAGGGTTAGTATAAATGGGTGGTTGTTGGTCGGCACAGACTCGGTGGGCCGAAGGGCCTGTTTCAGTGCTGTATCTCTAAATAAAATAAATAAATAAATGGGGTGAGATTTCTCCATAGGCAACAACGCAAGTTGTCGATACCTGTGCTGGTGGCGAGTTGCTGGAAAGTGGGTCCTGGCTAGGGACCCGGGTTGGGAGTCCAATATGATGCCCTCAAATGTTGAACAACTTGCCAGCCCTCAGCATATAGGATCCCACATGAACAATGACCATTTGGGACTGTGTCTGTGGAGTTGCACCCAGCAAATGCTCAGTACCTTTGGGAGAAGAAATTGGGCAGACATTGTGGGCTGGATTTTCGACCCCTGCCAGGGCTGGGATCGGAGGTGGGCAGGAGCTAAACATAGCCCCACCAGCCCTTGTGGCAGTTCCCAGGCTTCATCCAACCTCTGGGCCATTTATGTGGAGGGTGGGATTGAGGGTTGGCAGGACTACCCACCCACGTGCGTCATGTAGCTGATTCAGGCTCATTTAGAGTCTAATTGAGGCCAATTAAAGGAGGCCAGCTGGAATTTTCCAGTCAGCCTCCATGTTCCCACAAGCGGCTGGGGCCAGTTTAGGAATCTGGAGGTGGCCTCCTGGCAGGTAGGCAAGGAGGGCCCCGAGGCCTGAGTGCATGAGCTATGGCTATGCTGTAAGGGGGTTTCCCCCCCCCCCCCCCGCCCCCTGCAGTGGTGTCCTGGCTCCAAAAGCCATTTTTTAAATTGAAGATTTAAAACATCGGAGAGAAGGCACCTCCATTTTGAAGTGCCCTCTCCCTTACTTAGCTTCCATTACAGCCTTCTGCTGCTCTCAAGGCGGAAGGCCTCTGATCGGCCTTCCAGCTTCGAGAGCCCGGATTGCCATCCTTGATTGGTGGTGAACCTGTCTCCAGGCCAATTAAGGGGGTATCCCTGTGAAAATCCCGATGAGTGACTGTCACCCCCTCTCCCCCAGGGGCAGATATAGGACCTGCAAACAGTCCCAACTTCCATTTCCCAACCCCGGGGGGAATATCCATCCCTGTATCCTGCAAAATCAGTCAGAAGGCCCTTCTTTTGAAAAGAACACCAGAACTGCACAAACACTCTCTGTTAAATTTCATCCGCCATTTCTCTGCCCATTTCACATGTCTCAATCTACTCTTGAAGTCTGTTGAATAAAAGGTTATGCTGACAGGGTTACATGAAGTAGGGTTGGAGAAGACTCGGGCCAAATGGCCTCTTTCTGGTCTGTAAATTCCATGTAACTATACCACTCTCGAGGTTATAGATGGTGTTCCATTTGTATTTAATTATTCTGACCTAAGTGAGCTTGCATAGAAATTAATGTTACTCCTAGGCTAGGAAGAAGGAAGTATTTGCCCATTGGTGTTGCCGTAACTGACTAACAACTCCTGCTAGGAAGTATGTGTGAATTTATGGTGATGACGGGTTGGGGTTCAGCTGTGAGGTCCTCCATAGATGGATTGCCTGTCTTGGCTTACTGGATATTTGAGCAAGGACTGACACCGTATCCCAGCAAAGAAACTGTACCTTTGGGTGAGAGACTGGAAAGCTTGCCACTTGGCTATCCCTGCAAGATGAAGCCCTAATGAATAAGGTGGTTACAGCTGGAAAAACTTATGCTCAGTGGGTGCAGTCTCCTCTCTTCAGTCAGAGGTTGTGGATTCAAGTTGCTTCCTGGCTGCCGTGTCGGGGTAAAATCAGTGCTGCAGTGTCAGCTATGTAAAGAAAAACAGTGGCGGCATAACGGAAAATGTTTATTGATAGACAGCAAATGAATTACAGTAATAGTAAGTCAACAGCAGTAGAATTCGTGAAACATTCTGTTTGGATACACAGTATACCCAGACCTAGGCAGACAGGCATCTGTACTAGTAGACCCATTGGGTTCACCTCGAGAACCCATTGTGATGCACAGACCTGTTTAAAGAGATAAGCCATTTTTATTTGTAAATAGTGTAATTTCTTCCAGGAAAAAAAAATATAGGTGATGGAAAGTCCAAGTCAGTCCCTTGGGCTCTAATTGATTATCTAAAGATAAGCTGCCCTGTGCATTCTCATCCCCCTCCTCTTTCCTGTAATCAGAATTCCTGATTCACTTTGTCCTCACCCATTCTTTTTTTTTTCAACCTTGGTGCCATACAATATGGCTTCAGTCCTGAGCTGTTCACCAAAAGACACAGTCTTTTTTTTCCAGGTATTGCATGTTTTGGTGGCTCCCCAGGATTCTCTGCTACGGAGGGGTGGGATGGGGGGGGGGGTCACAAACTATTCTTTTAAAAAGAGAATTAATAATTACTAGTTAATTTAAAAAAGAAACCAACAATAATGAAGCGCAGGTCGAGAATGTCAGGAGAATCTATTTTTATACTACCAATAGAACAAACATGTATAGCCACAGGAACTTTACAGGACATTCCGTGTTACTCCTCGATCGAAGTTGTTTAATTCAAATTATCTCTAATTCAGTTTTAAGCACTAGATTCCCATTCCTTGTTATTTGAATTGCTAATTCAAATTAGTGGATAATTAAAGGTTTAAGGGGAAAACCTGTCTTTGAATCGTCAGCTCAGTAAATGAGTTTCTGAAGCAGAAAGTTCTAGCACTTCAGTGTATCTGTGTGTAGCTTCTAAATAGAATTGTATTCATAGTCAATCTCCGAATGTGTTGCACACGGGAAATTAAGACTGTAGTCTTCAGTTCAAGCAGATTTAGCAGGTAAGGGAACCCATTGAACCACAGCATATTTATAAAGCAAACATCCTATGTAAACATGTCACGATGCAATTACCAATTGGAGATGTGCTGATTTGTAGTTTTTAACAATTAGCAATATTGTGTACTTCTATAACATACTTTTCTCTTTTTTTAAAAAAAGTCGAACATTTATATAAATCTCATTGTTTTTCTTTCCAGAATTTTATTTGTCTTAAATGCTTACAAGGAAATCTGTATATAGAACTCACTCTAGAAAGAACCTGTACGGAATTGATTGTCAGCCAATTTCTTTGAATAAAGCTATGCCCAGTGTCCAATATTTCAGTCACTTTACTGTGTCCCCATAATCTGTGTAGACATGTCCTTTACAGTAACTGTGGATGTCGTTACCGATCGTGTGCACGTGTATCAAGGCAGACCTGCCCATTTCAGTTGCTCCACCTCTCGCTGTTCTCTTTTTTGTCATTCGAGTCTTAATCTGCAAATTTCAGAACTTTTAAAATTGCAAAAAAAAATTAATATTTGGAACTTTTTCCCCCCCAGGTTTAAGATCATCCACCAGTAACTCTCTTGGCCCAAGGTAAGTGACTCCAATACGCTGCTAGTAAGTCGGGCTTAGTTTTTTAAAAATAATTAATTTGGGCTAGGATAAAGATTTGAGGTCTGGCTATTTTTTTTCTCCTCCCGTGTCCTGAATGTGCTGATGCTTGTTCAGCGTTTTTACTATACAAACTTAGATATAAGAGAGATGAGGTGAGTTGAGAATATATATCTGCCTCATTCAGCTCAACTCAACTGACTCTCGCATTCACGTGTACACACATTTTCCAGCTGGGAGCACTGGGTAGCAATAAGGAATGCTGGCCTCCTGTTCGTTCTCCCAACTCTGGGCATTGAAACCAGTTGTACTGCCTCCTGCTCTTCACCTCATCTGATCCAGATCAGAATAGAGATTCAACCTGGGACCTTTCAGTCTGTATGTCTCAGTATCTGTAGCACACTTTCCCAGAAGCCACCAAGGAGCTCAGGCCAGCACTGCTTTAAAGTAGCTGTTTCCGTAAACTTTACCCTTTCCTCCCCGGTCCCCTCCCCACCCCCATCTCCATGCCCCCTCCCCCAACACACACTATCCACTGTTGCTAATTGCTAATTTGTATATTTCTTGGACCTAGCAGTTATTCCTTTAATTGCCCATTAAACAGTATAGAAATTCCTGAGTAAAAGTTTCAAATACAAAACTTGAACTATATTTTAAACAGTTGTTTTTGGTTAATTGCACAGCATTTCAGAAGAGGATTATAGCCAAGTGCCACCAAGTCCTACAAGGAAGGATTTGGAAGGGAAAGGCAGCACTAAAGTGTATCGAACTTTCAGCTACCTCAAAAACAAAATGTCAAGTGGAAAACACAAGAACAAAGTAAGTACTGATGAAATGACTTGAACTTGACTGGTCTTTACTGTCTTGTCCATACACCATCTGATGATAGAAGTCCTGTGAGAACTTACTTACTAACGTCCTCTGTTGTAGTACCCACTTGCCCCCACCCCACTGCATCGTCCCACCATATAGGGCAGCCTTGACTTCATCTCCTCAGTGAAATTGCTGGGATCTGAGGGTATGGTGGAATGGAGAAGATTTTTTTTTTTAATTAATGCTTGTTTTGGAGATGTGTATATTGCTGGCAAGGTCCCACTAATTGCCCTGAGAAAATGGTAGTGGGTGTTTTCTTTGAACTGCTACAATCCTAATGGTGATGGTGCTCCCGTAACGGTGGTAGGAAATTTCCAGATATTGATCCAGAGCCAATGAAGGAGCAATGTGGTGTGGTTTGAAGGAGGACATGGAAGTGATGGTGTTCCCAAGGTATTACTGCACTTGTCGATGTCAGTGGTAGGGATCACAGGGAAGGAAGGTGCCGATGAAGATGTATTCAATTTGTGATGATATCAAATACGTTATTAGAGTTCAATTTATCTGTGCCCTTAGAATCTTGAATATCTCGATAATACCCATGAGCCATCATTTCTCATATGTATTAGTCTTCCCTCATAGCTCGTGGACTCTTTGTTACACCCTTTCCAATGCCAGGAGGGAGTGCGGCAAAGGGAAAGTGAGCTGTGAGTTCCTATTCTCTGACTTCTACCAAAGAGAAGGCCAAGAACAGCAATGTTATGGGGACACAGTCGACACTAGGTTCCAAAATCCTGCAGCTTCCTACCTAACAACACTGTGGGCGCACCTTCGCCACATGGACTGCAGCAATTCAAGAAGACTCACCACCAACCTTCTCGAGGACCTCTCAGGATGGGCAATAAATGCCAGTGATAGAATTAATTTTATTAATATCTCCAATACAGCAGTGACCAGGACAGGGGCGAGCTTGAATGTGAGATTCAGAATAATTAAGCAGTTTCAGAAACCAGCTGAAAGGAACACAAAGATATTAATTCAAATAAATGTAAAATGGGTGGTGTGACTGATCCAGCTGGGATAATAGAGATGAGGAAAAGAACCTTTGCAGGTGTCCAAGTGGTGAGAAATCTGGTAACGCCAGCAGTGATGGGTTGCCATTAACGATTGCCAGGTCTTGCATGGACTAGGCATGTTTTTTTTGTCTCTATGCACTGCTCATCTGGGCCTCCTCTGCTGCTGCACAAGTAGGGTTGGCCTGGAGCCTTGTGTTGTGTTACATGGGGCGTGGGAGACATCTTTGCCAGCTGCAACACCAGACCTCTTGCTCACTCTTTGGCTGTGCTGCAAAGTTTAAAGCTGCTCATTTGA
The DNA here is from genome assembly GCF_036365525.1 of Heterodontus francisci. Taxonomy (NCBI): domain Eukaryota; kingdom Metazoa; phylum Chordata; class Chondrichthyes; order Heterodontiformes; family Heterodontidae; genus Heterodontus; species Heterodontus francisci. Next base: position 36,958,738 of record NC_090408.1, read on the forward strand.
TGGGAGGTGACACACTGCTGGACTGGTGGTGGTGGTGGGGTGGTGGAGCAGTGCTGATATCCCGGCAGGAATCCAAATAAAAGAGGTAAATCGACAGCTTCAGGTGGGCAAAGAGTAGGGTCTACCAGAGCCACCTTGTGCTCAGGACTCTATGATGCAAAGGTTCTTCACTAAAGTTGCAGAGCACTTTGGAGTGTTGGTGGTTAGTGAGGTGCTGTTTGTATTGGTTATGAGTAACCCACGTTCAACCCAGTAACATGAAGTAGATCCATTACAAGTAAGCAGAATTGGTTTCTAGGATTTACAATCAATTATTTAACTCTTTGTACAAATTGCTTTTATATATATCCAGCACATAAATATATATATTTAGAGGTTTTTTTTTGTATGCTGCCATTTGATGGTTTTAATCTGGAAGGCCACACTTTGGAGTACACTGGTGCAAACAGAATATTTGTTTCACAACATAAAAACACAAACATAGCGATAATTCTCTTCAAACACTTTGTTTTTAAGGGGGGGAATGTATCTTTGCCGAGTAATTTATGTACCATTGGCTGAGTTGGTAGTTGCATTGCTTGAACAGGGATGGTCGTAATCTTTTAGCACTGGTGTAGTTTGTTGTTGCTGAAGTAAGGGCAAGTTATAAAATGAGTTCACCTGTTGTATGACTTTGTTTCGCCTGCTTCCATTCTGTTCCCTTCAAAAGAGAGCAAATAGGCTGCGGAGTTCTCCAAAACATTACCGGTCTGTGCTGTGCCAGTTACAGGGTAGGATGGATAGCTTGCCAGTTTTTCCCCCGAGGTAATAAATTGATAGCTGCTGAAACGATAATGGTAGCTACGTCTGATTTGCCTTCTGTGCTGCTACACTGTTGCATCAATAGAATCATAGAATCCTGCCTCTGCTGGCTCTTTGGTAGAACTATCCAATTAATCCCACACCCCTGCTCTTTTCCCCCATTGCCCCATAATTTGTCCCCTTCAAGTATTTATTTAATTCCCATTTAAGTATTTTTTATTGAATCTCCTTCTAGGCAGTGCATTTCAGATCACAACAACTTGCTGTGTTGGAAAAAAAAAACACTTGTTTCCTCATGTCGTTTTTGGCAATTGCCTTAAATCTGTGTCCTCTGGTTACTGATCCATCTGCCACTGGAAACAGTTTCTCATTTACTCTGTCAAAACGATTAGTGATTTTTTTTTTTTGTTAACGACCGAGGCGGGAGGAGTGCACTGCCTTTTCTAGTTCCACTTCTCCACAGGTTGCAACATTCATTTTTGGAAATTGTTTACCCAGTTACCGATGCAGTCAATCATATACTCTGTTTTTTATCCTAGAATAAATTACACCAACTAGGTTTCTTTAATAGACAAAATTATCAGCTTATTATGAAATAAGACATAACCAGTAATGAAGCAAAGCATTAATACACAGATTGAAATATGAAAATTCCCCTTTTTAAATTCCCCACGCGCACAAAGGCTGGAACTTTATGCCACCCGGCGAGCTGGATGGTGGCTCGATTCTCAGGAAGGTCTCAAAGAAATGGAAGAGGGTGAGCTGATGGTGGCTGCTTTCTTGGCTTGTTTTCGCCAACTGTCTTCAAAACAGTTCACACCCCAACACACTGTCCAAAACAAAACCAAAAACAATATCTCGAGTCAAGCCTCCTGATCCCTATAAATCTTGACCTGTCACTTCTCTATAAACATCTTCCCCAGGTCACCAAGGTTTCTATGGTTTACTGCATAAAGCACATGACTTCCAGCAAGGCTGTTTTTAAACAACCTCTCAGTGTCCTTTCAATGAACTGTCAACAACAAAGCAAAGTCCAGCTTCTATGAAATCTTCAGCCTGCCAATGAATCCATTTCCACAATTTAAATACAAGTCCTCAAAAACATATGCTTAAAAAATGTGGAAGCACTTTCGTAACATTATGAATATCTATCAAATCTCGTCTTGACCTTCTCTGTACTTATGAGAACAACCCCAGCTTCTCCATTCTCTCCACATAAATGAATTACCTCATTCCCGGTAGCATTCTAGTAAATCTCCTCTTCACTCTCTCCATGGCCTTAACATTCTGCCTAAGGTATGGTTGCCTGGAATTGAATACAATACTCCCAACAGAGGCAGAACCGGTGTTTTCTGAAGGTTAGCATAAATTCCTTTCTTTTGTATTTACCTTTATTAATAAAGCCATAATCCCATATGCATTTCTAACAGTCTTTTCAACTTGTCCTGCCACCTTCAAAGATTTGTGTACGTACACCCCCAGGTGTGTCTGTTCCTGCACCACCTTCAAAATTGTTCATGTTGCCTCTTCACTCATTCTTCCTACCAAAACTAATTCCATAAGAGTTTTGAGTTGTTAGTGTTCTACATGTGGTTGTTGTAGAGGAAGGAAAATGGTAGATTTCTATCTGCTGTGAACCCATGTTTACAGTTATTTTCTGAGATACATTTCCCATGTAAATACAAGTACAGTTTAAAAAAAAAGTGTGCCAAACCATGAAAAAGATTGCAAAAACTTCAGGAAGGTCTAGACAGGTTAGCAAAATGGGCAGATGTGGCAGATGCAATTTAATGTGAATATATGCGAAGTAACAGGTTTTAAGAGAAGTGTATACCTAAAAACATAGCAAGGTGCTGATCAACTGATAGCTTAGGGTTCAAATCCATCATTTTCTCAAGGTGAAAGTGCATGTAGATGATGCCATAAAAAGGGCTAGTAACAGATTGGATTTTATAAATCAGGACATAGAGTACAGGAGTAAAGAAGTACTGAAAATTTATGCAAACATTAGTTAGGTTGCAGTTAGAATACTGTGTGCAGTATTGGGCACCCCTTTAAAGTCTGTGTGCGCGCGTGAGTGTGTATGTGTGTGGTATAGATTCACTAGAAGGGTGCCAGGGATGAGTAGTTGGGAGGAGAGACTTGGACTGTATCCTCTGGAGCAAAGAAGACTAAGAAACGAAAAATAAATACGTTTTCAATTTAAAATTGTCACAGAGGGAGATTAGGAGAAATGTCTGTACACAGATGGTTGTTCAGACATGGAATGGTTTACCACAGGGGTTGGCTGAGGCAGAGAATGCAGTATTTTTAAAGGGAAAATTAGATGACTATTTCGACATGGAGGAAGATTCAGGACTAGGGAGAAGAGAGCAGAGCAGTGGGACTTATTTTGTGTTACTCTTGTAGAGAGTGAAATGAGCAAAATGACCATCTACTGTGGTGTAGATTTTTTATTTTTATTTTAGAGATACAGCACTGAAACAGGCCCTTCGGCCCACCGGGTCTGTGCTGACCAACAACCACCCATTTATACTAATCCTACATTAACCCCATATTCTCTACCACATCCCCTACCACCTACCTACACTAGGGGCAATTTACAATGGCCAATTTACCTATCAACCTGCAAGTCTTTGGCTGTGGGAGGAAACCGGAGCACCCGGCGGAAACCCACGCAGACACAGGGAGAACTTGCAAACTCCACACAGGCAGTACCCAGAACCGAACCCGGGTCGCTGGAGCCGTGAGGCTGCGGTGCTAACCACTGCGCCACTGTGCCACCCAGATGTCTGGTTCTAAACCGTTAGTCAGTGCTATTACTCTGCTGTAGGCTTTTTTAAAAAAAAAAGTTCAGCTTTGTCCAAACTCTGTCATTTGGACACTTTTCTGAGTTTTGTAGGTTGGCAATTGGCAGGATTGTGGATTATTAGCATGGAACTGACGTAATCTGGAGCAACATGCAATCATAATTTTGCCTGGTTTTGACTTTGTGAACTTGTTAGATTTTCACAATTGCATGCAGCTTGCAATCCCCAACTCTGAGTTCTAACAACCAGAGACCCAGTTGGTGGGAGTAGGAGACACAAATCTGCACGAAGGCGTTCAGGGAACATTGTAAACTACGAGTGTGAAGTTTGGTGTCTCGCAATCTGGATATTTCACATAAGTCATTTCCTGGACATGTGAAACAGTTACAGAATACTCTCTGTAGCTGCGCAGTTAGTTTCAGCAAATGCTCCAGCTGGCAATCTGATCAATTTTAGCAGTCATTTCCACCCATCCCCTCACTTTTCTCCCATCTTCTCCTGATGATACTGACTCAAAGTGGGGTACAGTTTCATCTCTGCCTGGCGCCCTCCAGTTTTTTCACACACAGACCACTATTTGTTTATGAGCCTAGTTGGAGAGTGTCGGCAAGCAGTTTGACTGCTGTGGGCTTCACTGTTGAGCCTAGTAATTCTCCTCACATGACCTGCCATTCCACCAGGAATTACTGGCTAACAGTCAGGAGCAGGAACCCTGCCTGCTTTTCTTTTCTCCTCCTTAATTACCTTCCCTTCTATTCAGTCCTGCCCCATATTGGGTTTCGAAACACTATCTCATTGCTATTTGTGGAAGCTTGTTTTGTGCACATTGGCTACTCCATTTACCTACAAACCAAGTAATTACACTTCAATGTAATTCATTGGCAGTGAAGCGCTTTGGAATGTCCTGACAATGGGAAAGGTGCCATTTAAATGCAAGCTCTGCTTTTCTGCTCCACAACAAAACCATAGGGTGTACAACTGCGGTTGTTTTGTGTAGTCATCCTTGTTTGTACCATTGTACTGAAGTAGCGAGCAGGGGGCAGACACTGCTCTAGAAACATAAAAACATAGAAAATAGGAGCAGGAATAGGCCATTCGGCCCTTCGGGCTTGCTCTGCCATTCAAAAAAGATCATGGCTGATTGTCTAATTCAATACCCTGTTCCCACTTTTTCCCCATATCCCTTGATCCCTTTGACATTAAGAAATATATCTATCTCCTTCTTGAATGTATTTAATGACGTGGCCTCCACTGCCTTCTGTGGTCGAGAATTCCACAGGTTCACCACCCTCTGAGTGAAGAAATTTCTCCTCATCTCGTTTCTAAATGGCATACCCTGTATCCTGAGACTGTGACCCCTGGTTCTGGACTCCCCAACCATAGGGAACATCCTCCCTGCATCTAGTCTGTCTAGTCCTGTTAGAATTTTATAGGTTTCTAGGAGATCCCCTCTCATTCTTCTAAACTCTAGTGAATATAGGCCTAGTCTCGACCCAATCTCTCCTCGTACATCAATCCTACCATCCCAGGAATCAGCCTAGTAAATCTTCCTTGCACTCCCTCCATGGCAAGAACATCCTTCCTCAGATAAGGAGACCAAAACTGCACACACTACTCCAGATGTGGTCTCACCAAGGCCCTGTATGACTGCAGTAAGACATCCTTGCTCCTGTACTTAAATCCTTTTGCAATGAAGGCCAACATACCGCATCTGCCCACTCACCCAACTTGTCCAAATCGCATTGGAGCCTCTTTGCATCCTCCTCAGAGCTCACATTCCCCCCCAGCTTTGTGTTGTCTGCAAACTTGGAAATGTTGCATTTAGTTGCCTCACCCAAGTCATTTATATATATTGTGAATAGCTGGAGCCCAAGTATTGATCCCGGAGGTATCCCACTAGTCAATGCCTGCCACCCGGAAAAAGAGCCATTTATTCCTACTCTCTGTTTCCTGTCTGTCAACCAATTCTTGATCCATGCCAGTATATTACCCCCAATCCCATGTGTTTTAATTTTGCACACTAACCTCTTATGTGGGACCTTATCAAAAGCCTTCTGAAAATCCAAATACACCACATCCACTGGTTCCCCCTTATCTATTCTCGTTACATCCTCAAAAAACTCCAGTTTAATTGTTCTGCCATTTCTTTGTTCCCCATTATAATTTCCCCCGTTTCTGACTGTAAGGGGCCCACATTTGTCTTCACTGATCTTTTTCTCTTCACATATTTATAGAAGCTTTTACAGTCAGTTTTTGTGTTCCCCGCAAGTTTACTCTCATACTCTATTTTCCCCCGCTTAATCAACCTCTTTAGAGTCATAGAGTTTTCCAGCACAGAAACAGGCCCTTTGGCCCATTGTGTCCGTGCCAGCCATCAAGCACCTAACTATTCTAATCCCGTTTTCCAGCACCTGGCCCGTAGCCTTGGATGCTATGGCGTATCAAGTATTCATCTAAATACCTCTTAAATATTGTGAGGGTTCCTGCCCCTACCATCCCTTCAGGCAGTGTGTTCCAGATTCCAATCACCCTCTGGGTGAAAGAATTTTCCCTCAAATCCCCTCTAAACATCCTGCCCCTTACCTTAAATCTATGCCCCCTGGTTATTGACCCCTCCACTAAGGGCAAAACTTTCTTCCTATCTAATCTATCAATGCCCCTCATAATTTTGTATACCTCAATCATATCTCCCCTCAGCCTTCTCTGCTCTAAGGAAAACAACCATAGCCTTTTCAGTCTCTCTTCATAGCTGAAATGCTCCAGCCCAGGCAACATCCTGGTGAATCTCCTCTGCACCCTCTCCAGTGCAATCACATCCTTCCTATAGTGTGGTGCCCAGAACTGTACACAGTACTCCAGCTGTGGCCTATCTAACATTTTATACAGCTCCATCATAACCTCCCTGCTCTTATATTTTATGCCTCGGCTAATAAAGGCAAGTATCCCATATGCCTTCCCAACCACCTTATCTACCTGTGCTGCTGCCTTCAGTGATCTATAGACAAGTACACCAAGGTCCCTCTGACCTTCTGTACTGCTTAGGGTCCTACCATCTATTGTATATTCCCTTGCCTTGTTAGTCCTGCCAAAATGCATCACTTGTGCTGAATTCTAAACTGCTGCCAATCCTCAGACTTGCTGCTTTTTCTGGCAATTTTATATGCCTCCTCTTTGGATCTAATACTATCCCTAATTCCTTTTGTAAGCCAAGGTTGAGCCACCTTTCCGGTTTTATTTTTGCGCCAGACAGGAATGAATAATTGTTGTAATTCATGCACAAGTTCTTCAAATATTATCTATTGCCTATCCACCGTCAACCCTTTTAGTAAAGTTCCCCAAGTTACCACAGCCAACTCCCGCCTCATACCTTCGTAGTTTCCTTTATTGAGATTCAAGACCCTGGTTTCGGATTCAACTACTTCACTCTCCATCTTAATGAAGAATTCTCTAATGGGGAAGAGGGAAAATTGAAAGTGGAGTTATGCTTGACTATGTCCATGTTTGCTGTCCTGGCTGGCCTTCCATGTCGCGGACTCCGTAAATTTAAGCTCATCCCAGTATCTGTTGCCAGTAATCTAACTCGTACCAACTCCCCTTCACCCACCACCCCTGTGCTTGCTGACCTACATTGGCTTCTAGTCCAACAAAGCTTCAGCTTTAAAATTCTCGTCCTGGTTTTCTAATCCCACCCATGGCCTTGTCCCTCCCTATCTCTGTAAGCTCCTCAAGCCCTACAATCCTCCGAGGTCTCGGCACTTCTTCAATTCTGGCCTCTTGTGCATCCTCTATTTTCACCACTCCACCATTGGTGGCCTTCCTTTAGCTGCCTGGGCTCTAAGCTCTGGAATTCCCTCCCTAATCTTTTTCACCTTTATACCCTTTCTCGTCCTTTAAGACGCTCCTTAAAAGCTACTTTGATCTCCAAGCTTTTGGTCAGTTGTCTTAATATCTCATTATGTGTCTTGTTTGACAACACCCCTGTGAAGCACCTTGGTAGTTTTACTATGTTAAAGGCACTACATAAATGCAAGTTTTTGTTGTCATATCTCTAGGTAGATGATAAAAGATTGACACCATTACGTGGCCTCAAAACAGTACATCCCCTCCCCAAAGCCAAAGCACCTAAGTGACTTGTGGATCCTTTGCGAAGAAATAACTTGAAATAGTTACATGTTGATTTACATTAAATGGTACTTTTAACTGCACCAGTAAATGTTTTTCCCCGGTCCCTATCTTTTTTAACCGGGTTTAAAGCAAATAAGTGAATGGCCACTAAAATGGTATTTAATATCGTCACACTAACCATTTCAGGTTAACCATAGTGCACAGAAAGTAAAACTGCCAAGAATTCAATTGTAGGCAGTTGATTTTATTTGTCAAACAGGATTGTTGTCCAAAGTTTATCTTTCGGTTTAATTTAGAAGTGAAGATGTACAGGAATTTTAAATATGTGTGGGAGAGCCTTTATGAGGCACCAAAAATGTTTTAGTTTGAAAAGAATGGGAGAAGAAATGCTCTCTATTTTAAACCTAATGTTTCGAAACAACTTACTGACTTGAGACCCTGTTAAGTCCAGCCTCCCCCTCTTCAGACCCCAACTTCCTCTGACTGAGATATACGTCATGGACAAATTGAGACAGTCAGCCCATTTTCTTCTGTAATCAGCATGTGAAAAATAGATTTCTCTTGAGTTGAGTTATGTCGTGGATTAGATTTTATATACCGCATTCAAGTCCATTCAAGTCGGTAGGTAACAGAACGATTCACAGTGCGGGTGATCTTGTGCTGTGTCGTGTTTGCTTGGGAGACGAGAGTTTAAATGTTCATGACTGTTAATGTCTTCATGTTGGCTGCCTTTCCTCGGTTTCCTGTTTACAATCTGTTGTAATAGTCTTGCATCTTCAGTATAAGTATCTAACGTTTCAGTGTGGTTGCATTTTTAAATAAATCTTTTGCACATGTTTTAGTTTCTGTACACTGAATGCAGCTGAAGCTGTTGTGTATATTAATACAGATTTAAGTTTTTATTGTAACAGACTAGCAGAAGAGCAAAAAAATTCTTACTTGATTTGCAATATCATGTTCCTGTAAAGACGAATTTCATTTCATTTTACATCGAGTCCAACAAGTTGGTGAAAGCAAAAATGTTCATATTCCAAGCATTTGTTTATGAAGCAGCAGGGACAGCTGTCTTGCAGTAAGCATAAATGATGGTTAAAAAAAAACAAGGCAATATGTAGAATAGTTAGCCGGAAAAAAGGTCTGTTGGGATTCTTGCTGTGCACAGATAATTTGTAGAGACACTGGTCAGGATGTGACACTGGAAATTGGTGGTGCTCCGTGAATCACTCCAGTTCGTGGAAGGAATTGGAGATGTCTGAGCAAAGAGCAACATTTACAAGTCAACACTTACCTCAGGCCTTATTACTTGGCGATGAGAATGAGGTGTGTCATTATTTGCGATGTTATGCTTTCCTGTTAGAACAACCGATTAGATAGGTGTGTTTTGTCTGTGCTTTGATTCACATAGCAAGAATTAAAACTGTGCAGGATGGGCAGTGTCAGAATCTGTTTATTGCTCCTCTTGATTCTAAGCATTGCTGCATCATCATCCTGAAACTGTTTGCAGTTTGAGTCCGCTTGTTTGTCAAAGCACTTCCTTCTGTTATTGCACTCTCAAGAGGGAAGCACCCACTGCTGATGGCTGGCTAGCAGGGTTAGAGCAGCTGAACGCTATGTCTCCTGTTGTCCAGGGCCCAACTTTTTATGGATCCCCACAGCTGGCCTTTGGAGACAGTGGAAAAGGAGATTTCCTTCCTACAAAAACAAAAAACTGCAGATGCTGGAAATCTGAAATTCAAACAGAAAATGCTGGGAATAATCAGGTCTGGCAGCATCTGTAGAGAGAGAAACAGTTAATGTTTCAGGTCTGTGACCTGAACTTCTGGTGAAAGGTCACCGAGCTGAAACCTTAAGTCTGTTGCTGTCTCCACAAATGCTGCCAGATTTCCTTCCTGTTGGCTGGCAGGATTAAAACTGAGGATATAATTGGAGGTGGGTTTCTCTCCTCAGCAGCAATTTCCCATCACCTTCACCAGGTAGATGTGGATGGGGAAGGTCATCTTAATCCATTCAGCCAGAAAGTCCCCCTTTACCACACCTATTTGTTTAAAAAAAAAATCCAGGACTTTAGCCTCCATTATTTGTGGCCAAACGCCCATTGCAAGTTTTGATCACTGTGTGTAAGCTTCAGATATCACTTCCAAATCTGCCTTTTATTGGATTGAACCTGTGTCCTCTTGTGCTACACTCTCTCCATTTAGTTTGCATCTGTGTAAGATTGCCATTATACACGATCCAGGTCCCCAATTCCTTCACACTGAAGAGCATTCAATTCTCTAGTCAAATTCCGCTGTAATTTTTTTTGTGCGGCTGCTAACCTGTGCCTCAGTTGACTTTGCAAATAAATACAGCAACAGCTTCCGTAGCACATGGATAAGGAAGAGTTTTGTAAGAAGGTTTGGAGATATTGCAGCAGATGTTGCATAGTTAGAAGGGGGGCCAGTTGGTTAGCAGGAAGCTTGGTTTAGTCTTGAGGTTGCTTGTTTTCTTTTCCTCTCTCATTTCTGCTGGTTCCATGTGCGCCAGGTACCTTCCTCCTTCACATGCAAGCCTAGGCAGTAAGTGCAGGCTAGTCCACAGTGTGTGGCATCGCACCCAATCTCAGTCCTGTTGTCAACTGGCATCCACACACGCACTCATTCCAGCGGAAGTCACTGGATCGTGATCAAGAATGGGGCGTCTATCTGATTTTCTTCTTTTCCCTAATCCAGGAGCACTGCAGCATCACTGCTGCTGTACTGGGTGAGACCGACCAACCAACCCTGCACAGATCAGGATTTGGAACGGGAGTTCTTCTATCCTGTATGGCTCAGTATCACAGTGCATTCAATCAGTGGTTGGCGTTAGTCTCTCCAGTGGATCAGAAGGTGAAGCAGGGATTTGAGTGACGTTTGAGCTGTGTGTTTTCAGAATTTAAAACAAATAATTAACTTTTGAAATGAGAACGGAAAGTGCCGAAAATACTCAGCAGGTCTAGCAGCATCTGTGGAGAGAGAAACGGAGTTAACGTTTCAGGTCTGCGACCCGTCATCAGAACTGGCAAAAGTTAGTAACGTAACAGTCTTTGAGCAAGTGAAAGGAGGAGATGATAAACAAGAAGGAAGGACTGTGATAGAATGGAGGGGGGAGAGATTAAATGACATGTCATGGAACAGAATGCAAACAGAGTACTAAATATTTGTAGCAAAAGACAGCAGGAGTCCAGCGAGAGTGTCAATGGCAGAATAATGAACAGCTCTGTACGAAAACATGAAAATAAGTTTAAGACTAGCACATGGTTAAAAAACAAATAAATTTTTAAAAAGATATGTATATAAAAAAACAGGGAACAGCACCTCATTTTCCGATTAGGCACTCTACAGCCTTCTGGACTCAATATTGAGTTCAGTAATTTCAGACCATGAGCCCCATCATTTTTGTTTGTTATCATTTTTATGTTATTTTGTTATATTTATTTTTTAATCACGTGCTAGTCTTAAATTTATTTTCATGTTTTGTGCAGAGCTGTTTGTTATTCTGCCGTTAGCACTCTCTCTGGACTCATGCTTTGCCTTTTGCTACAACAATTTAGCACTCCATTTTCATTCTGTTCCATGACATATTATTTAATCTCTCCCCCCTCTGTCCTATCACAGTCCTTCCTCCTTGTTCTTCCCCCACCCACCCCCCTCCTCCTTTCACTTGCTCAAAGACTGTTACATTTCTAGCTTTTGCCAGTTCTGATGACGGGCCGCAGACCTGAAACGTTAACTCTGTTTCTCTCTCCACAGATGCTGCCAGATTTTCTGAGTATTTCCAGCACTTTCTGTTCTCATTTCAGAGTTCCAGCATCCGCAGTATTTTGCTCTTAATTAACTTTTGAATTTCATTATTCTGTGCGATATAACAGCAGCTTGACAGTTTTAAAGAACTTTGTGTAGTTAACATCCCAAAGTGCTCCCTGGAGGAAAAATGAGATCAAGCAGTTAGGAGAGGTAACTGGAAGCACGATCAGAGATGAGATTTAAGAAGGCTTTTAAGGGTGGGGGGGGTGAAATAGTTAGGGAGGGAGTTGCAGAGAGTAGGATCAGGTCAGCTGGGCATGTGTTGGGGGCAAGGAAGTGGGGGAGAGGGGATGGGGTGGTGTATTCTGAAAAGTTGGCCCACCCAGAGACAGAGCAAGGGTTGGGGGCATGTACAGGACGCCACCATCAGAGAACTCTGCATGAGTGCTGGTTCTTGTGGTTTCAGAGGTTTGCAGAGGTAGCGAGAATGAAGAGATTTGTAATTGGTAATGAGGATTTTAAATTCAGTACAAGCTGGGACACACAGCAAGCCTGATGCAGAATTTTATTCCATACATCAGACTGCTTTGTCTAATGCTATCTCTTAGCAGCTTGGAGAGTCCGACTGTCAAACAGTCACGTGAAAATCAGCCAGTTAAAGTGTATATTGAGATTTACATCCCCTTGACTTTTTTCCTGTCATTTCCATTTAAGCTGTGAGTCTTCATAGCTGCACTGGACAGGACCATCTTTTAGTGGAGTTATGGAGGTCAACTGTATGAAGAGCCCTGAAATTGTAACATGCCGGATTAAAAATTGCGTTGACTAAAGTTAATTCAACTCACTCACTTTCAGAATCAGTAAATTCTCCAGGAAAGTAACATTTTAAAACTGTTAAAGATGGAAGGTCTCTGCTTACTTCTCTATAGCAGTCTCTTGCTCTAACCCATCCTTTCACAAGGCCTCAAAACTGGAACTCTATACTTCTCTGAATCTTGCCCCTGTCATATATTCAAGCTTTTAAAGCCAAGGGTTGGCACCATATGGCACTGCTCCCGACTTGCTTAATCTACTTTCCCACATTGATTGTGTTTATTCCTGTGGACCTTGGGCCTTCACATGGTTTTAAGATTAAAGCCATGTAAATCAGGTAAAAATCCCAAGAGTTTCACCCAACACTTAACCACGACAATAGTGAATGCACGTTATTATGTTCCTGACCTAGTAATCCAGTTCCCTGAACTAATCCTCTGGAAATTGGGTTCAGATTCCACCAGGACTGTTTGAGGCTTTGAATTCAGTTTTTTTAAAAAATCTAGGCATCAGTAACAATTTCAGGTTGCCATAAAAACCCAACTGTTGGACTAATGTCCCATAGGGAAGGAAATCTGCCTCCTTGTCTGGTCTGGCTTGTGATTGACTCCTGTCCTTCCCCAACATGGTGGACTCGTTAACTGCCCTCTGAAGCAGCCGAACAAGCCTCCAGTTCTGGTCACACTTCAGGAAGGATGTGAGGATCCTTGAGAGGGTGCAGAGGCGATTTACCAGAATGGTTCCAGGGACAGGGGATTTTAGTTACAAGGTTAGGTTGGAAAAGCTGGGTTTGTTCTCCTTAGAACAAAAGAGATTGAGAGGAGATTTAATAGGTGTACGAGATTATGACAGGCTTAGATAGGTTAGACCAGAAAAAACTGTTCCTGTTAACTAATGGTACAAGGACTAGGGACACAAATTGAAAGTTTTGGGCGAAAGATGCAGGGGGAATATGAGGAATAATTTTTTTATGCAATGGGTGGTGATGACCTGGAACTCGCTGCCCACAAGGGTGCTGGAAGCAGAGACAATCAGTGACTTTAAAGGGAAATTGGATGGCCACCTGAGAGAAATAGACTTGCAGGGTTATGGGAATCGAGCAGGGGAGTGGTACTGACTGCATAGCTTTGTGGAGAGCCAACATGGACCTGATGGGCTGAATGGCCTCCTCCTTTGCTGTACACGACTCTGTGACTCTATTTCAACTGGTTGATAGGCAATTTTATGCCAAATAGCTGCAGGGATGATTTTAACAGTCAATACAGGCAGGAAATACGGTCACGAAACATGTTACTGATGCAGCTATCACAGGAACCAGAAATAAATTTGGAAAATTTAAAAATTGATTTTACTTGTGTCACTGATGTTTCTTTCTTTTTAGGAGAAGGAGAAATCAAAAGACAAAGAAGCAAAGGACAAGGACAGAAAAACTGTAAACGGGCACATTTTTACTGCAATCTTAGCATTTCGTTCACCACAGTGTCATCAGTGTAACAAAACTATTACCAGCCGTGAGGCATACCTCTGTACCAGTAAGTACCTGGGTTGCAGTTTGTTTTGAGTCTTAATGTAAATAATTAATCTAATTTGTACTTAACATGATGCTGTCACTTCCATGTCATGTTTCTGAGACTTCTTGCTGATGGCGCCACATTTCAGTGTTGTCACCTCAGCACTGCTTGGAATTTTACAAGCCCTTTTGGACCCACTTTTCACAATGTGACTTCCACTCTAACAAAGCTCGGAAAGCTGAAAGGAGTGCACAAGTAAATAACAAACGTGAAATAAGATTCCTGGCTTCAGTCTTCCATGGTAGATGCAGGTACTTGATACACAAATGGAAAACTAAAAACTTTCCAGGTGTGACTGGTCATCTAGAATAGACCCTGGGGCGTATAACGACAATGCCCAATTCACAAATATGAAAGTGGTGTCACAGCAATACGCTCCACTCCTCCTGACCCAATTATCTGGCTTAATCACCTGAACATCACATTATAGTTGTTTCTCCACATGCGCATGAGAAAGGTGTTGACTGCTCGGTAAATATAAAAGCAGTTGTGTAACATTTTCATCCAGCATCCAAGAGTATTCTGGTAGATAGTTGAGTCTTAAATTTGAATTTTAAAAATTCTCATCCTTCTTTTCATATCCTTCCATGGCCTCACCCCTCCCTATCTCTCTAACCTCCTTCAGCCCTCAGATTTCTGTGCTCCTCCAATTCTGGACTCTTGAGCATCCCTTCATTTAAACGCTCCACCTTCAACACCCATGCTTTCAGCTGCCTAGGCCCGAAGTTCTGGAATTCCCTTCCTAAACTTCTCCGTCTCTCCACCTGTTTCTCCTTTTAAGACACTCCTCAAAACCTGCATCTTTGACCGAGCTTTTGGTCACCTGTCATAATGTCTCCTTGGGTGTCAAATTTTATTTGATAGCACGCTCCTGTGATGCGCCTTTGGATGTCTGACTATGTTAGAGGTGCAAAATGTCAGTTCTTATAAAGAAAAGAGAACGGGAAATAGAAGTGGTTGTGGTGGGGGCAGTGGCGGGGGTCCAGGTTCAGGTCCAGGACTCGCATTGAGTATTCCCACCGAATGTGCAGAACTCTCTAACTTCCAGTGTGTGTGTCTGTGTGTGTCTGTGTGTGTCTGTGTGTGTCTGTGTGTGTCTGTGTGTGTGTGTGTGTGTGTGTGTGTGTGTGTACATTTATTCTGGATTGTGCATTGTACCCGTGTTGAACTGTAACCCGAGCGTGTAAATGTTCTGTGCGATACAGTGCGCTGCTCTCATTCAAGCCTTTTTTAAGCATCTTTACTAAAATTAACTTTTAATATAAGATATAAATAGAGGATATGTCTGAGAACCCATGAGATCTCATTTTCTTTTCCACACATGGCACTGACTGTAACCAAAGCATAACTGGTGACTCACCAGCTCAGCCCAGCTGATACAGATTTAGTCTGAGATATTGTGACTTTTAATAAAGCTGGTGTCATTAGCTAACAGTACTGCTTCGTGTGGGTGTATCATATTGTTAAGACATGATACTTTAATCCCGCTTCTCACCATTGTATAAAGTGTGCAGAATATATCCTCTCTCCTTGGACAATACGTATATGGCGCATTTTATAGCCTCCCGTCACCAACATGTACACTAGGTATTTTGCACCCTTCTCTCCTTGATGTTTGCTGCACATTTGGTGTTCTGTGCCCCCCTCCTGTGTTTATACTACACTTTGGGTATTTTAGAAGCCCCCTTCGCCCATATTATTCTGTGCATTGGATGTTTATACTTTCTCTCTTTTCTGAATGTATTCTCCTTGTTTATTCTCGTTTGTTGAACATTGTTTCTGTAGTATTTCATGTAGAGTTAGCAGTTTTGATATTTCACAGCCGTTTTGCACTGATGTGTCGCTGACCTTGTTTCACAAGTTAATAACTGATTGGAACATTCCCACTGTGACATGTGGGAAAGACAATTTGGTGATTGTGAGTATGTTGCTGAATCTGTCCGAGACAATTGCAAGGCTCGGGAGCAGTGGGAATACCCTGAGGGCTTGTAGGAGCTGAATTCTTGACATTGACAGGGGTAGCCATTTTCACCGCTGCTCTGTTGCAACCTCTGAGCAGGACTAAGCAAATCAGCTTTGTGTGAAGTCCTTTTTTCTTCTCTGTTACAGAGAGATAATTTAGAAAAAGATAATAGATCTGGTTAGTTCTTATATCATCCTTAAGTACAGAATGGTACAGAAGAATCAAGAAGATGATTCAAGAGCAGAAAGTTGAGGTTTATGCAAGGGACAGAGTTAAATGGAACAGTATGTTTTCTTATTTTGCATACACTCTCTTTGTTCCCCCTCCTCCTAGCTTGTGGTTTTAGTTTCCTATTTATATGCCTGTGTCACTCACAGTTATGGCATAACAAGTTTGAACACTTGAAAGGAGTAGCAAGATGTAAAAACAGGTTTGTGAAAGAATTGCAAAGAATACAAAATGTCCTCACTGGCCGCCTGTGAGCCAGAATCGGTGACAGAGCCTTCAGCCAACACACTCCTGCACTCTTGATATTCCCTTCCTAAAGCTTTGGTTAATCCATTTCTTCCCACATTCTCACTTTTTTTCTCATAGACCATATCAACAGTCGTCGTCCCTAACTGTCCCCTCTCCTTCAATTTGGTGTCCCTTCCTCCCCCCATTCTGTAAGACACTGAATATTTTGCTATGTTAACTGTAGCTATTGTCATATAACTGTTTCCACAAAAAAGGAAGACTTGCATTTATGTAGAGCCCTTCACAACCACAGGACATCCCAAAGCGCTTTACAGCCAATGTTGTAACGTAGGAAACGTGGCAGCCAATTTGCACACAGTAAACCCCCACAAACAGCAATGTGCTAATGACCAGATAATCTGTTCTTGTGATGTTGATTGAGGGATAAATATTGGCCCAGGACACTGGGGAGAACTCCCCTGCTCTTCAGAATTGTGCCATGGGATCTTTTACGGGGCTTCAGTTTTACGTTCTCGTCTGAAAGATGGCACCTCCAGCAGTGAAAAGCATCACTAAGATTTTTCTTTCTGAAATTAGCATTTTATAACCAAAATCGGATTGTCAGATGGTCACTTGGGGTCAGTGTCCAGCCCAAACAGTGCAGTTAAAGAATTTGTTAAGTGGCAGTGGGTTATTCTCCCGTTTCCTCCATTTGTTCTCCTTACTAATGTCTGCATTGAAGAATTAATGATTGTGACTTGATCAACGATTGAACCTTATATATTTAATGGGATGCACATATTCGTAATGAACACTGCCAAACAACTGGATATACAAACATCTTTGTAAACCTATATAACCAGGCCAAAATGAAAGAAGGACTACAGAGGGGGACTTCATAGGGATGTATAAACGGCAATCCATATAGAGACAGTAAACATGGAACTGTACAGGTTAAACTGCAACCAGACAAAAGGTACTGATTAAAACTAGCAAAAGGCAGCATCTTTGGAGTGATCAATGCATTTAATGAATATCTGGATTGGGAGTTGAAACCTAAACTTCTGCAGCGTTACTTAAGATGCTGTGATGGCAGCGCAGGATTTTTCCAGATAAATGAGCTAGGATGTGGTGGCATGAACTTCCTAATCTGTACTGATCTTGTGAATTAGAAACCGAGAAGACAACTACAGTTAACATTGGAAATGCAGGGTCAAATCCCTATGAACTGAGCCCCTGTTGCTGTATAATACTGTCTAGGTGCTGCCCTTTGGTGCTATTTTGACTCCTGTTTGGTTTATTTACTTAATCTGTGTTACCCCTTTATGGTGAGAGTTTGGTTCAGGTTGCATACGTTATTGGTTGATTTTGATTTTTGGGGAAAATGTGCAACTGCAGTCCTCACAGGGATAAGGTGGATGAATCCTGGACCTCCTCTTCTGTAATGGTCATTTTATCAGCATTAGCATAGAGCAATGTGTGGCAATAGCCCCAGCTTGAAATCTGATTGTGAAACAGGCATAGGATGATTCAGTTCCTTTTTCTTGTGGCATACGCGTGTCTTTGATTTTGTTTGGGGTTTTATGAACCTCTTAGTTCCAAACTGATATATCCACCTGTTCCACAGGTCAGGGTTCAGATGCACAAATTGGGTGCAGGTGGGAGAGCAAGTTATGAGGAGGATGCAAAAAGTCTTCAAAGGGATATTAGGTTAAATAATTGGGCAAAAATTTGGCAGATGAAATATAATGTGGGAAAATGAGATTATCCACTTGGTCAGAAGAATAGAAAAACAAAATATTTTTTAGTAGGGAGACTGCTGAATGCTGCGGTACAGAGGGATCAGGTGTCCTCGTACAAGAAACACAAAAAGTTAACATGCAGGTACAGCAAGTGATTAGGAAGACAAATGGAATGTTGGCCTTTAGGGGGTTGGAGTATAAAAGTAGCGGACACGGTGGGCTGGTTTCTGTGCTGTATAACTCTATGACTCTAACTGTGTAGGGCGTTTGTGAGACTGCACCTAGAGTACTGCAGACAGTTTTGGTCTCCTTGCATTGGAGGCAGTTCAGAGAAGGTTCATTAGGTTGATTTCCTGGGATGAAGGGTTTGTCTTATGAGGAAAGGTTCAGCAGGTTGGGTCGATACTCATTGGAGTTTAGAAGAATGAGGGGTGAATTTATTGAAACATAAGGCTCTGAGGGGGCTTGACAGGGTAGATGCTGAAAGGATGTTTCCTCCAGTCGGGGAATCTAGAACAAGGGGGCACAGTTTCAAATTAAGGGGTCTCCTATTTCAGACAGAGATGAGGAGGAATTTCTTGGAGTCATAGAGCGATACAGCACTGAAACAGGCCCTTCGGCCCACCAAGTCTGTTCCGAACATCAACCACCCATTTATATTAATCCTACATTAATCCCATATTCCCTACCACATCCCCACCTTCCCTCAATTCTCCTACCACCTACCTGCACTAGGGGCAATTTACAATAGCCAATTTACATTTCAACCTGCAAGTCTTTGGCTGTGGGAGGAAACCGGAGCACCCGGCGGAAACCCACGCGGTCACAGGGAGAACTTGCAAACTCCGCACAGGCAGTACCCAGAACCGAACCCGGGTCGTTGGAGCTGTGAGGCTGCAGTGCTAACCACTGCACCACTTCTCTGAAGAGCATTAATCTTTTGAATTCTCTACCCCAGAGAGCAGTAGAAGCTGAGGACTTGAGTATATTCAAAGCTGAAATACAGGTTTTTCAACTAGATGGGGAATAAAGGGTTATGGGGAACAGGCAGGAAAGTGGAGTTGAGGCCCGATCAGATTAGCCATGATCTTATTGAATGATGGAGCAGGCTCAAGAGGCTGTAAGGCCTACTTCTGTTCCTGTTTTCCTATGTAGGAGGATTTTAGAGCCACGCGCCTGTAATCTTTCCAAACTCTACTACATAGCATGATAACAAAAGCAAAATACTGCAGATGCTGGAAATCTGAAATGAAAACAAAGTGCTGGAAATACTCAGCAGGTCTGGTAGCATCTGTGGAGAGAGAAACAAGGTTAACGTTTCAAGTCTGTGACCTTTTTATCAGGACCTCATAGCACGTTTTGCATCTATTCTGTCCCCTCCAATTACCTGCTTACTTTCCCCTCTCCATCCCAGACTGGGATATAGTTCCGTGGGAGTCAGTCACCTTCCAATTCCCTGTTGGACTTTGTGAGCCACATGGTACAGCCTAGAATTTCTGGTCTTTGTTATTTTAATGGCCTGATGCCTGCACCAATTTTCCCCCAAAAGAGAAATTCTGAGAAGTTAGGTCCTGCGCATGTGTTATTAAGGAGCTTAACGCCTTTGTTGCAGAGCACTGCTGCCACTCATTAATCTGTATACCAGCAAGAGTCCGATACCTTCAGAAAAGGAGAGGTAATGGCGTAAACATAGAGCAGTGTTTCACAAATAAATAGTGATGCATATACCATTGAAAGATTAACAGACATTAATTTAAGCCCTGGTGTGACTGGCTAAAATATGAAGCTTTAGCTTTATCTTGTGATTGACGTTCTTAAGTTGAGCACTGGTTGACCATTCTGGGCTCGCATACAAAATATGACACCTGCTCCACTCAAGATGTGGAAGATTTAATGGCCTGGATTTTGCTTTGAGCTGTTCACCTCATGTGCAGTTACCGGAGACCTTTCGCAGGCTTGTCAGTGATTAATTCTAGTAATCGATGGCCCTCCCTACATGGGATCTGTGGTGCCTATTAGCAGACCAAGCAGCAGGGAAGGTCTTCAATCAATCAATCAAATTAAAGAATCCTCACTGAGACACACAAGCTGCAAAGCAAGATTGAAAAACAGGAAACATAAATTAAATGTAAATCGGCGTACAGGAAGTGAAATATTGGGACATACATGTGGTACTAAGGGAGAGGCAGAAAAGTGAAAAACTAAAAATAAAATTTTAGAAATCTGCAATATTAATTTTTTGGGGGAATGAGACACCACATTTGTAAAATTACTTTTTCATGGCCAGAGTGGTTGTTTCGTAACCATCACTTTTTACACCAATAAAAACGCAATCGCCCTAGCCCTAATTTTCATCAATCTTTAGTGAAAGATTAGTGGGCAATTGCCCTAAGTTTGCACCATTACAGTGGTTTCTATGCTTATTTCGGCAAAGACTGCAACTGAACACCCTATGAGGCAGCAGGTTGTAACTGGCAGCAACATCTGGATTTCCGCATTTAACTACGCCTGCGCAGATGCCAGAAGTTGCCCTCACTTGTGCCCTGTCATAACAGCAAGCGCTGATAGCCTCACCATTATTCATACGGCAAAATCCAGGCCAATATTTGTGGGTTGATGTCAGTGTTTCTTGCTAATTAATGGTCAATTTGTCAGTTTATGGCTTGGTTGGAGGGACAGGAGTGACAATTGCTGGGAAACGTCTTGAATTTCAGAAGCTCCTTTTTCCCTGTAATGTGTCTGAGCTGAATTCATTCTTTTGACTGAATTTGTTTTCTTTTTGCAGCCCTAATAGCAATTTGGTTCAAAAATTATGGGTTAGATAAGAGGATACCACAAAAATGCTGATGCAGGATGACTTTATGCCAAAATCCAGCCTCATGAGCCACAAACAACAAAGTCAAAAGCATCTTGTTCCCTGATCTGGTCAGGTCCATGAGCTGTATAAATGTGTCTCAGATAACCATCCATCCAGTTGTGAACCAGGCAGGGTTTCAGGAATGGATGCCCAGTAATTCCAATTGAATACCGGACGCAACAGTTTGGCTTTTGATATGCACTCTTTTTAAAAAGGCAGCTATGTGAGCAGACCTATTTTTCTAATTCACAAGTGTTTTTGGTTTAATTATGTGCTCACACAAGTCTGGGTTTAGTCAACACATACTCCTCATCAAGTTTTAAAGGAAAACAGGTAGCAGAAAATTGGAATAATTTATATATTTTCAATAAGTTTTGTTGCAAAGAGCATCAAACTTCCATTATTATGTTAAAAGTTCAAAGGTCCAATAAGTAGGTGATGATTCAGAATGTTACTAAACATGATGGAATTGCCATGACCCAAATCCAGACATCTTATCCTTTGGTGTTTAATGCTACAGTGTCACTTGAAGTTCCACATTGTCAGTGTTTAGACTGCACAACAGTAATTTTGAGTAAGAGTGTGATGGCTGTGCTCTCTGTTTTATTTCGAGGTCTTGAATTGTTTTGAAGTCTTTGTTAAGTTTTTTTATATATAGTGTGCATGTATTTTTGGAGTTTGAACTTTCTGGTGCTTGAGCCATCATATTTTTGAGAAAAGTTTTTCTGTTGGTGAGAAAAGTGATCAGGCCCCACAGGTTGAAAAGAGGAGGCAGGAGATGAGATAAATTAATAGTTACTAAGTCACACCAACTTCAGAACTATGAAAGCTGCAGATTGTGGAAGGAAGAGGGAAGGACGGAGTCAGGTGCTGGAAAAGAATACATTGGACTACTTAATGAATTTTGATTTCAACACCGTGAAAGTGCAAGGCAGAAGTATTTGCAGCTGAAACAGTAGAGGAAAGTCTAGAGGGACAAAAATGATTGTGGTATTAACTACAGTGAGGGACAAGAAAGGTTGTGACTGAGGTTGCGAGAGAAGTAGGAAGTTGGGTTTTTTTTCCCCCAAAGTGTTGGTTACTTTCCTTGTTGGGCATGGCCTTTGGTGCAGTAATTCATAAATAGCAGTCAGGTTGTTTCATGTATATTAATCTTCATTTCAAGACGACAGCGATTTTGTTATTTCTAGGCACACTGCGCAAAAGTTTTTTTTAAACTTTATAGATTTATGGTAGGGTTTTTTTTACAGCTGTAATTATAAAACTGAGCAAAGTGTCACCTTGGCTCAGTTGATAGGACTGTTGCCTCAGAGTTAAAAGATTGTGGTTTTTAAGCCCTACTGCAGGATTGGAGCACATAATCTAGGATAACAGCGTATTGTCAAAGGTGCCATCCTCCAGATGAGACAATAAAAATCAAGGCACAGTCTGTTGGTTCAGCTGGGTGTGAAAAATTCCTTGGCACTATTCGAAAAGCAATCGGGAGTTCTCTAACATTCCTCTTTCAAGCAACATTATCTAATTTAATATAAAAGCAAAATACTGCGGATGCTGGAAATCTGAATTAAAAACAAGAAATGCCTGAAATACTCAGCAGGCCTGGCAGCATCTGTGGAGAGAGAAGCAGAGTTAACGTTTCAGGTCAGTGACCCTTCTTCAGAACAGGCAAATATTAGAAATGTAAAAGGTTATAAGCAAGTAAAGCGGGGGTGGGGCAAGAGATCACAAAGGAGAAGGTGTAGATAGGACAAGGTCACAGAATAGCTGACCAGAAGGTTGTGGAGCAAAGGCAAACAATATGTTAATGGTGCGTTGAAAGACAAAGCATTAGTACAGATAGGGTGTTAACGGACTGAAAATTGAACAGCTGCAAGTACAAACATGAAAAAAAAGTGGGTAAGCAAACTGAACAAACTAAGATGAAATAAAATAAACACCAAAAAAAATAAAAAAGGAAAAAGAAAAAAAAATAACTAAAAATGGGGGGCCCGTCATGCTCTGAAATTATTGAACTCAATGTTCAGTCCGGCAGGCTGTAGTGTGCCTAATTGGTAAATGAGATGATGTTCCTTGAGCTTGCGTTGATGTTCACTGGAACACTGCAGCAATCCCAGGACAGAGATGTGATCATGAGAGCAGGGGGGAGTGTTGAAATGGCAAGCAACCGGAGGCTCGGGGTCCTGCTTGCGGACCGAGCGGAGGTGTTCCACAAAGCCGTCACCCATTCTGCAATTATCTAATTGTTCTTTGAGGGACATAGCTAGTGGTAAGAATGGCTGCCACAGATCCAAATGTAATTCACTGTGACAAGGCACAAGTCAAGACTGCGATGGAGCACTCTGCACTTGCCTGGATGAGTGCGGCTCCAACAACACTCTGGAACCTCAACACCATCCAGGCAAAACAACCTGCTTGATTGGCACCCCATCCACTCCCTCCACCTCCAATGCATAGTGGCAGCAGTGTGTACCATATGCAAGATGCACTGCAGCAACTCACCACGCCACTTTCAACAGCACCTTTTGAAACTCGTGACCCCTTCCAACTAGAAGGACGCGTGGGAATGCCACCATCTGCAAGTTCCCCTCCAAGCCACACACCATCCTGACTTGGAAATATATCGCAGTTCCTTCCCTGTCGCTGGATCAAAATCCTGGAACTCGCTTCCTAACAGCACTGTGGGTGCACCTACACCCCAAGGACTGCAGCCGTTCAAGAAGGTGGCTCACCACCACCTTCTCGAGGGCAATTAGGGGTGGCCAGTAAATGCTGGCCTAGCCAGTGCCAGCAATGCCCACATCTGGTGAAACTAACTTTTTTTAAAAAGCTTTGAGATGTTTTAATGACAGAATTGGACTTACTATTTATGCCTTAGATTTTAAAATAATAAAACTTGATCCTTTTACAATTAAGAAATTACCAATTTCCTATTCTATCAACTATAATAACCCTGACTTCATGATGTAAATACACCTGCGCTAATTGGATTGTTAGAGCTGGTTCTTGGTCAGATTGCTAGTCTCTTTATTTAAAAATACACTGTGTTAGTGGAATAATAACTGGAACTTTTTGAAGGATCTTTTGGGCCCTTCTCTTCCCCTCCCCAGTTCATCTTGTCTGGTCACATATCCAATCTTGCTTGACACCCAACATGCACTTTGCAGCAGGAATCACTGGATAGTGACCAGGCCTTATGTTTTCTCATGGTTCCTAGCCTGGTAAGTTGAGGTTAGTTGTAACACCCCAGTCACTTCACCAACTGAGACCCCCTCCCCACCCCCCCCCCCCCCCTCCCCCTCGTGCGTTGTGATATGTTTACCAATGGTAATCTGTGGCCATTTGGAAAGAGAAAGAAGAAGCAACTTGCACTTTCATAGTACTCGGGACATTCCAGAGTGCTTTACCACCAATGAAATACTTTCAAAGCCCAATCACTGTAGTTATTTAGAGAAATGTAGCGACCTGTTTGCGCACAGCTAAGTAGCATAAACAGCAGTGGATAGCTGGTTAACCTGTATTAATTGAGGAAGTAGTGTTGGCCTATACACCAGAACTTCCAACTGTGCTTTAAGTAATATGAAGCCTTTAACAACCATCCTTCACTTGAAGGTTTTGATTTAAATTTGTAGGCTGCTGCTTTTCATGAGCTTCGTCTGTCGTCAGCTGCCTTGCATGGCAGTGAGGATGTGCATACTGTAGTTGATCAGTGCTGCAGTATGGAAATAGAAATGGTAGGCTTGACAAAAGGGTGAATTATTAATTATTTGCAACATTATGCTTTAAATGGAGAAGTTGCCTACTTCCTTGTTAAAATCAAGTTTGCCTAAGACTGCAAATACTGCTTCCCACAAAAGATTCAGTATCTGTTTCCCTGTGGTTAGCTTCAGCTCAGTTTTTTCGTTAACCTGTTTTGTGTGACACTGGGATCAGTGAAGTGAGCAATGATAGTATTGTGGGATGGATATTTTCCCATTTTGAGCATCAAACTCCACCAGCTCACTTATCACAAGGTTTGAAGGCAGAGTAAAGCACCCCTCTACCTATATGTTGAAACATATAAGATTCTGAGGGGTCTTGACAGGGTGGATGTGGAAAGGATGTTTTCCCTTGTGGGAGAATCTAGAACTAGGGGTCACTGTTTAAAAATAAGGGGTCACCCATTTAAGACGGATGAGGAGAAATTTTTTCTGAGGATTGAGAGTCTTTGGAACTCTCTTCCTCAAAAGGCAGTGGAAGCAGAGTCTTTGAATATTTTTAAGGCCGAGGTAGATCGATTCTTGATAAGCAAGGGGGTGAAAGGTTATCAGGGGGAGGCGGGAATGTGGAGTTGAGGTTACAATCAGATCAGCCATGATCTTGTTGAATGGCGGAACAGGCTCGAGGGGCCGAGTGGCCAACTCCTGCTCCTAATTCATATGTTCGAATGTACCCTGCCCCAATCTCAGGAGTGCCCTCCACAAGCGTAGCATCACTTTTTCCATCTCCCACACCAGCACTCCTTTGGCCAAATGAGGAGCAGCTTGATGCCCTGGTGAGAGCCTACACTGAACAGAAATTCTGCAGTCAGTAAGCAAAGGAGAGTCTCATTCCATTTCATGTGAACTGGTTTGGAACCCAAGTCCCTGAAGTGAAAGGACAGAGTCTGACCCACTGCACCACCCAGTCCCCCAGTTTCAGGTCTGTTTCTTTGGCAACAGGCTGTAACTTAGAATCTATAGAAATACGTACACAGAAGTCACAACATGAAAATTCAACAGTCTGTGTCGACTTTTACCCTCAACATGAGCAAATAGTTCTAATCTTGTTTGCCCACCCTGTTCCTATATCCTTCAGCCCAATTTTCCTTCTTCATTCTGTCCAATCTAATCTTGAATGTTGACAGTTTCTGCCTCAGCTAGTAACCCTGGAAGTGAATTCCAAATCCCTCAACACTCTGGGTAAAGAAGTTTCCCCTATTCTGTTTGCTAAATCTTTTGCATTTAATGTTGTGTTTATGGTCCATCGTTCTTGACTCCTCAGCTCCTGGAATCAGTCCGCTGCTATCTAGCCTGTCCTAGCCTTTCATAATTTGAAACACTTTATATATAGTCCTGTAATCTGTGTCGTTCTAACGAAAAGAGATCCAACTTCTCAAGGCTTTCTTTGTATATTTTTCCTCGCACTAGGCAGCAATCCAGTCAATCTGCATTGCATTGTACCTCAAGCTTCAGTATCCTTCCAAATATGTGGATCCCAATACTGCACAGTATTCAAACGAGGCCTTAAGGTTTAATATAATATAACTTATATATAATTATACAGACCTTAGACTTATTGGCCCTAAGGGGTGCACCCATTTTCTGCAAAAAGAAAGATTAAAAGATTGATTTTTATCTATATCTGCGTCAATAAAGCTCTTTTGAAAGCCCTGGACAGAATGTACTTTTACACTCCTTTTGGACTCAAGCCTGCAAGAAAACTAATTGTGAAAATACATTGTGAGCTGTGGCTTTCCAAATAGCCTTAATATAAAATACAAGTACAAGAGGTCAACAATATATGCATAGGTTTAGGGAGGAGTGCCACATAACACAATGAGAAGAATACGTTTAAAATAAAAGGGAGTGGCCATTGACTGCTTTTATATTACTGCAAAGAAAACACATGGGTCTTCCTTCCCATGACTATCCGAGTAAATCCAGCAATTTTTCCTTTCGGGTTTCCTTACCCACATGACAGGAGCTGATGGTACAGTTGTGCCACTTAACCCAGTACAAAAGCAGTGAATGTGTCCTGGATTGGGGTGGGAAATACTGAGAGGTTGCAGTTTTGATGGTTTTGTGCCTGATGAATAATCTGTGGAGCACTTCACAATAACCTACACTGGGCCAGAGGGATTGAGGGAGGTGGAGAGGGTGGTAGATGCCAGAGCAATTAAGAGCAAGATGGATTGCATGGCAGATAATGATTTTGTTTGAAAAGCTTAGTTGAATCAAGAAACTGGAAAGTGTATACTTTATGAAAAAAATCGCATGTGAGAGAACAATTTTTTTTTTAAATGACTCGTGTTGGATAAGTGCAAATGAAAAAGATCAACTAAAAATGTACAGGCCCTTTTTAACACTTGAACCGGCACACTTCTGCTGCAAGCACCTATTGATCAGAGCATTTTTTTTTTTTAACGGATTTCATTCTGACTCAGCTTGCAATGTTTAAGGCTTGGCCTGTAATGTTGGTTTCCCTGCTGTACAGGCCTCTAAAATCAATAGTGTATGAAGCCTGGCAAGCTATATATGCTCAAAGTCATCATTGCAGGTTCGATGCAATATGGGAAATCTGGGTACAATAGGCACATTATTTGTATTCCACACTTGTGATTTTGAATAGTCTCCTATTTTGAAGCTGAGTTCAGCTTCTGTTGTGTAGTCATGAGGGTCCAGTGATTTGCAGGTGACTGACGATGGTCTGTCCTACAAAAGGTGACACCATACCTCCTCAAAATTGCAAGCGTAACTGTTAGGCCTTGCTTCAGTTCATTTTGACAGATCAGAGTTTTATATATAGATGCAAAGTAGCAAAATAAACAAACTAAAGTCTGGAGTTGGATCATCAACTTTGTTCCATGGCTGTAGGCATTTTTCCTTTTAGTTTTGC
The DNA here is from genome assembly GCF_036365525.1 of Heterodontus francisci. Taxonomy (NCBI): domain Eukaryota; kingdom Metazoa; phylum Chordata; class Chondrichthyes; order Heterodontiformes; family Heterodontidae; genus Heterodontus; species Heterodontus francisci. The sequence goes on from NC_090408.1 coordinate 36,986,270, forward strand.
TAAGGGTGTATTCTGATTTTCCATATTAGTTCGTCCAAATATTGTTTATTCTGTTGAAGGAATTCTTGGCTTTCTGTAGCACATTTTCTTCTCTCTCTCAGAAATGTCTCAAACCATTTCACATATAAGGAATGATTTAAAATATTCTGATTAATGTTACCTTTGGCAAATGCAGCAACCATTTTGCACGCAGATTCCCTCAAACTGCACTGAGATAAATGACCACTTGATCTGGTTGAGGGAGGAATGTTGGCCGGGCACAGGGAGAGCCCTTGGCTCATCGTCTTATTGTGCCATGGGATCCTTAAAATGCACCTAAACAAGTGGAATGGGAAGACAGTGCCATTGTTTTTATGTCTAAACCAAAACACGGCACCTCAAACAAAAACTGAGTGCAAATGTCAGCCTAAATCTAAAATGTTTTCCTTTGGAATTGACTGAAATTGTTTGATTCCTCAACTGTGAAGGAAAATTTGGGGAGCATTTTATAAAGAAAAATGCTGTAGCATACTCTCCTTCCTGCAATAGCTGCACTGCTGATGGGGAGAAGCCCAACGCACCCCTCGAGTGGAATTGTTCTTTTTAATGGCATTGTAACTTTTGAACCAACTTGGGAACCAAACCAAATCTGCTCAAGGTCAAGAAGATACGTTGAAGGAAACTGAAACCCATTGACTTGCTGGATCACAATTGGAATCCTGTGGCAGCTACTCACTCAAGGTGTGACCAAACCCGATTTCTCCACATAATTGAAGTCCCTCATCCCTGGTACCATTCCATTAAATCTCTTCTGCACCATTTCCAAGGCCTTGACATCCTTCCTAAAGTATGGTGCCCTGAATTGGACACAGTACTCCAGCCGAGGCCGATCCAGTCATTTATAAATGTTGAGCATAACCTCCTCACTTTTGTATTCTATGCTTCTATTTATCAAGCCAAAGAATTTGTGTTTTTTTGAACAACTTTTATCAACTTGTCCTGACACTTTCAAAGATTTGTGTATGTGACCCCGCAGATTTCGCTTCCCGTACCCCCTTGAAAAGAATTTTCATGTAATTTATATTGCCTCTCCTCATTCTTGTTCCACAATAATGAAATATATATGGAGTGGAAAATTCTTTACTGTTGCAACCTTGGTAAAGTTTCCTTTTTCCATCTTAACCTTACACTGTTGGCAGTCTGTGGAGTATTAAAAACTGCTTGTCTATTTTCTGGTTCCACTGGGCAGTTGTTAAAAAGGAAAATTGCAGTGACAGCATAAGTACCAGAAAAATAAGAGCTTTTTTTTTCCATGTTATGATTATTCCAGGAATTTGTTTCCCTGATTCCGAGTAATCAGCTGCCATTCGTCAAGAAATTGTGCTTAAAATTTCCACTACACTCTCTTTTCCTGCCCATTCTCCATCCATCACTGCCTCCATGCTCTCTTTCCTCATAAGGACAATTTTCAGTATTTTGTTTTTGCAGTAATGACACTGCATTGTAGAATCATTGGATGATACAGCAAAGGTGGCTGTTTGACCCATCGTGCCCGTGCTAGCTCTTTGGTAGAGCTATCCAATTAGTCCCACACCCCCTGCCCTTTCTCCATAGCCCAGAAAATGTTTCCTTTTCAGGTATTTATCTAATTCCTTTTCAAAAGTTACTATTGAATCTGCTTCCACCACAGCTCAAGATTGTTAAATTAAAAATATGAATAAAAAGCACATCAAAAGTCAGGATTTCTTCTTCCTATTTTTCATAATATGAAGTTATCTAAAAAAAAATGTAAGTTAACTTGCATCAGCTGCAAAGGAAACATCAAGGGACTCTCCAATGTGTGTGTGGAGGGGTGGGGGTTGTCGATTTGCCCTTTGTAGGTTAGGGTGTCGGGAGAGCAGCAATCAAATTGCAGACCTGCTGCCTTCAGTGTGGTCCCCTAGCCAGAAACCTGGCCACACCTCCTGCCCCCACTCTTTCCCCCCTTCCCGCCCCCCCCCCCCCCGCCACATAAACAAATTCATCAAAAACTCTGTTGTTTATATCCTATCCCATATCAAGCCCCACTTGCCCATTGCCTCGGTCACTGCTGACTGACATTGCATCCCCAGTCCCCCAGTGTCTCATGTTTAAAATGCTCATCTTTGCTTTTAAATCCCTTAAGGCCTGGCCCCTGCCTTTTGTCTGCAACTTCATACAGCCCTATAACCCTTCTCCCGGGTCTCCCATTCCTTTTAACTCTGGTCTCTTCCCTTTTCCTTTGCCCCATCATTGGTCGTATGCCTTCAGCCCACCAGGCTCCATGCTTTGGAATTCCCTCTCTAAACCCCACTAGCTTTGCACCTCTCTCACCTTAACAGTCTCCTCAAAATGCAGCTCCTTGACCCAGCTTTTGGTCACCGCTCCTATTATCTCCTTCAATGGTTCAGCATTAATTTTGTTTCCTCTGCAAAGTGCCTTGGGGTGCTTTTTTTTCTGTTAAAGGCACTAAATAGCTGCAAGTGGTTGGCTCCCCCATGTTTCCATCGCAGCACACTGCTTGGCCTTATTGAACCTTATTGCATAGAATGGAGGCCTACATGCTCCTTCTGACACCAACTCTTCGGAGCCCGTGGGAGTTTCCCCTGGCTGGAGAGTCTAGAACTAAAGATCATCGTCTAAGGATAAGGAGTCAACCAATTAGGACTGGGATGAGAAATCTCTTCACTAAGAGGATTCTCTACCCCAGAGGGCTGTGGATGTTCGGATGTTGGGTATATTCAAGACAAAGACTGATAGAGTTTTGGACATTAATGGGATCAAAGGATATGGTGATACGGTAGGAAAGTGCAGTTAACCTGTAAGATCAGCCATTTTACTGAATTCCAAAGCAGGCTTGATGGGTCATATGGCCAACTCCTGCTCTGATTATGTTCTTTAAAACCTGGTGACCTTGACATCATCAGAATTCGCCCTTTATATTATAAGATGATATTGATGCTGGGTGTATCATGCTGGTGTAGCCATGATAAATAAGTGAGACAAAGCTGTCCTGACAGCCTTTTGACTCAACCATTAATTCCTATGCAACCATCACTCGCTAATTTTTGAAAACCCACCTTAACCTTTCAGATCGATTCCCACATACTTATTTGCATCTTTGTTCCGTTGGTATGATCAAAACATCAACAGTTTAGATCTCTGATCAAGGAAGATAAAAATTGAATGAGACAAAAATAAACTGCCATTAAATTAAGTGAGAACTTGAAAATCTCTCTGCACTTTATAGTGAAATTCTTAACCTGTTTATAAATGCAGAGGAGATCCTCATGCCACTTGATATTTGATGTCTTTCCTATTCGCACTCTAGAAATAGTGGGCAGGATGGAGATGCATTCAACTTTGCTGAAATAATGTAGTGAAGTTTGTTCAATTGCACAATGTCCTTTTGATTGCACAAATCCTTCAGTACTGGTCACATCTTGTGGAGCTTTACACATGTCCCTGTGGAGCCTTTGCTTTGTCCAATGCTTGGACTGATGCAGCACTCCCATTAGATCCAATAACATTTTACCTAAGGTGTTTGTTTGACTCCTATGCTGTGTAATACTGTCCATTCTTTCCAATGAGCAAAGAAAAATAAATCATTTTAAGGAACATTTCTCGGGGTACTGGCGGCCCCCCCACCTCCCCAACTATCTTCATATGTTATAATTTGAAAGCTATTGGGCTGTGAAGTGCACCATAGCTCAGATCAATTCTAATTTTACCTGACTGAATTCTTGTAAGCATTTCGCAGTTCAGGTCACTGGGTAGTCACTTCTCCACACTCTGGTCTGGGGGACAGTAGATAGCGGGGGAGGGGGGGACATGTGGTGCGAAGGAAATCTATGGTACATTGACTGCTACCCAGCAGATTGTATAGATTGGGGCTGAAATCACAGCCTTCCTGATGTGTTTGGCTCAGTCACAGGCTTAACATTACATATACTGACTGAGCTGTCATTGTGGGGGCAAAACATGACTCTTACATGCCGGAAGATCAACCAACATTCAGTCTTTCTCACTGATACAGAAACAGCAATAAGGAAGTTACATTTAGATAGCACTTGATCACATTTTGAGGCCATCCACAATTTGATAATCTGTTTTGATAATTTTGCTGATTTTGATTGAAGGAGGGGTGTTGACCAAGATGGTTGAATAATTCCTACGAGATTTTTAACATTTCATCTGAAGGGTGGCCTCTTAAAAACAATACAGCAGTTTCTTTGTACTGGAGTGTCAGCCTGGGTTGTCTGCTCAGTTCCTGAAATATAGCTTGAACCCACAACTTTCTGACTCAGAAGTGAGAGTGGAACCAACTTGTCCGAGCTGAGACTTGATAGTGCAAAATAAAGAAAATGTTGAATGACCACGTGTGTTGGACCAAATAACCTTTCCGGTTCAAGAAGGCTCCTGACTTTTTGTAAACTCTATGGATCTGCAGCAATTTATGAGGTGAATTTTTAACTTTTTCACTTTCCCATATCACAGTGAAATGCAGCAAAAACCATTTACTATTCTGTACATGTTCTTACAGTGTGAAGCTACAATTTCATTTCAAGATTTTAAGCAGCTGGAAACGTGTATCCGCGATCTGAACCTGATGTGATGTTCAGTCAGATTGCATCTATTACATTTTTAAGATATATTTTTCTGTCTAGATCACCATTGATCTGCAAATGTATAGGAAGTTCTCAGCAACTTTTTGTCCTTAATACAAATTGTTGAAAACTGTCATGTTTGAGGAACATTTTAATTGATTCCACACTCTTGTTGAAAAGGCGTAGTTTCTTTGTATCATAAGCCAATCGGATTGTGTTCATCAATCAATTACAAACAGCTGCAGAAATTATGAGGACCTCAAGCATTCTAGTGTCACAAGTAGGTGAATGCAGTTACTGGAACTGAGCTGTTCCAGGAAAAGAGCTCAGGTTTGACCCCTGCTCTGTCCTGACCCAGCTGATCTCCACCAGGGCAAGACCAGGGAGTGTTATAATTGGGTCTCTGCTGCTGAAGCAAGAAAGTGCAAAATCATAATCCCTCAGTCAGAGCTGCTGCTGTTTGCTTTCTAGTGCCCCTTGCTGGAAAAGGTGCATGTGGATGACGGGTTGTCGACAGGTTTTTAGCTTGACTGCTGTTCCCCTGCCCAGTTTATAACAACAAGAACTTGTAGCTATATAGCGCCTTTGATGTAATAAAATGTCACAAGGCACTTCGCAGGAGCACGAATAAAGCAAAATTTGACACCGAGCCATATAAGGAGATGTTGGGGCAGATGACCAAATTTGGTCAAACAGGTAAGTTTTAAGGAGCATCTTAAAGGAGGAAAGGGAGATAGAGAGGCGGAGATGTTTAAGGAGAGTATTCTAGAGCTTGGGGCCTTAGCAGCTGAAGGCATGGCCACCAATGGTGGAACGATTAAAATCGGGGAATGCTCAAGAGGCCAGAATTAGAGGAGAGCAGATATCTCTGAGGGTTGTGGGGCTGGAAGAGATTACAGAGATAGGGAGGGGAGAAGCCATGCAGGGATTTGAAAACCAAGATGAAAAGTTTAAAATTGAGGTGAAATGGCTTGTTTTCACTCATGGTTTGATGTCTGTTTGAATTAGTTACCAGAGGGTAGCAAATGTCCTTGCAATGGTCCTTCCAGCAAAAGCTGCTGCCATCTGGAGAGAAATTTTGGAAAGGGCGGGTTATGCAGAATTATGAAACACATATTCTTCCTTCACCATTTTTGAGAAAATCTATACACAGTCTTTCCAGATTATTTCATCATGTTGCTCTTCATGTGCACCCCCTCCCCCGCTCCTCCCCACGGTTCCCCCCCGCCCCCCCCCTCCATAACTTAACTTCAAAGTTACTGTGAACAATAATGCAACAGATCTGCTTTGGTTTCCGAAGCCAGTGATCTGATTTCTGGATTCTGATGTTTATAAGCACTCAAGCTTTACTGCTGTGATTTGATGTTGCTTGAACTCATGATTGGATTACTGCGCAGTAATTATTCCTAGTATTCTAGATGTAAACCAACTGAAGTCCCTCAGGAAATTACAGCCTGTAAGGCATTCACAGGTATCCATAGTTCTCCATTTACTCAAGCATTTGAAGCTGATTTTCCTTTGCTTTTAACTTATTCAGTATTCAGCCCTCATTCTTTACACTAGCATTAAAATAATGCCAATCGGAAAATCTAGACTCGCAAATGCTCAGAACTGCCGAAAGGTCATCGACCTGAGATGTTGAATCTGTTTGGCTACACACAAATTCTGCCTGACCTGTTGAGTATTCCCTGCACATTCTGGGTTTTATATTTCAGATTTCCAGCATCTGCAGTATTTTTTAAAAAAAATATTCGGAAGTTAGGACTAACAACAGCAGTTGGGTCCAACTCTCTGTCAAGAGTAATTGAGTTTATGAAGTTACCAAATAAGGGTGTTGAAGCACTCCGTACAAACAGGCTCAAGAGAACTGGATGTGTCTCTGGAGGGAAGAAGGGTTTGGTAAAGTTGAGGTTTATGGAAAAGGGGTAGGCTTGTTCAGGCAGGGAACTTGAGAGGCAGACCATGAGTAAAGCTCGCTGATGTGATCTCTTGCAGTCACATTGCTACCTAATGTTTTCTAGTCAAATGCCATTAAAGTCCAAAGCAACTGTAGACTTCAGTAATACTATAAACAGCATCATTCTGTGTCCCAAACATGTACCATTTGTTAAAGGAATGTAAGGTTCAAACCTAAATTGATTAACTGAGGGTAAACGCTAACAATCATGACATTAAACAGCTTGTGGTTGACAATTGTAACTATATAAGCAATAAGAAAGCCCGTTTGAGTTGGCAGTCGTATTGCAGTTGGCAGTCACTGTGACTGTATTCTAGTCTTGCTGTAGAATCCATGCCTTTCTATTCCCAGCTGACAGCGATCAAGACTTCTCTCCAAGAAAGATCTGTTTTGTATGAGGTTGATTTGACACGTTGATACTATGCACTGTAGGAAAAAACACACATGCCAATACACATTACTACAGTGACTACACACTTCAAAAGTACTTCATTGCCTCTAAAGCACTTTGAGACATCCTGAGGTAGTGAAAGGCGATATATCAATGCAATGTCTTTCTTTCACATTGCCTGATACTCCTTTTGCTTAATTTCAAATTGTCTCCATTGTCAATGCTTCACCATAGTTTTATGCAACCTGAAATATACGCTCTCGGAAGAACAGAAGCAATAATTGTCTTCCTGGGTGCTCAAGATCTGACGAACATAATATGTAAATTTCACATGCGCATCATTGCTTTTAGTAAAATCCAGGTGACAACGCTGTAGTGTATGTATTTTTTCTTTCGAGCAATGAGGGTTAAAGCCAAGGTCTATTGTACAGGACAGACACCAAAGTTGAAAAGAGCAAATAATAAGATGGGATAAATCAGATAGCAATGGTTAGCTTGGATTTCAAATGCCTGTGTGGTGGTGTAGAAAGAGAAGACTGAAGGAGCTGAGGAGGTCCACAGTTTTGAGAAACTAGAAAAGAATGAGTTTGAGACTGCGCAGAAACTCTTGAATTCAGCACGAAGGTCTTGATTTTAACAGTGAAGGTGCGGGGAGGTGAAGGGAGGGGAACTTCGAGCTAGAGGCTACATTCCTTCTTGGTTCATGCACATGACCAAGAGATTAATAAATCTTAGTTTATAAACAGTAAGTCCCTTCGCTGTCACTGTGGTAAAAATGTCTGGCCCTCTATGCATCTCTCTCCTCCCTTTGACCCACCATTGGCAACCATGCAGTCAGTCACCTGGGCTCCATGGTCTAGGATTCCTTCCCTAAACACCCTGCTTTCTCCCCTTCCTCCTCGTCCTTCAGTACCCACCTTAAAAGCTACTGGTCACTCCTCCTTGTTTGGCTAAGGTTTTTTTTTTTCATTTCTTGCACCTCCATGAAGCTTCTAAGGATCTCTTTTCTAAGAGGTGAGTTCTATGTAAATGCAGATTAAATCATTTTACCAGCTAAGTACTGGGTTTTAAAAACAGAATTTACAAATAGTGTCATCGCTGCCTATGTGACTCTCTTCAGTCTTACAGCTGAGTCATTTCACCTTCTGTTGAAGAATCTCCTCAAAATATTATGTAGCCTTTGCGCTCTCAACTGCTTACTCATTACCTTGTGCGTAGTTCCAACATTTGCTGCGTTATAGAATGGTTACAGCACAGAAGGAGGCCATTCAGCCCATTGTGTCTGTGCCAGCTCTCTGCAAGAGCATCTCGCCTTATCCCACTCCCCCTACATTTCTCAGTAGCTCTCCAAATTTTTTCTCTTCAGATAATTATCCAATCCTCTTTCGAAAGCCTCGATTTAATTTGCCTTCATCACACACTCAGGCACTGCATTCCAGGTACTAATCACTCACTGCATTTTTTTTTAATGGTTTTCCACACGCTGCCTTTGCATTTTTTGCCAATCATAAATTGGTGTCCTCTGGTTCTCAGCCCTTCTGCCAATGGGAACAGTTTCTCCCTATCTATTGTCATAGGAACATAGGAGCAAGAGTAGGCCATTCAGCCCATCGAACCTGCTCTGCCATTCAATACGATCATGGCTGGTCATCCACCTCAATGTCTTTTTTCCCACGCTATCCCCATATCCCTTCATGTCACTGGTATTTAGAAATCTGTCAATCTCTGTTTTAAATATACTCAATGACTGAACTTCAACAGGCCTCTGGGGTAGAGAATTCCAAAGATTCACAACCCTCTGAGTAAAGAAATTTCTCCTCATCTTGGTCCTAAGTGGCTTCCCCCTTATTTTGAAATTATGTCCACTGGTTCTAGACTCCCCAACTAGGGGAAACATCTTAGCTGCATCTACCCTGTCTATCCCTTTAAGTATTTTCTAGGTTTCAATTAGATCGCCTCTCGTTCTCCGAAACTCTAGAGAATAGTTTCCTCAATCTCTCTTCATGGGACAGTCCTGCCATCCCGGGAACAAGTCCGGTGAACCTTTGTTGCACTCCCTCTATGGCAATAATATCCTCCCAAAGGTAAGGGGACTACAACTGCACACAGTATTCCAGGTGTGGTCGAACCAAGGTTCTGTACAATTGAAGCAAGACTTCACTACTCCTGTACTCAAATCCTCTTGCGATAAAGGTTGACATACCATTAGCCTTCCTAATTGCTTGCTGCACCTACATGTTAGCTTTCAGTGACTTATTGACGAGGACACCCAGGTCCCTTTGTACATCTATAAATTCTAATCTCTTACCATTTAAGAAATACTCTGCACATCTATTTCTCCTACCAAAATGGATAACCTCACATTTTTCCACATTATATTCCATCTGCCATGTTCTTGTCCACTCACTAAGTCTGTCCAAATCCCCTTGAAGCCGCTTTGCATCTTCCTCACAGCACACAATCCCGCCTAGTTTTGTGTCATCTGCGAACTTGGAAATATTACATTTGGTCCCCACATCCAAATCATTGATATATATTGTGAACAGACCCCTCATGATTTTGAACACCTCTATCAAATCTCTCTCAATCTTTGGTTTCAGATTGGCAGGGATTGTAGAGTTTGCCATGTCTGCATCATTCTTGTTCTTAGCTGCCATTTTTTGTTGGTGTGTGTGTCACTACCCCTCAGCTTGTTTGTCCCTCTTTCTTTCTTGCTCTCCCATTCTGCATCTCTTTGCCTTTGTGTGCTTTGGCTCGCTGGTGCTAAATCTTTCTGCCTTTTGACTATCCTTGCATCTTTTGCCCCATCTCTGTGCTTTACTCTTTTATTGTGTCTGACTATGTTCCTGTGATGCACTTTGGGCCATTGTGCTGCACTGAAGGTGTAACATAAATGCAAGCTGTTATAGTTATTCTACTTGCATTTCACTGCATCCTGTTCTCTGAAACCACCAAGATAATTAGGTGCAAAAAAAGTACTGCTCTTCAAGGATAACCGTTTTTAAAAACATATTTATAGTGGTTTATGTCGGTTTCCTGTAACTGAATTTGGTGAAGTCTTTTCTCTAACAACTTGAATTTTTCTATCTCTTCAGATTGTAATGCACAAGTCCACAAGGGCTGCAGGGATAGTCTGCCCTCCTGTAACAAGATTAAACAGAAGGTATTTATATTCTCAATCTCTGTGTGCAATGTGAGAAGCCATTTTAGCACTTAACTGTTCCTCATGAGTTTTTGTACTCCTCAAGGTGCAGAATATTGATGCTAGAAAATGGAATACTCCTTTGGTTTCAGGCATCTAATGTCAGCATCATGCATTTCCAGTTTATGTATAGTATAGGTTTGATGCAGAGTAAGCCTCCAATTATGTGACTGTAGCGCAGCAGTAGCACTCTCAACTCCTGTGTCAGACCTGTTCCATAGACTTGAGCATGTGTTTCAGGATGATAGTTCATTGTAGTACCGCACAATGGGAAATGTTGTTTACTGGATGAGGTGTGAAACGGAGGCCCGAGTGGACATAAAAGCTCCCATGGCACGATTGAAAGAAGAACAGGGGTGTTCTCCGAGTGGCCTGACCAATTGTTTATTCCTCCTCCAAAGCCACGGAAAAAAAAAAATTAATTTGTCATCAATCTCATCGCTGTTTGTGGGGTCTTGCTGTGTTCAGATTAGCTGCTACATTTGCGCACAATACAACAGTGAGTGTATCTCAAAAATATTTAAATTGATGTCTTGAGGACAAAAAGGGATTGTCCCCGATTGTTCCAGTTCCCATATTATAAATCCTGTCGCCTGTTTGAGTGAAATTCTTAATCCAGTGTAATTGCTTTTGTACTGGAATCCATCCCCTTAAGGGACTAAATTGAGCCTGTCCAACCTTGTGTCACATAGGGGCCTAACAACCAGCAGTCAGGTGAAGCTTGCATCCCATCAGCCAGAGCTAAATTTTAACTTTGAATCCCAGTGACGATTGAACCCCACCTTGAGTATTCTGTCTTGTTTAGCTCACAATTTGAGGTATTAAAACCTGGGAGCACTGCAAAGAGTTGGCAGGAATCTGATCCGTAGTATCAGGCAGGGATCTTGTAGAGATATAGAGGTAACATCCGGCTGAATCATCATGTCCTGCCGCTGGGAGTGGTGGCGGGCGAGAAAAACAGCGCCGGCACACACGGGTCTTGTCCCGCTGTGATCTTGTGTCTGACAGCTTATTAACATATGCATGGCGGCCAGTGGGGCCCCCTCCCCCCCCACCCCCCTGCAAAATCACGTGGCAGGGGCGGCCTTAGTACTGCTGTGAATGGCGTCATCTGAGACTGGAGCAGGAGGTGGTGCAATTTTAAAAAGCTGCCAGCCTGCAAAAAGTTCCAAAGATGTAGAGTTGACCCCATCCACTGTCCCCCTTGCTGATGCATGATTAATGGATGCAGAGTTCCAAATCCACCCCCCCCCCAACTCCCCAGTTTCTAGCTACTTAAATTTAATGAGCTCGCTGCAAAAATGATTAAGAGCAGGGTGTAACCTACCAACCTGTGCAGACACCGAGGACTCTTGCCTCAGTGGCACTAGCTTTACAAGGATGGGAATGTGAAGGCATGAGTGCCGCACAGTGAGCTGAAGATTGAAAACGGCTGTTAGGATTGTGACAAATTCTATTAAAGTGTATTCAAACAGGTAATTTCAATATTCAAAGCATGGTCCCACCGCAGAGTGCGGGCGGTGCCGCCACAGAGCTTCCCCGCTGGGAAGTTGGGGCCTGGCAATTCCAGCATTGGGCTCTGTGGTGGGTTGCTCCGATTTCCCGGCTCTGTCCTCCCCGCGGAACCTGCCGTCAGGCTGGGAACAAAATCCAGCCCATTGAGTGTAAAAATCTAAACATTAAACTATGATGGTAGAACAAGCAGGAATAGATTCAGATCGGTGAAAAGCAGATTTTTGACTGATGTCCAGAAGACCTTCGCACTAAGAATAATCAGAATGTGGAATTAACTTCTGGATAGTCTTAAATAATGTAAGGCACAACTGGAAATGGTGATGGAAGCCAAAGAATCATCTTGATTTATTTGTATCTTTTGAACTGGACAACCTTTGGAATTAAAGGCCGGCTCGGGTCTGCAAATGAAACCCGACGAGCCCGACAGAACACGTCTGACCTGAACCTGAATCTTCAGTTAACCTAGCTTCCATTTTTCACTTTTTAAGCTTGTGCAGATAAGCAACAAAAACTGTAACTGGACATAGAACAGAGAACATTACAGCGCAGTACAGGCCCTTCAGCCCTCGATGTTGCGCCGACCTGTGAAACCATCTGACCTACACTATTCCATTTTCATCCATATGTCTATCCAATGACCACTTAAATGCCCTTAAAGTTGGCGAGTCCACTACTGTTGCAGGCAGGGCGTTCCACGCCCCTACTACTCTCTGTGTAAAGAAACTACCTCTGACATCTGTCCTATATCTATCACCCCTCAACTTAAAGCTATGTCCCCTCGTGTTTGCCATCACCATCCGAGGAAAAAGGCTCTCACTATCCACCCTGTCCAACCCTCTGATTATCTTATATGTCTCTATTAAGTCACCTCTTCTCCTCCTTCTCTCCAACGAAAACAACCTCAAGTCCCTCAGCCTTTCCTCGTAAGACCTTCCCTCCATACCAGGCAACATCCTAGTAAATCTCCTCTGCACCCTTTCCAAAGCTTCCACATCCTTCCTATAATGCGGTGACCAGAACTGCACGCAATACTCCAGGTGCGGCCGCACCAGAGTTCTGTACAGCTGCAGCATGACCTCGTGGCTCCTAAACTCGATCCCCCTACTAATAAAAGCTAACACACCATATGCCTTCTTAACAGCTCTATTAACCTGGGTGGCAACTTTCAGGGATTTATGTACCTGGACACCAAGATCTCTCTGTTCATCTACACTACCAAGAATCTTCCCATTAGCCCAGTATTCTGCAATCCTGTTATTCCTTCCGAAGTGAATCACCTCACACTTTTTCGCATTAAACTCCATTTGCCATCTCTCAGCCCAGCTCTGCAGCCTAGCTATGTCCCTCTGTAACCTACAACATCCTTCGGCACTATCCACAACTCCACCGACCTTCGTGTCATCCGCAAATTTACTAACCCACCCTTCTACACCCTCATCCAGGTCATTTATAAAAATGACAAACAGCAGTGGCCCCAAAACAGATCCTTGCGGTACACCACTAGAAACTATACTCCAGGATGAACATTTACCATCAACCACCACCCTCTGTCTTCTTCCAGCTAGCCAATTTCTGATCCAAAGCACTAATTCACCTTCAATCCCATAGTTCTGTATTTTCTGCAATAGCCTACCATGGGGAACTTTATCAAACGCCTTACTGAAATCCATATAGACCACATCCACGGCTTTACCCTCATCCACCTGTTTGGTCACCTTGTCAAAAAACTCAATAAGGTTTGTGAGGCACGACCTACCCTTCACAAAACCGTGCTGACTATCTCTAATGAACTTATTCTTTTCAAGATGATTATAAATCCTATCTCTTATAACCTTTTCCAACATTTTACCCACAACCGAAGTAAGGCTCACAGGTCTATAATTACCAGGGCTGTCTCTACTCCCCTTCTTGAACAAGGGGACGACATTTGCTATCCTCCAGTCTTCCGGCACTATTCCTGTCGACAATGACGACATAAAAATCAAGGACAAAGGCTCTGCAATCTCCTCCCTGGCTTCCCAGAGAATCCTAGGATAAATCCCATCTGGCCCAGGGGACTTATCTATTTTCACACTTTCCAAAATTGCTAACGCCTCCTCCTTGTGAACCTCAATCCCATCTAGCCGAGTAGTCTGTATCTCAGTATTCTCCTCGACAACATTTTCTTTCTCCACTGTAAATACTGACGAAAAATATTCATTTAACACTTCCCCTATCTCCTCTGATTCCACACACAACTTCCCACTACTATCCTTGATTGGCCCTAACCTATCTCTAGTCATTCTTTTATTCCTGATATACCAATAGAAAGCCTTAGGGTTTTCTTTGATCCTATCCGCCAGTGACTTCTCGTGTCCTCTCCTTGCTCTTCTTATCTCTCCCTTTAGATCCTTCCTGGCCAGCTTGTAACTCTCAAGCGCCCTAACTGAGCCTTCACGTCTCATCCTAACATAAGCCGCCTTCTTCCTCTTGACAAGCTCTTCAACTTCTTTACTAACCCACGGCTCCCTCGCTCGACAACTTCCTCCTTGCCTGACAGGTACATACTTACAAGGACACGCAGTAGCTGCTCCTTGAATAAGCTCCACATTTCGATTGCGCCCATCCCCTGCAGTTTCCTTCCCCATCCTACGCATCCTAAATCTTGCCTAATCGCATCATAATTTCCTTTCCCCCAGCTATAATTCTTGCCCTGCTGTATATGCCTGTCCCTGCCCATCGTTAAGGTAAACCTAACCGAATTGTGATCGCTATCACCAAAGTGCTCACCAACTTCTAAATCTAACACCTGGCCGGGTTCATTACCCAGTACCAAATCCAATGTGGCATCGCCCCTGGTTGGCCTGTCTACATACTGTGTCAGAAAACCCTTCTGCACACACTGGACAAAAACAGACCCATCTAAAGTACTCGAACTATAATATTTCCAGTTAATCTTTGGAAAGTTAAAGTCCCCCATAACCACTACCCTGTTACTCTCGCTCCTGTCAAGAATCATCTTTGCTATCCTTTCCTCTACATCTCTGGAACTATTTGGAGGTCTATAGAAAACTCCCAACAGGGCGACTTCTCCTCTCCTGTTTCTAACTTCGGCCCAGACTACCTCAGTCGACGAGTCCTCAAACGTCCTTTCTGCCGCTGTAATACTTTCCTTGATTAACAATGCCACACCCCCCCTCTTTTACCATCTTCTCTGTTCTTAGTGAAACATCTAAATCCCGGAACCCGCAACATCCATTTCTGTCCCTGCTCTACCCATGTCTCTGAAATGGCCACAACATCGAGATCCCAGGTACCAACCCATGCTGCAAGCTCACCCACCTTATTCCGGATGCTCCTGGCGTTGAAGTAGACACATTTTAAACCAAGCTCTTGCTTGCCAGTGCCCTCTTGTGTCCTTATAACCTTATCCCTGACCTCACTACTCTCAACATCCTGCACACTGGAACTACAATTTAGGTTCCCATCCCCCTGCTGAATTAGTTTAAACCCCCCCGAAGAGCACTAGCAAATCTCCCCCCCCAGGATATTGGTACCCCTCTGGTTCAGGTGAAGACCATCCTGTTTGTAGAGGTCCCACCCACCCCAGAAAGAGCCCCAATTATCCAGGAAACCAAAACCCTCCCTCCTACACCATCCCTGCAGCCACGTGTTCAACTCCTCTCTCTCCCTATTCCTCACTTCGCTAGCACGTGGCACGGGCAACAACCCAGAGATAACAACTCTGTTTATTCTCGCTCTAAACTTCCACCCTAGCTCCCTGAATTTCTGCCTTAAATCCCCATCTGTCTTCCTACCTATGTCGTTGGTGCCTATGTGTACCACGACTTGGGGCTGCTCCCCCTCCCCCTTGAGGATCCCAAAAACACGATCCGAGACATCACGTACCCTGGCACCTGGGAGGTTGTTTAAAAAGTACATTTAAGATTGGAGCCACGTACCGGAGGTGTGATAGTGTGTCCGGCCCGACCCGACCCGACCTGAACCCGAATGCCAGACCGGGAAGAGCGACCCGACGCGTGGGTTTGGGTTGGGTAACCCTGCTCTATTTGGAATTGTGTTCGCTGCCTCAGCTATTCCTAAAATGTCGACTTAATTGTGAAGTGCTCAAGCCAGCCAGTGGAAAGCTGCAAGATGAATCTGTGATAATCTGTATATTTTCTGACGAGGTTTTCCCTGACATAGATGTTAATTAGCATCAAATTCTTTATTTCAGCAACAAAGAGCCCCTCAGGCCCAAGATTCTTCAACGTTACCCACTGACGTCACCATGAGAAATAAAAGTAAGCATCTTTTGATCCGTATCTAGAACCCACTGTATGTATTACCTGGGGATACTCGTATACTTAACCCAATTAATGGGTTACGGGGTTTACACAGAATTGTCACTACGACTTCACCATTTTGATAAGTGTGAAATTTTCACATTGTCCTCACTTGTGAAATACACCCAACAGTGCAGTAATGGACTTCTGGCCTTCCAGACTTTTACTGTGTGTGGAGCGAGCATTTTGAGCTGTATAATGCTAAGCTGGAACACTATCGGGTACAGGTCTGTCTGCTGATGGGAGCAATTTGAGGTGGTGAATTAAAAGTTGCATTCAAGAAACGTAGCACCACAACACTAAAACAGAGGTGTGATTATTGTTTTCTATTGGATTTTGGTAGCCATCAGCTAAAATAATCTCTCAGTAACATTCCTGTACGCTGTGAGGGTATTACTAATGTCCTTTGAGCACAGTAAAACTGAGCAAGTCAGTCAGGATCATGCAGCTTTAGCCTGCAGCTAGACTAAAGAGCTACTACACGGGGAAAAATGGATCTCATGGTGAAGGCCTACTGCCAGCTATCTGGAACTCAGGATAACATTGGTCAGGATTTCAAGGGTGATCACTTGGAGGTCAGAGGTAAAGCATTTACACTGAATAAAGGCTGTTTGTTGGTTATCCACAATGCTGAGGGGGAGACATGGGAGAACTTGGAAGGTGGGGAGGGAAGATTTCATGATGATGTCTGTGACTTCATGAATTATTGAATATATAATGTTGTTGATTTTATTTTTAGGATGCTTTGTTGGGAGGATAGCTGTGTGCCACAGAATTTTTTTTTTTTTGGTAGAATGTGATTGGTAATTTTTGTGTCTGAACTAGTATAAAGCATCAGGCACCTGATTTGTTGGAAGGACCATGATCTGTGGAATTTGATTAGTTAAAATTTTGGGACAGGATTTGTTGATCTCTGGTTCTTTGATATTATTGGCCAAAAGTTCCTGTCCTCTGATTCTTGGATGGACTCCATGAATTGGCTTCCCAAGCTCACCTGCCACACAGGAGTTCTGGCAATAATGTCCTCAAAGCCCAGCCCTACATGTTGTATTTCTTATCTACTGCTTTGTCCCATTGGAATTTTGTGGAGCTAAGCGTTTGGAAAAGGCTGTCCTTAGCACCATCCTTATTTGTGGATAACTCCTAATCCAAATACCAAGATGTATCAGCAGGTTGAGATATCTCCAAATTAAAGACCGTTAAATTTTAGATATGTTTCTTGGGGCTCCATGGTATGAACCTAAGCAGTCTGTGGAGACTAAAGCTTAGATATCCACCATATGCCTAACATAATCATGTTATAGTTATGGGTAAGATAACATTTTACGGTTATATTTTTACCTGTTGTGTTTGCGTTCTATATATTTAGCTTTCCAACCCAAAGAGCGCCCAAGGTCAGCAATAATCCTTCAAGATGACAACCTATTGAATGCTCCAAATAGGAAAATGCCCCTTTACCGATCACTCTCCAAGAGTATGTCAATAGCCAATATCGCAGGGTAAGTTAGGTTATTTGTGTAGTGTATGAAAGTGCTGAATGATTTGTGCGAGAGATCTGCATTAATGAACTGGAATTAGCAACAACTTGCACTTGTTTAACACATTTAATGCAGCAAAATACCCTAAGAGGCTTTGCGAAAAGGAACGACAGAAGTTGAAAACGTTACAGGCGTTGACGGACAAGTTGGTCGTGCGCATCCACGTCCCTCTGGGGTGGAGAATTCCAAAGATTCGCAATCCATGGAGTGAAGAAATTTTTCTTCATTTTTTGGGGATGAAACTGAGGCGCCGCCTGTCAGGTGGATGTAAAAGAGTCCATGACACTTTAGAAGAAAAGTAGGGGAGTTATCCCCGGTTTCCTGGCCAATGTTTACCCCTCAATTGACATCTCTTCAAAAAATTAAACGGTCTCTCTGGTCATTATCACATTACTGTTTGTGGGAGCTTGCTGTGCGCAAATTAGCTGCTGCATACGAACATATGTAGGAGCAGGAGTAGGCCACTTGACCCCTCAAGCCTGCTCCGCCATTCAATAAGTTCATAGCTGAACTGATTACTCCACATTTCCACCTACCCCCGATAACCTTCCACCCCCTTGCTTATCAAGAACCTATCTACCTCTGCCTTAAAATATTCAAAGACTCTGCTTCCACTGCCTTTTGAGGAAGAGAACTCCAACGACTCAAGACCCTCTGACAAAAATTTCTCCTCATCTGTGTTAAATGGATGACCCCTTATTTTTAAAAGTGACCCCTAGTTCAAGATTCTTCCACAAGGGGAAACGTCCTTTCTACATCCACCCTGTCAATGCATTTCCTACATTACAACAGTGACTACACTTCAAAAGTACTTCATTGGGTTGTAAAGCACTTTGGGATGTCCTGAGGTCATGCAAAGTGCTATAGAAATGTAAAACATTTCTTTCTCATCCCAGTCCTAAATGCTGAGATTACAACTCCTAGTGCTTGATTGTTGAGCAGGGTAACAGTCTCTACCCTGTTGAGCCCTCTAAGAATTTTATACATTTCAATGAGATGCCCTCTCATTCTTCTGAACTCCAAAGAGCATAGGCCCATTCTATTCAGTGTTTCCCCATAGGACAGGCCTCTAATCCCAGCCATCAGTCTAGTGAATCTTTGTTGCGCCCTCTGGAAGGCAAGTACATTCTTCCTTCAGTAAGGAAACCAAAACTGTACGCAGCACACTAGTTGTGGTCTCCTCAAATCCCTCTATAAATTTGCCAGTAATGGATTCATTTGCAAGTTTTTTTTTATCGTCAACCAGATAACGTAAATCCATCACCATGTTTGAGTCGACATCCCATGCTATTCAAAAATCCACACCGTTTGAGCTTGTTTCCTTGATGGTGCACTTGTTTAACAGATGGCCCTTGCCCTCCCATAAGTTGACACCTACTCATTTGATAAAGGGTATGCAGCCTTGTTCCTATTGCTGGAATTGTTGCACCTTACTGACATTCACAGTGTTGTTCCATTGTGATATCTATTGCTTACGCCTACAATCCACTCTGCAGTGTTACAGTAAACACACCATCTGGCGTTTACTATGCTGGAGGAGGAGTGCCAAATGGCATATATGTTAATGGGCAGGTTGGGCACAAGCAAAGTGGGAGAGAAAAATAAGCTGACAAGAAAATTTGTCGTCTTAGACTCCATTCATAATAATCTTAAACATTTTTAGTTGAACAGCAGAATGGAAATGCTTTCATGGAGTGTTTGGAAAACTTAACACTCACGTTGCCTCATTGCCGACCATATGGGAGCTTCACACCCGAGTGAATCATTGCTTCACCAGCCTTCTGAAAAAAGGAGCTTTCACAATGACAAAGCGAGAGTCCCACATATTGCTTCCTGAAAGATGAAATGTCCTTTTTTTAGGAAGGGGACAATAGCCTGTATCGTCGTGTCACAATGATGTGATGAGATATTGTTTGTGTCCTTGCATCATGGTTTCAAAATGTAAAATGCCTTCCTTTGTTCCCTCCCAACTCTGAAGCCCAGACTGTTCCTGGGGTGCACTTTCACAGACACCAGTAATTCTCCAGTTCCGTACACAAGTGCCTACTCTTCAAGTGTGAGTCTAAATAGTGAATGTGGGAGAGCATCCTACATGATTGTGTCTTTAATCATGTTTGTACACGTGTTTTTATGAAGCATCACTGGACAGCAATCAGCAGCAGGACCACTGACAAATTTATCTCCTCCTCAGGCTTTGCGCGAGGCGGCCAGTTGTAGTGCCCTGGTTGCTGTTTTGTCTGATCTTAATTAAGCGCAAATGAGACCTTCTGGTCTGTATAGCAGTATACAGGCACTGATTTTGACCCATGAAGTTATCAGGAGACCCAGCAAAGCATTTTCGTGTAACTCCTTTTATATTTTAGTGCCATTATAGTTCAGCTTATTCCCCTTTACGCAAGTTGAATTTGTTTTTTTTTATTGTCCTGTGTAGACCTGCTATTGATGAAACTTCCCTTGCTTCTTGGCGGGTTTTGTCTCAGTCGACTGACTCTCTAAACCACATAAAACAAGTGACTGAGTCAATGGAGTCGCTGACTGATGAAGGTAAGAATCGTGTTTAGTGAGAGAAGGCTCACGTGGCCCTCGTACTTTTCCTTTATTTTAAAAAGCTTTAGTTGAAGGGCCTTATGAACAGTCAAAGTGAAGTGCCGATGAAACAGAAGGAAGCAAACAGAATCCCCTTTTACAAAACGATTTTTTTTTTTTAGTGTTTTTTAAAAAAAAAACGCTCAATCGACAACAGCCCCTCACCAAAGGGAAGATGATTGCTGAATCCCACTGTGTGTGAAGCCCATGAAACTCTGCCATGCAAATGATAGCTTGCTGCCTTTAAATATTAATCCTTTGACTGCTATTATAATGGGGAGAGTTAACCCATTTCATACCCTGTTCATGTACTAATGCTCACAGCATCATTTCAAAGGCTAAGGGCAGGGACACCCGAAGCTGGGGTACTGCTATCTGACTGCACAGAACACAAACATCTTAATGGTTCAGATCAGGACCTATCTCTGAATATCTTCACTGAGTTATGCATAATCACCAAGATCCTATTCTATTCCAAACCCAGTTGGATAATGGTCTCCCAAGATCTGGTCTGGAAGAAGTTCAATCACCAGTACAGAAGGTAGCTTAGAAAATTTACCACTTGCACAATACACGAAGTTAAGGATGTGAGGATCCATTGAATGCCTGCCAGTATTGCCTATATTTAAAATACGCCTACTTCATTCCTGTTGACCCACTACAGTAGGATGGTATAACAGCAAATCAATGGGGGGTAGGATCAGTAAGTTCGCGGATAACACAAAGATTGGCCGAGTGGTTAACAGTGAGGTTGAGTGTCTTGGGTTACAGGAAGATATAGACGGGATGGTCAAATGGGCAGAAAAATGGCAGATGGAATTTAACCCTGAAAAGTGTGAGGTGATACACTTTGGAAGGAGTAATGTGACACAGAAGTATTCAATGAATGGCCTGACACTGGGAAGTTCCGAGGAACAAAGGGACCTTGGCGTGTTTGTCCATAGATCTCTGAAGGCAGAAGGGCAGGTTAATAGGGTGGTGAAAAAAGGCATATGGGACACTTGCCTTGATCAATCGAGGCATAGATTACAAAAGCAGGGAGGTTATGTTGGAGTTGTATAGAACTTTGGTAAGGCCACAGCTGGAGTACTGTGTGCAATTCTGGTCGCCACATTATAGGAAGGAAGTGATTGCACTGGAGGGGGTGCAGAGGCGATTCACCAGGATGTTGCCTGGGATGGAACATTTAAGCTCTGAAGAGAGGTTGGATAGGCTTGGGTTGTTTTCGCTGGAGCAGAGAAGACTGAGGGGTGACCTGATCGAGGTGTACAAGATTATGAGGGGCATGGACAGGGTGGATAGGGAGCAGCTGTTCCCCTTAGTTGAAGGGTCCGTTACGAGGGGACACAAGTTTAAGGTGAGGGGCAGGAGGTTTAAGGGGGATTTGAGGAAGAACTTTTTTACCCAGAGGGTGGTGACCGTCTGGAATGCCCTGCCTGGGAGGGTGGTAGAGGTGGGTTGCCTCACATCCTTTTAAAAAGTACCTGGATGAGCACTTGGCACGTCATAACATTCAAGGCTATGGACCAAATGCTGGCAAATGGGATTAGGTAGACAGGTCAGGTGTCTTTAATGCATTGGTGCAGACTCGATGGGCCGAAGGGCTTCTTTTGCACTGTATTATTTGATTCTGTGTGAATGGTTTGAAAGTTAATTTATACTGGGCATTAAATAACACTTAATCTTTTCTTTGGGCCTCCTTATCTCGAGAGACAATGGATACACGCCTGGAGGTGGTCAGTGGTTTGTGAAGCAGCGCCTGGAGTGGCTATAAAGGCCAATTCTAGAGTGACAGGCTCTTCCACAGGTGCTGCAGAGAAATTTGTTTGTCGGGGCTGTTGCACAGTTGGCTCTCCCCTTGCGCCTCTGTCTTTTTTCCTGCCAACTACTAAGTCTCTTCGACTCGCCACATTTTAGCCCCGTCTTTATGGCTGCCCGCCAGCTCTGGCAAACGCTGGCAACTGACTCCCACGACTTGTGATCAATGTCACAAGATTTCATGTCGCGTTTGCAGACGTCTTTATAGCGGAGACATGGACGGCCGGTGGGTCTGATACCAGTGGCGAGCTCGCTGTACAATGTGTCTTTGGGGATCCTGCCATCTTCCATGCGGCTCACATGGCCAAGCCATCTTAAGCGCCGCTGACTCAGTAGTGTGTACAAGCTGGGGATGTTGGCCGCCTCGAGGACTTCTGTGTTGGAGATACGGTCCTGCCACCTGATGCCAAGTATTCTCCGGAGGCAGCGAAGATGGAATGAATTGAGACGTCGCTCTTGGCTGACATACGTTGTCCAGGCCTCGCTGCCATAGAGCAAGGTACTGAGGACACAGGCCTGATACACTCGGACTTTTGTGTTCCGTGTCAGTGCGCCATTTTCCCACACTCTCTTGGCCAGTCTGGACATAGCAGTGGAAGCCTTTCCCATGCGCTTGTTGATTTCTGCATCTGGAGACAGGTTACTGGTGATAGTTGAGCCTCGGTAGGTGAACTCTTGAACCACTTCCAGAGCGTGGTCGCCAATATTGAAGGATGGAGCATTTCTGACATCCTGCCCCATGATGTTTGTTTTCTTGAGGCTGATGGTTAGGCCAAATTCATTGCAGGCAGCCGCAAACCTGTCGATGAGACTCTGCAGGCACTCTTCAGTGTTCACTCTTCACTTAATCTAATGTACATTTAAAATACAAGAATTGTGCACCATTTATTTGTGGAGTTCAGATGTCTTCGGCTTGTGTAAAAAGGCCATTGCCATATACCCCAATAGTATTTGTGACTCGAATTGTTTCAGTGGCCACCAAAATGAGATCTCAATCTCCAATGTTACTGCCAGTCGGGTGTGTGCGAATGTGGTGACATGTAGTTACAGTAAGTGCTGGACATCGATGTTTATTGTCAGACTCTCCATTTGTACTCCACGTTCCCACAGGTACAGATGTCATGGACGGGCAGCTGATGGGAGAGTTCGAGTCGGATGCTAAAGAGCTGGAAGCGGACTCCTGGAGTCTGGTGGTGGACAACAATTTTGTGTGTCAGCAGAAGAAGGAAGTGATTAAGCGGCAGGATGTTATCTATGGTAAAAGTTGATGTTTATTCCTATTTTAAATGGGGGCGCTTTGATACATTAGAGTTTGTAGATGCAGCATGAGGCCCAATTAGTCCTATCCTTTTTTGGAGATGAACCCCACCTACCAACATTCTCACCATATCCCTCAGTCTGTCCTCCAGAAATGCATCTGATTACTGATTGCTTCAATTGTCCTTTCTACGCCTTTATCACCCTTCTGAATTTTCCTCTTGCTCTTAACATTTGATGAGTTGCTTTCATTCTTTCACGATGAATCTCAAGTGAGCAGACAAGGCCCAGTGTACAGGACACCACTGAAGTTAGAAAGAGTGAGAGACGGTGAAGTAAACCGAGTGGTGGTGGTTAGATGGGAAATCTGTGGGAGGAATTTTACTGTTGTGAGGTCGAGGAGGAGGGCAGTGTGTTTAAAAATAGGCCTTGGCGCAGTGCGAATGGAGGATGGAGAAAGTGTGTGCATTCAGAGTTGGAAAGAACAAGAGAGGAAATTCCAGAGAAACAGAGACCATAAAGTTTGCAACGGGGAAGAATATTGAAGGCTGGAATAAGGGCAGGGAATGGAAAAGTTATGCAAAAGAGCTTGATAATATGCGAGTGCCATTGTGTGTAAGGAGCGGTGTTACCGCACTGGTATTCGTGCAGAACCCACTGTACTCTTGGTATCCAAATAATTGGGGATTTGCTTCTACAGAGTTGATGCAGACGGAAATGCACCATCTTCGAACCCTGAAGATCATGTCTGATGTGTACAGCAAAGGGATGATGAAGGAGTTGCAGTTTGAAACCTCAACAGTGGAACGCATCTTTCCCTGCCTGGAAGATTTGATAGACATTCACACACAATTCTTCAATCGGATTCTCGAGAAGAAAAAAGAATCCTTGGTAGTGAGCAGTGACCGGAACTTCTTCATTAAAAAGATCGGTGATGTCTTGGTGAATCAGGTAAGAAGGAATCACTGAGCTACCATGTCATTAATGTTTTAAAATGCAAGTTGGAGCTGGTGTGTCCAAATTGTAACAACATGGGCTACATGCAACCTTCAAGCAAACTATTTTTCTGTTTAAATTTTGTGAGCCTGTAAATTTAGGCGGCTGTTGTCATATTGTCGAATAAATCCTTAATGAAAACACCAAGATAGGTGACTATCAAGTTGCCAGCCAGTCGATGGCAACAGGGATTTAAACTTTATATGTGACCCACAAGCGTACAGCCCACCAAGAAAAAAGCTTGGATACCCTGGCCGTGCAATTATAAACATGAATATAAGAAATAGGAGCAAGAGTGGACCATACATTCCCTTGAGCCTGCTCCACCTTTCACCATCATGACTGATCATCTGCCTCAACTCCACTTGCCCGCCTGCTCCCCATATCCCTTGATTTCCCTGAGACACCAAAATTCTGTCTGTCTTAGCCTTGAATATACTCCACGATGGAGCATCCACAATCCTCTGGGGTAGAGAATTCCAAAGATTCACAACCCTCTGAGTGAAAAAACTTCCCCTCATCTCAGTCCTAAATGTGTTGGATTCCCCAAGTATGCTTATGGGCTCAGGCTATTTAAGCAAGTCATTTCTTCCAAGGAATGTTTGAAGATTTTAAGGTGATCGTTTATAGATTTTTATTAGGTATGATTATCAAAGGATATGGGTTTGAGGTGTAGATCAGCCATGCTGTAATTCAATGGTAGGACAGGCTCGAAGAGCTGAATGGCCTACTTCTGTTTTTGAGTTTAATCTTTTTCTTAAGCAATCACTACTGTTTCCCTTTTCTG
The DNA here is from genome assembly GCF_036365525.1 of Heterodontus francisci. NCBI lineage: Eukaryota > Metazoa > Chordata > Chondrichthyes > Heterodontiformes > Heterodontidae > Heterodontus > Heterodontus francisci. The sequence goes on from NC_090408.1 coordinate 37,011,246, forward strand.
CACCCCTTCAATTTTCTCCTATCCTGAAAGTGCTCCCTCATGGTAGGGTGCAGCTCAGTAATCATTGGTTGTCTTCCACGACTTTGCCCAAGTTGCCAATCTTTGGGTGAATCCAGGCAATGAATATCGGAAAGCTATTTGATGTGAAAGGTCACAGACAAGCCTGAACCTGGCCTCACCTGACATCCACGCATGCAAAGTTTCCACAAGGTGTGACTGGGTGGTGATCGTACAGTACAAAAGGCCATTCAGCCCATCATGCCTGTGCCAATGATTTAGGGAGAAAAGAAAAAAACTTGCATTTATATGGTGCCTTTCACGACCTCAGGAAGTCCCACTTTACTGCCAATGAAATACTTTTGAAGTGTAGTCAGTTGTAATGTAGGAAACACAGCAGACAATTTTTGAGTTGAGCCCTGGCAGGAAGGAGGTGTTTAGTCATGATGTGGAGCAGGCTTGGTGAGTCAGCTGGTCTTTTCCTGTCTGTCAATTTCATATGTTTGTAGGTCATCTGTTTTACTGATGCTGGTTGAGGGATAAGTATTGGCCAGGGCACTGGAGAGAACTCCACTGCTCTTCGAAATAGTGCCATGGGATTTTCTACACCCACCTGAGAGAAGATGGTGCCTCAGTTTAATGTCTTGTCCAAAAACGGCACCTCTGGTAGTGCAGCACTCCCTCAGTACTGCACTGGTTGTGTCAGCATAGATTCTGTGATCGAGTCTCTGATTGGGATTTGAATTCATGTATTTCTGACTCAAAGATGGAAGTGCTACCCACTGAACCATGGTTGACGCCACAAATGTACCAAGTTACACACCTCTAGCTGAGATCAGCTAATTCGACAGAGATTGGGCATCACACCTGGTATCTTCCTGCTTTATATAAATCAACACCACACTAGGCAGTGATGGAAAAACCACTTGAAACTTCAAAATGCCACAAATTGGTTTATTGATTTGGTCTCCAGTTGTCAATAATGGCTGTGTCATTGTGATGCAGAGGGACGGGGTGGGTAAAGAAGGACAACAACAACTGCAGTTAAATGTTGCCCAGGGAAGGATTGCACTGTCGGAGGTACCGCTTTTCAGGCAAGATGCTAAATGGAACAGGTTTGGGCCGCTCCCTTCATAATCTTGAAAACCTCATTGCTTTTGTTTTTCATTATTTCAAAAGATTCTGAGGCAAATAAAAGCATCCCCTTTATCGACTGTGGCATCTTTACATGTACTGATCATACTCTCGAAGTCCTTAACGTGTCACATGATTCATTTGGCAGTTCTCCGGACCAAGTGCCGAGCGCATGAAGAAGATCTATGGGAAATTCTGTGGGCAGCACAACGATGCGGTGAATTTTTGCAAGGAGCTGTTGGCACGGGAGAAGAAGTTCCAGGCGTTTGTCCGGGTGCGTGTCATTTCTACTCAGCCAGACGATTGTAAAGCCGAAGAGTTTGAAATCTGCCGATTCAGATACGTGCCCTAAAATGTTTTATTTTGTATTTCCAGAAAAAAATGACTAGTTCCGTAGTTCGAAGATTAGGAATCCAGGAATGTATATTACTGGTTACTCAAAGGATTACCAAGTATCCCGTGATTGTTCAGAGAATAATACAGCATACCAAAGGTAAATAGCTGGCCTGCGGGTGGTCCTTTTTCTATCCTAACAGGGCTACTGATTCACTCTGTGTGTACGGTGTCAGTCTTTTGCAGTAGTTGGAGCACTACTGACCTAGGAACAGGTGTGGGCCATTCAGCCCATTGAGCTTGTTCTGGTATCCGCCATTCTGGATTAGGGAAGGAAAAATCAGGCTTGGTTCCTTCTTTTAGTTTAGAGATACAGCACTGAAACGCCCTTCAGCCCACCGAGTCTGTGCCGACCATCAACCACCCATTTATACTAATCCTACACTAATCCCATATTCCTACCACATCCCCACCTGTCCCTATATTTCCCTACCACCTACCTATACTAGGGACAATTTATAATGGCCAATTTACCTACCAACCTGCAAGTCTTTTGGCTTGTGGGAGGAAACCGGAGCACCCGGAGAAAACCCACGCAGACACAAGGGAGAACTTGCAAACTCCACACAGGCAGGACCCAGAATTGAACCCGGGTCGCTGGAGCTGTGAGGCTGCAGTGCTAACCACTGTGCCGCCCGGCTCTTGATGGCTCTCCAGTAACTCCAGCTTAGACAGCCTGCCAATGCTCAGTGTCCCGACACACTTGTAGAATGGCCCCTTGGTTAATGTACAGGAGGATGGCGTGGATCCACTGAACTGCATGAATCACTGCGGGTGAAAAAAATTGAAAAATACAGTCCACAATTTGTGTTCATACCATGATTAGGATTAGTCAATAAATGAAACTGTCACTTACTTTCAGTATCTTCTTAAAGTTGATCTTTTTTTAATTATTCCCATTTACTTTATTTGTTTATGGGATGTGGGCGTTGCTGACCAGGCCAGCATTTATTGGTCCATCCCTAATTGCCCTTGAGAAGGTGATGGTGAGCTGTCGTCTTGAACCACTGAAGTCCTTGGAGTGTAGGTAAACCCACAGTGCTTTTCGGAGGGGAGCTCCAGGATTTTGACCCAGCAACAAGGCATTGAATATAAGAGCAGGGAAGTTATGATGGAGCTGTATAAAACACTAGTTAGGCCACAGCTGGAGTGCTGTGTACAGTTCTGGGCATCACACCATAGGAAGGATGTGATTGCACTGGAGAGGGTGCAGAGGAGATTCACCAGGATGTTGCCTGGGCTGGAGCATTTCAGCTATAAAGAGAGACTGAAAAGGCTAAGGTTGTTTTCCTTAGAGCAGAGAAGGCTGAGGGGGGACATGATTGAGGTATACAAAATTATGAGGGGCATTGGTAATTAGATAGGAAGAAAGTTTTTCCCTTAGCGGAGGTGTCAATTTCCAGGGGGCATAGATTTAAGGTAAGGGATAGGAGGCTTAGAAGGGATTTGAGGAAAAATGTTTTCACCCAGAGGGTGGTTGGAATCTGGAACTCACTGCCTGAAGAGGTGGCAGAGGCAGGAACCCTCATAACATTTAAGAAGTATTTAAGTGAGCACTTGAGATGCCATAGCATACAAGGCTACATCCCACATGCTGGAAAATGGGATTAGAATAATTAGGTGCTTGATGGCTGGCACAGACATGATGGGCCGAAGGGCCTGTTTCTGTGCTGTATAACTCTATAACAGTGAAGTAATATAGTTCCAAGTCAGAATAGCGTGTGGCTTGGAGGGGAACTTGCAGGTGGTGGTGGTCCCATGCATGTCCTCCTAGGTGGTAGCGGTCGCAGTTTTGGAAGGTGCTGTTGAAGGAGCCTTGGTGAATTGCTGCAGTGCATCTTGTAGTTGGTACACATTGCTGCCACTGTGTGTTGGTGGTGGAGGGAGTGAATGTTGAAGGTGGTGGATGAGGGTGCCAATTAAGCAATTGCTTTATCCTGGATGGTGTTGAGCTTCTTGAGTGTTGTTGGAGCTCACCCATCCAGGCAAGTGGAGTGTATTCCATCACACTCCTAACTTGTGCCTTGTAGTTGGTGGACAGTCATTGGGGAGGTGAGTTACTCACTGCAGAATTCCTAGCCTCTGACCTGCTCTTGTAGCCACAACATTATGTGGCTACTCCAGTTCAGTTTCTGGTCAATGGTAACCCCCAGCATGTTGATAGTCGGGGGGGGGGGGGGGTGGGTGGGGGGCAGTGGTTCAGCGATGGTAATGCCATTGAACATGAAGGAGAGATAGGATGTCTTGTAATTTTTTACAGGAAGATTGAACGCCTAAATAGTTGGGAATTAAAAATTCAGTGAGGTACCCATTTTAAAGCCCATTTCACCTCCATTACCAGCTAAAGTTAGAATGAATAGAGCCAACTCCAAGGCAAAAATGGGTTAAAGCAATAAAAATTAGAAAGGCCGCTCCTCCCATTTTAACTCGCCCACCCTGCAGTCCCCCAGCATAGCATCTGGAATGATTCCAGAATTTTCCCTCCACTACTATGTGGATGTTATTTCTAGGTGTTGAACACTGTGTGAAGGGCAGCTTGTTACACCTCGCCTTATCTCAGTTTTCACAAATCAGAGGGGTGTGGGGGAAATTGCTTGTGTGTTTGATTTTAAGAATTCTAGTTAGGCTCATCGGTAGCTCAATCTGACCCCGTGTGATTTATTTTTTTCTTGTCTTCACAGAAAATGATGATGATCACGCTGACCTCACAAAAGCACTGGCAATGATAAAAGAGGTGATTGCAGCAGTGGATAACAAAGTAAGCGAATGTGAAAAGAAAACCAGACTCCAGGAGATCCACAGCAGAACGGAGACCAAAGCGATCATGAGGCTAAAGAGTGGTCAGATGTTTGCAAAGGAAGACTTAATACGGAGAAAGCTGGTGCACGATGGGCCTGTTACATTAAAGGCAGCAGCAGGAAGACTAAAAGGTACAGCCTTGTACCGATTGATTTATGAAGTGGGAGTGACACCAAAGGAAAGTTTGTTGTGTCAAGGTGGAGACCAATTGTCGATGGCAGTGTCTTGCATTGGAGGTGGTTCAGAGCAGGTTCATTCGGTTGATTCTTGGGATGAACAGGTTGTCTTATGAGGAAAGGTTGAGCAGGTTGGGCCTATGCTCATTGGAGTTTAGAAGACTGAGAGGTGATCTTATTGAACATTTAAGGTTCTGAGAGGGCTTGACCTAGCAAACGCTGAGAGGATGTTTCCCCTCGTGGGAAAGTCTAGAACAAGGGGGCACAGTTTTAAAATAAAGGGTCTCCCACTTAAGACGGAGATGAAGGAATGTCTTCTCTGAGGGTTGTTTAATCTTTGGAATTCTCTACCCCAGAGAGCAGTGGAGGCTGGGCCATTGAATATATTCAAGGCTGAGTTAGACAGATTATTGATGGAAATGGGAGTAAAGGGTAATGGGGGATAGGCCGGCAAGTGGTGTTAAGGCTACAGTCAGATCAGCCGTGATCTTATTGAATGGCGGGGCAAGTTCAAAGAGCCAAGCAACCTACTCCTTATTTTCTTATGTTGCTTGAGGGCTGCATTCAATAATGCTGCATCTAACATTTCCCCTCTCTGCCACCCTGCAGCTAAGGGAGTGAGTAAGGAATGAGTTGCTCCTTGATCTTAGCAATTGATAGAATACATCAGTATTACAAACTGGGTATCTCCATATTTCTCGTTTCCTTCCTATGTAGCAATTTCCCGGCCAGAGTAGGCAGTTGGTTCACCTCACCCTCCTGATCTAACTTTTTGTGTGATTACATTGATGTATTTCTAAATCTGATAGCCCTGAGTCCTTTATGCTGATAGAACTCACCTAGTCTCTTTCTGAAGCTCATCATAGCTTCTTGTTCCCCACCCTTGCTCATGGTCCATCTTAAAGATTGCCTGAATTTGCCAGTGCTCTGTACAGCACAGTTTTAACTGATTAAACTCCAGCAGTCTCCTTGCAGACACTTTGGGTCCTCCTAAAGCTTAGTGCTTGCCAATCAGTGCCTAAAATCCTTGAGGTTAGGTAAGTGAAGTGTGTGCCTACAGAGATAGCATATGTTCAATATCATTCAAATGGAAACTGTACATGTGTAAGTTTGATTTGGAGGTGAGTAATGGATTTCTCTGTTTGCCAGCCCAGGAGAAAAAGAATGTGCATGATGGATCACACTGTCCTTGCAGTCCCCCTTCCCTCCCACTCCCACCCCAAGATTTGGTGATGAATCTGCTTTAATGTGTGTAAAAGATGAGCATTTATCAAAGGAAGATTAACCTGCAGCACACCATCCTACTCAGTTGCTTTGAGTTAGTTAAGGAGAACCAACACGGATTTGAAAAAAGGCAGATCGTGCTTGATTAATTTAATTGAATTTTGATGAAGTAACAGAGAAGGTTGATGGAGGGAATGCAATGGATATTGTCTATATGGATTTTAAGAAAGTGTTTGACAAAGTACCACACTTTAGGAAGGATGTGAGAGTCCTTGTGCGGGTGCAGAGGAGATCGACCGGAATGGTTCCCGGGATGAGGGTTTTTAACTACAAGGTTTGTTTGGAGAAGCTGGGGTTTTTCTCCTTGGAGCAAAGGAGATTGAGAGGAGGTTTGATGGACGAGTACAAGATTATGGCAGGTTCTGATAAAGTAGACAAGGAAAAACTGTTCAAATTAACTGATGGTACAAGGATTAGGGGACACAGATTTAAGGTTTTGGGCAAGAGATATGGGGGGACATGAGAGAACTTTTTTATGCAGCAAGCAGAAATGACCTGGAACTCTTTGTCCGAGGCTGGTTGAAGCAGGTGGATGAACATTTGAGGGAATGGGACTGACTGGATTGTTCTAGGGAGAGCTGGCATGGACTTGATGGGCAGAATAGCCTCCTTCTGTACTGTAAATGACTATGACTCTGATATTAAGGCTCATTTATTGTGGTTATGATTGTTTGTGCTTCAACTGCCTGTGTTTAAGATGTTTATCTCTTACTGTGTAGAGGTCCAGGCTGTGTTGCTGTCTGATGTGCTTGTGTTTCTTCAAGAGAAGGATCAGAAGTATACTTTTGCTGCGCTGGTGAGTTGGAATTCCTTTGATGACGTTTGATCATTTTGTACATTGGAGGAATTGATTGCACACTTGCTTATATTAATTCTGCACAACACCCTGCTGACATATTAACTAATGATTTGAGTCTCAACCGTGATATTGATTCCAATTCAGGTCAAATAAGGGAAGACTAATATTCATTCAGGTGTGGTCTGCCCTAATCTATGCAATTTAATTAGGACTCCAATGCTTGAGTTTTTTAGATGCCAATGCATTTGAATTCCAAACAAGAGCTAGGCTAATGCAGTAATGAGGGAGTCCTGCATTGTTGCAGGTACCATTCTTCATAGGAACATATGATTGGAGGTGGACCACTCATCCCTCAAGCTTGTTCTGCCATTCAATGGCTGATGCAGATGAAGCATTAAAATGAGGCCTCGTCTGCCTGTTTGAGTGAATGTCGGAAGCTGCGGCAGGAAGTCAGTAGGGTTGATACTGTGAAAAGCTGAGATCACATTGGACTTCTCATCTGAGCTAACTCAAAATGAAAGTAGAAGGGAAGTCTTGGAGTGAGGTACAACCCCAACTATGGTATCTCTTCTTTCATGCTAAATGTCTCCATTCTCAGCAGTTAGTTCCCTCCTTTGGAGACCTGCCATTTTGGGTATGTGTTTGCACTTGAGTAGTCTTACTGTTAGTCTTGTGTTAGAATCGGTTGTTTGGAGAGGCCTGGGGAAAGAAAGGCTTGCCCTTAAACAGCTCCTTATCCTATCCAAGCATCCACAGAAAGTTATTATTTTTTAGGTGCAGTCACTGTTGTTACGTAGGGAAATGTGGTAGCTAATTAGTGCACAGCAGGGTCCCACAAACAAGATGTTTTTGTTTTCAGTCGTAAAAGGAGAGAATAAGTAAGCTTGTTGAAACCTGGCCAGGTAATCCTTAATTGATCCATCCTGAGCAAACTCTGATTTGATCATATTTTGCACTCTCTGAAATTTGCAATAATCCAATAATTAGACTTGGACTGGAGATTTGCTCAGTATTTGTAATGAGATGATGGAATTGCAGGAAATGAGCTACACAGTTAAACTATTACATGTTTTTTTTTTGGAGTGGGAAATTTCCCTATTGTGACAATAATAGTTTCAAGCTAAGAAGCAGCAAGTGTCACAAACTAGTTCACATGTATATTCATGTACAAACATTTGGACGAACCAAGATAAGGTATTTATCATACTGCAGAGTCATGGAGCTTGCTGACCTTCACCATCTAAGCTGTCACCCAAAGCAAGGTGATACAGCTTTGCACTGCCATGGAGCTGTACTGGAGCAAGAAGATGACGATGTCCGGACAGTACCCAGTATCCTGGAAGCAAAGACCACGTGCCTTTGGCTACAAGCAGTGACTGAAACGCTTGTGCGTGTGGGAGAAGAGCAGTGTTTGGGTCACCACTTGTTGAGTTGCTAGAGCCAGACTTCCTGTCCGCCACAGTTCCTGAGCAGTTCCTGTTTGTAGTTAAGAATGACACTGCTGTCTTAGAGTGACTACGTAACCAGGCAGTTGGAAAACGCTGATAGTGTTTTTTTTCTGTAACACTTAGATCTGCCCCACGAGTTTTAGGCTTTGAGTCATCAACAGAATAGGTCTCCATATATTATCCCCGTTCTGCATGCCTGCCCCAGTTAATACGCTATTTAAATGCTGAAGACCCATTTGGATTAGGGCGTAGGAGTTAGAATACAATGACACTGAGAATTTCCAGGGAATTAAGCTGAAAGGAGGATTCAGTCACACACTGCCAACTCTCTCCAACCCAACTGCATTGAATACCCTGCTTTGCACCATTCATTTTGTGAAGGTGGTTGGTGATGACTCCACCGATTCTGCTCAGAAGCCATCCCTTGGCAGAGGTGGTACAGCAGCCTAGTATGAGTTTATCTTGTGGATAATCCTTCAATAAGAAATCCCTGGTTGCTACTGTCATTACTGATGCTGTTTCTTCACCAGCTTCATTTCTTGTAGCTGCTGATGCTCCTGAATTTGTTCTTGTCCGCTCTATAGCCTAGCGTGGAATAGCAACCTGATCGATCTGCAAGAATCTCCCTCCCAAATGCTTGAGCCAATGCCATGCACCATTGTGCTTCAATAGGTCCTTAAAATGCTTCCCTTGCATGCCATGGGAACACTGTGACATTTGAACTTGCTGTACAGGATGTGCTTCAGAAGTCTGTCATTCATCCAAGCACATGCCCTACCCAGCACAACTGTTCTTTTATTGGCATTATCACAAGACGGTTTGATTTTTCCAGCACCCCTCAATCAGTATCTGGTTCCTGCCATTTAACGTGCATCCTGGTGGGGAACCTTTTCCACTGCTGGGTGCAAACCTACAGCACACCGATCCATGGCCCAATGTATTACTGTCCCATCACCCTGCACCAACTGTTCACTTTCATGTACTTTCCTCCTTTATGTTGTCGTCATGTTTTACTCCTCCTCCTTTCTCCTAACCTGCCAACTGAAGATTCCCTGCTTACAGCAAACTACTTGACTGTTGTCAATGTTCTCAAACTGGTCATCAGAGTCAACTGTGTCTGTTTGGGTCTCTCTTTTTCATTCTTTCTTTCTGTCTCACGGGCTCAATCTCACGCACTTTTGAGGTGCCTCTGCTCTTGCTGTCTCAGAATCACAGAATAATACAGTGCAGAAGAGGCCATTCGGCCCATCAAGTCTGCACCGATGCATTAAAGATACCTGACCTGTCCACCTAATCCCATTTGCCAGCACTTGGCCCATTGCCTTGAATGTTATGACGTGCCAAGTGCTCATCCAGGTACTTTTTAAAGGATGTGAGGCAACCCGCCTCTACCACCCTTCCAGGCAGTGCATTCCAGACCGTTACCATCCTCTGGGTAAAAAAGTTCTTCCTCAAATCCCCCTTAAACCTCTTGCCCCTCAACTTAAACTTGTGTCCCCTCGTAACTGACCCTTCCACTAAGGGGAACAGCTGCTCCCTATCCACCCTGTCCATGCCCCTCATAATCGTGTACACCTCGATCAGGTCACCCCTCGGTCTTCTCTGCTCCAGCAAAAACAACCCAAGCCTATCCAACCTCTTTTCATAGCTTAAATGTTCCATCCCAGGCAACATCCTGGTGAATTGCCTCTGCACTCCTTCCTGTAATGTGGCAACCAGAATTGCACACAGTACTCCAGCTGTGGCCTTACCAAAGTTCTATACAACTCCAACATGACCTCCCTGCTTTTGTAATCGATGCCTCTATTGATAAAGGCAAGTGTCCCATATGCCTTTTTCACCACCCTATTAACCTGCCCTTCTGCCTTCATAAATCTATGGACAAACACGCCAAGGTCCCTTTGTTCTTTGGAACTTCCCAGTGTCAGGTCATTCATTGAATGCTTCTGTGTCACATTACTCCTTCCAAAGTGTATCACCTCATACTTTTCAGGGTTAAATTCCATTTGCCACTTTTCTGCCCATTTGACCATCCTGTCTATATCTTCCTGTAACCCAAGACACTCAACCTCACTGTTAACCACTCGGCCAATCTTTGTATCATCCGCGAACTTACTGATCCTACGCCCCACATAGTCATCTATGTCGTTTATATAAATGACAAACAATAGGGGACCCAGCACAGATCCCTGTGGTACGCCACTGGACACTGGCTTTCTGTCACTAAAACAGCCGTCTGTCATTACTCTCTGTCTCCTACAGCTAAGCTAATTTTGAATCCACCTTATCGAGTTACCCTGTGTTCAATGTGCATTTGCTTTCTTGATAAGTCTCCCATGTGGAACCTTGTCAAAGGCTTTGCTGAAATCCATGTAAACTACATCAACTGCACTACCCTCATCTACACATCTGGTCATATGCTCAAAAAAGTCAATCCAATTTGTTAGGCATGACCTCCCTCTGACAAAGCCATGCTGACTATTCCTAATCAAATTTTGCCTCTCAAAGTGGAGACAGAATTTTCTCCAATAGTTTCCCTACCACTGATGTGAGACTCATTGGTCTGTAGTTCCCTGGCTTATCTCTACGACCTTTCTTAAATAGCTGCCTCTGCTCTTGCTCTCTCCCGCCCACTCCCTGTCTGGCTCACTATCTCTTATCTACCATCCAACTGCTGCCTATCATCATCATGCTCAATGTAGCAGGCACCTAGTAGAGTGGCACTCAATCCAGTGCCCATCCTCACTTCAAAGAACAAAGAAAATTACAGCACAGGAACAGGCCCTTCGGCCCTCCAAGCCTACGCCGATCCAAATCCTCTATCTAAACCTGTCGCCTATTTTCTAAGGGTCTGTATCTCTTTACTTCCTGCCCATTCATGTATCTGTCTAGATACATCTTAAAAGACGCTATCGTGCCCGCGTCTACCACCTCCGCTGGTAATGCGTTCCATGCACCCACCACCCTCTGCGTAAAGAACTTTCCACGCATATCCCCCCTAAACTTTTCCCCTTTCACTTTGAAATCGTGTCCCCTTGTAATTGAATCCCCCACTCTGGGAAAAAGCTTCTTGCTATCCACCCTGTCTATACCTCTCATGATTTTGTATACCTCAATCAGGTCCCCCCTCAACCTCCGTCTTTCTAATGAAAATAATCCTAATCTACTCAACCACTCTTCATAGCTAGCGCCCTCCATACCAGGCAACATCCTGGTGAACCTCCTCTGCACCCTCTCCAAAGCATCCACATCCTTTTGGTAATGTGGCGACCAGAACTGCACGCAGTATTCCAAGTGTGGCCGAACCAAAGTCCTATACAACTGTAACATGACCTGCCAACTCTTGTACTCAATACCCCGTCCGATGAAGGAAAGCATGTTGTATGCCTTCTTGACCACTCTATTGACCTGCATTGCCACCTTCAGGGAACAATGGACCTGAACACCCAAATCTCTCTGTACATCAATTTTCCCCAGGACCTTTCCATTTACTGTATAATTCACTCTTGAATTGGATCTTCCAAAATGCATCACCTCGCATTTGCCCTGATTGAACTCCATCTGCCATTTCTCTGCCCAACTCTCCAATCTATCTATATTCTGCTGTATTCTCTGACAGTCCCCTTCACTATCTGCTACTCCACCAATCTTAGTGTCGTCTGCAAACTTGCTAATCAGACCACCTATACTTACCTCCAAATCATTTCTGTATATCACAAACAACAGTGGTCCCAGCACGGATCCCTGTGGAACACCACTGGTCACACGTCTCCATTTTGAGAAACTCCCTTCCACTGCTACTCTCTGTCTCCTGTTGCCCAGCCAGTTCTTTATCCATCTAGCTAGTACACCTTGGACCCCATGCGCCTTCACTTTCTCCATCAGCCTACCATGGGGAACCTTATCAAATGCCTTACTGAAGTCCATGTATATGACATCTACAGCCCTTCCCTCATCAATCAACTTTGTCACTTCCTCAAATAATTCTATTAAGTTGGTAAGACATGACCTTCCCTGCACAAAACCATGTTACCTATCACTGATAAGCCCATTTTCTTCCAGATGGGAAGAGATCCTATCCCTCAGTATCTTCTCCAGCAGCTTCCCTACCACTGACGTCAGGCTCATCGGTCTATAATTACCTGGATTTTCCCTGCTACCCTTCTTAAGCAAGGGGACAACATTAGCAATTCTCCAGTCCTCCGGGACCTCACCCGTGTTTAAGGATGTTGCAAAGATATCTGTTAAGGCCCCAACTATTTCCTCTCTCGCTTCCCTCAGTAACCTGGGATAGATCCCATCCGGACCTGGGGACTTGTCCACCTTAATGCCTTTTAGAATACCCAACACTTCCTCCCTCCTTATGCCGACTTGACCTAGTGTAATCAAACATCTGTCCCTAACCTCAACATCCGTCATGTCCCTCTCCTCGGTGAATACCGATGCAAAGTACTCGTTTAGAATCTCACCCATTTTCTCTGACTCCACGCATAACTTTCCTCCTTTGTCCTTGAGTGGGCCAATCCTTTCTCTAGTTACCCTCTTGCTCCTTATATATGAATAAAAGGCTTTGGGATTTTCCTTAACCCTGTTTGCTAAAGATATTTCATGACCCCTTTTAGCCCTCTTAATTCCTCGTTTCAGATTGCGCCTACAGTCCCGATATTCTTTCAAAGCTTCATCTTTCTTCAGCCGCCTAGACCTTATGTGTGCTTCCTTTTTCCTCTTAGCTAGTCTCACAATTTCACCTGTCATCCATGGTTCCCTAATCTTGCCATTTCTACCCCTCATTTTCACAGGAACATGTCTCTCCTGCACGCTAATCAACCTCTCTTTAAAAGCCTCCCACATATCAAAAGTGGATTTACCTTCAAACAGCTGCTCCCAATCTACATTCCCCAGCTCCTGCCGAATTTTGGTATAGTTGGCCTTCCCCCAATTTAGCACTCTTCCTTTAGGACCACTCTCGTCTTTGTCCATGAGTATTCTAAAACTTACGGAATTGTGATCACTATTCCCAAAGTAGTCCCCTACTGAAACGTCAACCGCCTGGCCCGGCTCATTTCCCAACACCAGGTCCAGTATGGCCCCTTCCCGAGTTGGACTATTTACATACTGCTCTAGAAAACCCTCCTGGATGCTCCTTACAAATTCTGCTCCATCTAGACCTCTAACATTAAGTGAATCCCAGTCAATGTTGGGAAAATTAAAATCTCCTATCACCACCACCCTGTTGCTCCTACAGCTTTCCATAATCTGTTTACATATTTGTACCTCTATCTCACGCTCGCTGTTGGGAGGCCTGTAGTACAGCCCCAACATTGTTACCGCACCCTTCCTATTTCTGAGTTCTGCCCATATTGCCTCACAGCTCGTGTCCTCCATAGTGCCTTCCTTCAGCACAGCTGTGATATCCTCTTTGACCAGTAATGCAACTCCTCCACCCCTTTTACCTCCCTCTCTATCCCGCCTGAAGCATCGGTATCCTGGGATATTTAGTTGCCAATCATGCCCTTCCCTTAACCAAGTCTCAGTAATAGCAATAACATCATACTCCCAGGTACTAATCCAAGCCCTAAGTTCATCTGCCTTACCTACTACACTTCTTGCATTAAAACAAATACACCTCAGACCACCAGTCCCTTTGCTTTCATCATCTGCTCCCTGCCTACTCTTTCCCTTAGTCACGCTGACTTCATTATCTAGTTCCTTACAGGCTTTAGTTACTACATCCTTACTCTCCACTGACCTCATTTGGTTCCCATCCCCCTGCCACATTAGTTTAAACCCTCCCCAACAGCGTTAGCAAAAGCACCCCCAAGGACATTGGTTCCAGTCCGGCCCAGGTGTAGACCGTCCAATTTGTAATAGTCCCACCTCCCCCAGAACCGGTCCCAATGTCCCAAAAATCTGAACCCCTCCCTCCTGCACCATCTCTCAAGCCATGCATTCATCCTGACTATTCTTTCCTTTCTACTCTGACTATCACGTGGCACTGGTAGCAATCCTGAGATTACTACCTCTGAGGTCCTACTTTTTAACTTGGCTCCTAACTCCCTAAATTCTGCTTGTAGGACCTCATCCCGTTTTTTACCTATATCATTGGTGCCTATGTGCACAACGACAACTGGCTGTTCACCCTCCCCCTTCAGAATGTTCTGCAGCCGATCTGAGACATCCCTGACCCGTGCACCTGGGAGGCAACATACCATTCGGGAGTCTCGTTTTCGACCACAGAACCGCCTGTCTACTCCCCTTACAATCGAATCCCCTATGACTATAGCCCTTCCACTCTTCTTCCCGCCCTTCTGAACAGCAGAGCCAGCCACGGTGCCATGAACCTGGCTACTGCTGCCTTCCCCTGGTGAGCCATCTCCCTCAACAGTATCCAAAACGGTATACCTGTTGTGGAGGGAGATGACCGCGGGGGACACCTGCGCTGCCTTCCTGCTCTTTCTCTGCCTTTTGGTCACCCATTCCCTTTCTCCCTCAGCAATCCTAATCTGCGGTGTGACTTCATAATGATGAACATTAATGCCAATATTCAACATCATTATATTCCAATTTGCACCCCTATTTTATCATTTAATGGGGAGCCCTTGTCTCTGCTGAACCACAGATCCATGGTGCAGGCAACAGGATGAAGATGAAGGCAGCCTGAGTGAGCCATAAATACAAGATAATCATCAATAAATCCAATAGAGAATCCAGGAGAAGAAGCTTTGCCCAGAGTGGTGAGAATATAGAATTCACTATGACATGAAAACTCACTAGATAAGGCAAATAGTATAGATGCATTTAATGGGAAGCTGGATAAGCACATCAGGGTGAGAAGAATAGAAGGATATGCAGATCAGGTGAGGTGAAGAGGGATGGGAGGAGGCTCATGTAGAATATAAACACTAGCAGAAACCACTTGGGCCGTATGGCCTGTTTCTGTGCTTTAGACTCAATGTTGTTCATGGTTATAGCCCCATTGGGCTGCACCATCTTTTCATTCTCAGGTGAGGGGGTTCCTCCTTCATTTTTCCTCAACCTATTGACACCTGTTTTCTCAAATACTTGTTTTAGGACCAGAAGTCTACTGTGGTGCCACTGCAAAAGCTGATCGTGCGTGAGGTAGCGCATGAGGAAAAGGGGTTATTCCTCATTAGCGCAGCGACCCAAGTACCAGAGATGTATGAGTTACACGCCAGCTCCAAAGAGGAGAGGACTAACTGGATGCAGATCATTCAGCAGACTACAAGCACAATGTAAGTGGCTTCATGTCGGAGTGTGAGTAGGACCGAGCAGAGAATGATATCAGTAGCTGTCTGCCCCCTTGTCGTTCACCCCAGATCAATATTTAAAGCCCTTTAATTATTTTGCCAACTTTTCCAAGGAAAGCAACATCTGGTGACCTCTCCTGGTGTGGTGATGAGGTTTGTAGTTTTTACATGCAAGACCCACAGCAAAGGATAAGAATATTATGCCTAAATTGAGAAGGAAGGTCTTGGAATTGTGTTTGCGAAGATAAAATTTCCCCCTCACCTTTTATGATCAACAATTGACCCTGATCAACTACTGGTCATTGGCCTGAGGAGGAGCATTGATTTAGCAATGTTTCTGGACCAACACTTGCCAAAACTGGAGAGGCAAGAAGCAAGTGTTGGAAACTTGCATTGTTCATTGGCTTCAAAGGACCGATTTTTCGAAAGACAACTTTTGTCCACTGGAAGCACCCATCAGGAATTCACAAGGGTTCTGCTCTCTGTTTTCTCTCTGTTATGGATAGGGAGCTCACTCAACATATCCCAGTTTGTGCACCTGGTAAGCGAGGCTCCTTTCCAGGAGCGTACATTCAGTAAAATGGGCCCCACCAACAAGATATCTGCCTCGTCACCAAATGGGATTCTGCCCTAACACCTCTTGTTTCAAATGTTACTTGGCAGGCATGTATCTCCTAGTAAGAAATTTCTAATGGTGCCCAACCTTTAAAGACTTCCTGTCAGAGATGATCGGACTTATCAGAAAGGGAGCTTGCTATGGACTGGGACCATGCTCCATTTCTGCTTTATTCGGTCTGATCAATTATATTGTGAACTGTTCATTTCATCCGTAAGAACGCATTTGATTATGGGCTTCACTATCTGCCTAGCCCCTAGTTTAAAGGACGATCAATGTCATCTCCCTTGAATAAAACCCAACAGTGCTCTGAACATCTGTACCATCATTGACCCTTCGCTCTTTTACCTGCCACAGGGGACAGGATGAAGATGAAGGAATCCCGAGCGAGTCTGAGGAAGACAGGCGGCAACTAGAGAGCAGAGCCAAAGAGCTGAAAGGTACAGCCGCTATATTTATTAGAGTTTCAGAAACACAAAGATACTGCTGCAGGTTTCAGACCTGATCAGTGAATAGGGGTGGGGTCATGGCTTGAGGTGTTTGAAAATTCAGTGCAAAGCTAAATAACGTTTGCATGTCATGAAGCACAGAAATAATTGAGGGGTTGGAGAAGAGAATGAGCTTTTTAGAAAAAAATATTGATGTCTGTTCTTTTAGAGGTTGTTGAACAGGTCGTTCAAAGCTGGACAATTAGTGATGTATGAATATGTGAGCATGGAACAGAAAGTGCCGGAAATACTCAGCAGGCCTGGCAGCATCAGTGTAGAGAGAAATAGAGTTAATATTTCAGGTCAATGACCCTTCATTTGATGAGACTGGAAACGTTAACTCTATTTCTCTCTACACTGATGCGGCCAGACCTGCTGAGTATTTCCAGCACTTTCTGTTCTCATTCCGGAGTTCCAGCATCTGCAGTATTTTGCTTTATTCTGTATGAGTACGTGATGTGTTATTACTGAAGAGAGTTAGGTTCAATTTTTCTTGCCCCTTTTTCCCTCTAGCTCTCAATTTCCATACTGTGATGAGGTTCTGGGGTAATGGTCATGTTTCCCTCTGATTCACGTGAACTTTGACAGCAAATTCCAACGCGTTGCCCTATTGGGAGGGAGAACATTATCAACAACTAAAGCACATTTAATGAAGTAAAACATCTTAAGACACTTCACAAGGGTGATTATCAATCAATGTTTGCCCTAAATCATTGCCGAAGGGATTATCCGTGTATGTTCTGCCTTTTAGAATTTGCTGGACAGGTCATATAAAACTCAACAGTCAGTGACCTTATCAGTATATGATGTATCCTATCACTGGAAGGACAGACGCTGAATTTGTCTTCCCACGTCCTTCCATCGGCTCTTCAATTTTAAAGCAGCAACTAGCACAGTTATTTGCCAAACCTGACCCTGTCTGTACTGGACAGTTACACATCCATGCCCCAACAGGGGTCACTGTTTAGCAATCAGGAAGAGGAACCCAGACTGATTTTCCTCCCCTTGTCCAAGGCTGCTGCAGCCAGTTCTTACACATCCACCATCAACTCGGGCTGAATTGTACAGGATGTGAGTGTAATGCCTACAGGAAAATTGCATTCGTACAAGGTTTTCATCTATCTAATATGAGAAAATAAAGATGAAAAGTTTGTTGAGGAAATTTGCTAATTTTTCATTTGCATCTTTATTTAAGAGTCAGGGATTATTTAGTGGAAGGTCTGTTTATGTTGCTACCTGGTGTTAAATTCAATTACTTTTTATTTTGCTAAAAACCGGTGTTTAATCCTGGACAATGGGGGAATTCATTTTAATCAGGAACTATTAATCGACCAAGGAACCACAGTCTGAGTTTTCAGAAGTCACTTTCAGGTTAGCTTTATCCCATGAAATTTTTTTTGTGGAAATGTTTGGGGTTTTTCCCCTCCACCAACCCCCCCCCCCCTCCTCTTGACATCTGGGTTAAGGTTCCACAGGGGTCAGCAGCCAAGTGACCCTCCTTCACCTGTGAATTTGGACATGGTCCATGTGATCGCCTGGACTGGTTTCAGTCATCTGAGAGAATTGGAGAGGAATGTTTGTGTTTTCTTTTCCTTTATTGGACCTGGTGGGGTTTTTTGCCACTTCCAGGAGATTACGTGGCTGAGGACGGGGGAGGTGATAGGATGGCTATAATCATGATGTCCTAGTCATCGAGTGTAGAGCAGGCTTGCTGGATTGGCTGGCCTTTCCCTGCCTATCTTTTCTGTATATTCTGTATATTTAACCTTGGCTCCTATTTGCGTTGTGGCGTCAGAGCCCAGTTCAATCCCATCCTCACTGAGATTGTCCGCAAGCACACTTTCCTGCAAGAGGTACTAGCTAGTGATCAGCAGCGAGAGCCCTGGCTGATCTCATCACACCCTCTTCCTTAGCCCTGGAGCACTGACCCCAATTGTAGAACCCCAGCTGCTATTCCAATGAAATCCGCAAACTCAGCACCAAGTTCAGATTGAATCTAGGCCTTCGAGCTGTGTTGCTGTGTACCACACAAGGCCATGGAGTTTGCTATTGCCCCTCTGCTGTGTACTTTTTATTGTTCTGCCAAGTTGTTGATTTTCTTTTCCCTTTCTTCCTACCCAAATGCTGTACAAGAACTTAATGGGTGTTCAGTAATTTCGTTTCATTCTTTGAAACACAGAGAAGCTGCAGGAGAGAGACCAGCAAATCCTTTCCCTCTTGGAAGAGAAACTCAGACTATACAAGGAAATGGCAGAGGCCAGTGGGCAAGAAGAGGCATCTCAGAGTCTGATTATCAGGCCCTTCTTCAGAGCTAATTCAGAGGATGCCCCGAAGGGAGAGTCACTGCTCAAAGACGCAATGAAAGAAGGTCAGTTCAGAAAAAGAAACACGGGTCAATCTGTGATCAGTCACCGATTCCTGGAGCAATAAACATAGCAATTTTTTTCGGTAAAAGACTGAGAAAATTCTGGAACATATTACCAATGGGTGTGCTACTTGGATGAATTCCTATTTGGAAAGTGGATAGAGGGCTATTACTCCTAGAATCACTGTAAGGAAGCTGCTGAGAGGTTTGGTAAGGGAGCCTGAACAGAGCAACAGTCTTCTGTTCAAAACATTACCATGCAGTTAACTACTACTAGCAGGGATACGATCGCCTACGTACGGGACAGGAGGGTGGACACCTGCCTCATCAGCCTGGACCAGGAGAAGGCTTTTGACAGGATATCGCACACCTACATGATGGACGTGCTTTCCAAAATGGGGTTTGGGGAGGGAATCTGCAATTGGATCCAACTGCTCTACACAAACATCAGTAGCGCAGTCTCAATCAACGGGTGGGAATCGGAAAGTTTCCCGATCAAATCTGGAGTCAGACAGGGCTGTCCTCTCTCCCCGGTCTTGTTTGTTTGCTGTATTGAACCCTTTGCTGAGTCTATTAGGAAGGATGCGAGCATAAGAGGGGTGACAATCCCAGGCAGCGGAGGCACTCAGGTCAAAACCTCCCTGTACATGGATGACGTCGCCGTTTTCTGCTCGGATCCGCTGTCCGTGCGCAGACTGATGAGCATCTGCGACCAGTTCGAACTGGCCTCGGGAGCCAAAGTTAACCACGGCAAGAGCGAGGCCATGTTCTTTGGCAACTGGGCTGACCGATCCTTTGTCCCCTTCACCGTCAGGTCAGATTACCTGAAGGTGCTGGGGATATGGTTCGGAAGGGCCGGGGCGTGCACCAAAACATGGGAGGAGCGAGTAGCCAAGGTATGACAAAAGTTGGGCATGTGGGGGCAGCGATCTCTCTCCATTGTGGGTAAGAACCTGGTCATCAGGTGCGAGGCGCTCACGTTGTTGCTCTACGTGGCGCAGGTCTGGCCCATACCCCACTCCTGCGCCGTGGCAGTCACCCGAGCCATTTTCCGCTTCGTCTGGGGATCTAAAATGGACCGGGTCCGGAGGGACACGATGTTCAAATCTCTGGACAAGGGCGGGAAAAATGTACCCAACGTGGCCCTCATCCTGATGACCACCTTCGTGTGCGGCTGCATCAAGCTGTGTGTAGATCCCCAGTACGCAAACTCCAAGTGTCACTACGTGCTGAGGTTCTATCTGTCCCCGGTTTTGCGAAGGATGGGCCTGGTCACATTGCCGCGGAACGCGCCATGCAGTTGGGCGGTGCCGTACCACCTATCCTTCGTGGAGCAGTTTCTGCGGGAAAACACCTTTGACCACCGGTCCATCAGGCAGTGGTCTGCACGGAATGTCCTCAAGGCCCTACGGGAAAAGGAAACGGTGGATCCTGTCGGATGGTTCCCCGAGCAGACCGTCAAAGTCATTTGGCGGAATGCCTCATCACCAGAACTTTCAAACAAGCACCAAGACGTAGCTTGGCTGGTGGTGAGAAGGGCCCTCCCCGTCAGATCCTTCATGCACACCCGAAGTCTCGCCCCCTCCGCACAGTGCCCCCGCGTTGGCTGTGGTGGGGAAGAGACGGTCGCCCACCTCCTCCTGGAATGTGCCTTTGCAAAGCAGGTGTGGAAAGAGATGCAGTGGTTTTTGTCAAGGTTCATCCCAAGCAGCTCTGTAACACAGGAGTCTGTGCTCTACGGGCTGTTCCCAGGGATGCACACCGAGACAAACATCAACTGCTGCTGGAGGACTATCAATTCGGTGAAAGACGCCCTTTGGTCTGCCCGAAACTTGCTGGTCTTCCAGCGCAAAGAGTTGTCCACCACCGAATGTTGCAGACTGGCACATTCCAAGGTCCAGGACTACGTGCTGAGGGATGCACTAAAGCTTGGGGCAGCCGCAGCAAAGGCTCAATGGGGAAAGACCACAGTGTAAGGTTCCCCCACCAAGCTGGACTGAGGGGCTGGATCCATGGGAAACCCCTCGAACTGTATCGTTAATATTCTCAATTGCTGTAAATGTAAAACTGTAATTGACATGACAATTGTGAAAAGGAAGGGTCGGGAAGGAACTCATGACAGTATTGAAGGAAACTGATCTCCCTTGCAATGTTTGTATTTTTTGGTGCTGTTTGGAAACTGTCTGGCAATGTAATTTTTACAGATGTTTATGAATAAAGTATATTTTGGAAATAAAAAAAAAACTACTAGCTGGTCAATAACCAGAGTTAATAGCCTGCGAGGTTGAAATGGCAGAGCACCAGATGAAATTAAAGTGTTCTCAATATATCATTATTAACCCAGTTCTAGAAGTTGGCAACTCACAGTCCCATGAGAAAAATCTTACTTTCCCTTGACTTTTTGTACATCTGACTCATGCCAAGTCATCCTGTTTATTGACCAACTTCGAACTGGTGTTAAAGCACCAAGCAATTACAAGTTATTACTTTAAATGGTAATTGTGGCCTGTAGAGACTAAAAGGGTGGAACCTCACATCCAAATGAGAATATGCAACTGAAAATTTTCTTTGCATTGCGATTTTTAAAAAATTCATTCTGGGGTGTTGGCATCACTGGCAAGACCAACCTATATTGTTGCCCTTGAGAAGGTGGTAGTGGGCCACCTTCTTGAACCACTGCAGACTACGTGGTGAAGGTGCTCGGCACAATGCTGTTAGGTAGGAAATTCCAGGATTCATGAGAGAGGAACCTTGGTCAAGGGTGAGGCCAATAACTGGACACTATCAATGTTGAAATGGTATGTGAGTTGCAGTTTTATGATGCGCAATGTTCCTGCGTTCCATTGTGTGACAATGCCAGGGCATGGCTTTATTCACAGTATAAACTTAGTGATGTTCACCCCTCCAATGGCTCAGAGGATAAATACACTATCCAGTGTGGTACTGAGCAGATCACTGAGGCTGCAAGTTCAATCCTTGGTCTATGTTCATTAGGTGATATGAGCTGGGATAGAGGCTGGGGCAGTCCTGTGGACCTCAGTGCCCCTGGACTTGGGGTTGGTGCAGGGCTGGGAGAGTGACACCAGCCTGTATTTCTGATTGATATCTGGTAAGCGCACATGTCCATGGTTGAATTGCCTGCTAAGACGTGGGATATGTGCCTGTAGAATAGTAGCATGGCAAGAATGGCTATTCCTTCGCCATTGCTGGGTCAAATGCCTTGAACTGCCTACCCATCCACACCGGGAGCACCTTCACCACACGGATTGCATCGGTTCAAGAAGGCGGCTCACCACCACCTTCTCAAGGGAAACTAGGGATAGGTAATAAATGTTGACCCAGCCAACAAAGCCCATATCCCAATAATGAATTAAACAAAAGTCTGTGTCTTCAGTAGAGGAAGGGAACAGAAAACTGATTGCTCATGCACTTTTCAGACATGCAGCGGCCTGCCTAAAGAGATAGGAGATCGACATCTCTCAGCTTCTGTCTTGCAGCCTATTTGATACTGTTATCTGACCAGAAAGTGTGGTCTCTGTATACATAAACTGCTCAGCGTATCCTGGAAATACCAGACAGGAGATTTGCTTCAGTTGAAATAAATCTAAGCACAAAGCATAATCTGAAGGCATGGAAATGAACTGAGAAGATGCAGATAGACAAGAATAGTTAATGTCCAAACATTTTGTTCATCCACATCTGCAATATTGATGTCCATTTCTCTGTTTGTGTAAATTGTTTGTGCTCATCAGAGTGAGAAAAAATAATTCTTTGTAGTTTCAGTTTCCAGTGACAGGACTGAGCATGCCTAGATCACAAATTATGGTTAAGGCTATTCAACCCATCTTGTTCATCCATCTCGAAAGATCCTAATTTGCTCTCCTCCCATTGCAGCATCCAATTTTTTTTTTAAATGATTCCAGAGTTTTCACTTCCACCCCCCCCCCCACTGCTCTATCAGAAGTCCATTCCAAGCTTTGATCACTCGTCGTGTAAACAATGTCCTTACATCAGTTCTACGTTTGCTCTTTATTGGTTGGAACCTGTGTCTCTTGTCCTACTCCTGTATTCTAGCCTGATGTTCTGCACTTACTGCTTGCTGTCTGGTTTGCCTCTATAAGATCATGCCTCTCAGACCCTTTCAAGCTGGAGTTTCTCTGCTATTTCCTCAGAACTCAAATCAGCTTAGACGTCAAGTTAAGCAACCTCAACACTGCCCCATCGAGTATTCCAAGGTCAGGTCCAGTGTTGGTAAGATGCAAAATAAAGCTTTCTCAACACTGCCCTGGGAAAATTTGCCTCAGTCTCACAAAAGCAACCCTTCCTGCAGTAGTGTAATATTTCCATTTGCTGCACTGTGATCCTGTAGCACCTTTCAATGAGATTCCAAATTTACTGGCAGCCAAAGGGGGCAGTTTTCTGGCATTGGCCCATGTCTGTTGGGTCCTGTATTGATACTGCCCGCACTCATTTTACATGGGGGCCCTTGCAGACATGGGGTCCTTCTGCCAATCTGTCTGGACTGGATTTCACCACCTCCCCACCCCCAACCCAAGATTGCAAGGTAACAATCAGTGTCTGACTAGTGGCATGAGGAAGTGCTTGGTCTTTGATTAGCACTTCCATACAGTGACTGCAGTCAGATGGGGAAATTGCCATTTGAAACAATACTTTCTTTTGAAGCACAAGGTGGGTGATGGTGTGTCTGTGTTCTGACAGCATACTTACACAGGCTCCTATGGTCACCCCATCACCTATTCCCATTTCTCCTGGGGAATTCTCCACACAAAACATCCTTCAGATGAACCAGTGAATTCTGCGCTCACTGGTGCAAGAATCACTCTGATGTAACCACCCCTGCTGGTTCTTATTCCCACTGTCACCACGTGGAAATATTGTAGACACTCTGCTCCCGGCACCCGCCCCCACCCATCAGCACCTCCCTATTTCAGCACCAAATCTTGGAAATGAAGTGATTATCCGTTAGTGTTTGTCCTCAGTCCATACAGCTGTTTCTTTTGTGCTCTTTACCGATTAGGAGGGCTATTTGGAGAGGTACAAAGATTAAAAAAGACCACACAACATTCCGTTATCGTATTGCCTCTTATCCAAAGCTGCAATCGGGTATTTGTTGTATGGACTAGACAGTGTTAATAAACTTCTGTCAGTGTAATAGCAGGTGAGCGCAGTAGTTTTATACTACGTCAACTAAAATGGTAAAATAGCCCAGTGTTACGGTTAGAGATTGTGCCCTTCCTAACTTGGATTGTGTAGGGAGCAATACCGAGGTTCGCAGATTTGTCATTGTTGATGCTGGAGGTTGGAGCAATTGGAGGGCATGAGTTTTGTGTGTCATGTTAGACAAGAAAATTGGGTTAATTGTGGGTTTTCTTGGTGTAGAACATCCAGTAGGTACACCTAGTTGACTCGTTCTTGTGCATCTTTTTTCCTGGTTTGTTCTAAATTTCTTCCGAGTATTTACTGAACTGTTTTTATCCAGTCGAGACCCTGCAGAACTTACTGTCTCTGAGCTTTGGAGGTGCCATTGGACAGCAGGCAGCCAGCAGCGCAGAACAGGAGGGAATCACTGGGCATGTCTCCTTACCCAGGAGGGCCGAGACCTTTGGAGGCTTCGACAGCCATCAGATGAGTGCTGCGAAAAGTAAGTTGCTGTTAGATCGAGGATCTGTTCCTTTTTAAAAGCAAGTCTTTATATCTACCAACAAACAAAGATTGTGTAAAATGAAAATCTTTCAGATCCTTGTGATGTGTCAACTGAGCTGGTTTTGACCAGGGCAGCAGCTGGCAATGCCACAGCCATCACTTGGTTAGGGACGAGAGAAAATAACAGGCGGAGTTCCTGGTCACTGTTGACTGACCTTTGCTAGAATGTGTACTTGTGTGAATAATGGGTGAGAACAGGATCAGGCTTGGCTCTGGTGTCCTTCATAATTGAATTGCCTGCCTCGCCTCTCACAAAGAATAAGCATTGCAGTAGGGATGGTGAGGGTAGGGAAGGAAAGATTATCCTATTCTAGATAGCCATATGATGAAGGATAGAACTGGAGCCTATTCTTTACACGCTTGGAAACTTTTATTTACAGAGGCACACATTGCCAACATTACCACCTCCTAACCCAACAATCACAGTTTCAGTCTGTTCCTATGTATACATCTTTTGAAACTGCTCCAATGTGTAGGAACTCAGGTGAATCCCTAGTTAATGCCCTCCACATGAACACACATACTCAATTACTATACATTTAACAAGCGTATTAGAGCAGGAGCGTAGAACTGCGTCACTTAGGAAAATTGATGGGAGCAAAATAGTCATATTGTGTGTTGGGGTTCACTGAACACAACATTCCAGATGCCGGGTGCTCCTCTCCTGGAGTTTGGTGTTGGGCCATCCCTCTCTGGCTGCTGTACTGCCTCCCCAATTTTCTGACTTTTTTAATATGTTGTACATTTCTTGTAATGTTAATGTTTTAGTCTGACATTTTATTCGAATGAAGTACATTCTCAGAATTAGAGCAAGCCAGATACACATCTGACATGAATCCTCATCCTCATCTCCCTCCAGTGTCTTGCTCCACCTACTTCTGTCATAACAAGCCCTACGTCCCACTTGCACCTTCTCTTCTGCCTACAAGACACCCCGTTCCCTCCACTCCAGCACTGGCAGAAACATCCTTCATTCTGGAATTCTATTCTCAAACTCCTTCCTATTGTTAGCGCTCTCCAGTTCAGAATTCTTCTCTAAACCTGCCTCTTTGACTGTGTCTTTGATCACTTGCTTGAGGGGAAGCTGGATAAATACATGAGGGAGAAAGGAACGGAAGGATATGCAGATGGGTGAGGCGAACTAGGGTGTGAAGCAAAACGGCCTGTTTCTATGCTGTAAATTCTGTGTAATTCCTTTTTACCTCTTGCTCAACATTCACTGCTCCCTCTGTAAAGCACCTTGCGATGTTTCATTACATGAACTGCTCTGTGAACAAGTTCTCTGAGCTAAACTGCACCATCGTTACTTACAGATGGAGAGAAAGATGAAGCGGAAGATGGACAAGACCTTCGCAGAACTGAGTCAGACAGTGTTTTAAAGAAGGTAAGTGGTCTTTACTGAAACGCCGTGCAAACAGAAGTTTTCTTTTTAAATATTGGGTTGCACTTTAGCAATATATTAAGGAATTTTCCTGATGTTTAGGTCAACCTTCCTTCCTCAACTAACACCACATGACAATAGGGACACCAACCCTGGAGATTTCATGAACATTATCTCTTGCCTCTAGCTGCCCTGCCTAGTCAAACAGCCTTCTTAATATTATTATAACTAATAAATAACAATGCTCATAGAAAATGAAAAGACACTTTCTTTTTCGCTGGGGTTGCTCTCTGTATTGTCTTAGAAATTGTTTTCCAATCCCTGGAGACGCCAGGGCAATCCTGGAGGGCGAGCAACCCTATCTGATGAAAAACGCAGTTTGTGGGATCTTCATACTCCCTGTTTAATTCAAACTTTTGAGGTCAGTGTGCCCCCTGGTGGCTATGTTCTATAACTGAATTTTGCCGTTTATTGGGTGAAACAGGGAGGAGTTGGTGAATTTGAAACCACAATCCTTTCCATGTCTTTTTCAAATTTACAATCATGAATGATATTGTCCCTGTTTGCTATTTTTTTAATTTTATAGTATAAACTACATGTAAGT
The DNA here is from genome assembly GCF_036365525.1 of Heterodontus francisci. NCBI lineage: Eukaryota > Metazoa > Chordata > Chondrichthyes > Heterodontiformes > Heterodontidae > Heterodontus > Heterodontus francisci. Next base: position 37,037,722 of record NC_090408.1, read on the forward strand.
TTTATAATATAAACTACGTTGTTTCCAGGGATGAGAGGGTTGTCCTATGAGAGATTGAGTAGAATGGGTCAGTATTCTCTGGAGTTTAGAATAATGAGAGGTGATCTCATTGTACCATTTAAAATTCTTGGAGGGCATGATGGGGCAGATGCTGAGAGGCTGTTTCCCCTGGCTTGAGAGTCTAGAACTCGGGGTCATCGCCTCAGGATAAGGGGTCAGCCATTTAGGACTGAGAAATGAAGAAATTCTTTCACTGAGGTTTGTGAATCTTTGGAATTCTCTACCCCAGAGGGTTGTGGATGCTCAGTCATTGAGTATATTCAAGGCTGACCTTGATAGATACGAAGGGAATTTGAGGTATGAGGATAGGCCAGGAAAGTGGAGTTGAGGGTGAAGATCAGCCATGATCTTATTGAATGGTGGAGCAGGCCCGAGGGGCTGAATGGCCTACTCCTCCTATTTCTTATGTTGTTCCTTGATGGTCAATGCCCAATTATGTGACCACTCATCTCGTGTCATATTCTGCACAACTGAAGCAGATGGGAGTTGATTAGGAAAAGAGTTCACTCCTGAACTGTACATTTTTAATGCATTAATCAACATCTCTCGTGATCAATAACCCCTGTCAAGAAGCCATTGCAAGTTATTTTTCTGTCAGGTTTTCGAGCGGCTACTGCCAAGAAAGGAACTGAGTTGAAAGCCAGATTGCAGTTCACAGGAGGTGTGAAGTATCAGTGCTAGTCGTAAACTCCATGTTCCCGTGAATTTGTGTCTACCTCAAGCTGCCAACACTAACACTTCCGGGTGTTCTGATTTAGGATTATTCCACCAATTCGGCAACCGTGTCAAAAAACAGAAATATAAACAGAAAATGTTAGAAATACTCAACAGGTCCGGCAGAATCTGTGCAGAGAGAAACAGAGTTAATGGGCTGGAGTTTGTGGTGCCGGCAGGGTCTCGGCATCAGGCCAAAAAGGTGGGCGGAACCCCACCACGGCCTTTCCCTTTAAAGATGGGGATCCCGCCTCCAAGAGCTGCCTGTCAATCACAGGGTCGGCAGCGCAACTGGGAGCGGTGGCCGCTGCTAGTACTACAGAGGCCTTGGACCCAAGCCTAGCACTGGAAACCTGGACCTCAAGTAAGTGAGGCAGGGTCTCCAGGGGCCAGTCTGTGGCGAGGGGAGGGTAGAAGGGTGGGTGTTAAGTGCAGGGGTAGGTGGGTCCAGGGCGGTGGAGTATTTCCCAGCAGGGGTCTTCGATGGGCCACAGATTGCCCACGGAGGAGGGACCCCACCCCCACCCAAGCCCGCAGGGAGGGAGCCTCCTATTACTGGGCAACCTCCCCGCATGGCGGAGGCTCGCCCCCCCCCCCCCCACCGCTGGTTAAACCCCAGCGTCAAGGAGGAAGAGTCCCTTAATAGAAGATCATGTTCACTTTAATCCTTTGAAAAATCCTGAGACTTAAGAGCCAAATGACGAAAGAGGTTTAATTTTATTGAGCAATCACATACCTGGTGATAATTTCGCGAGGGTTGGCCTGTCTGGGAATGCATGTTGTAGCATTTTTACTTTGAAGCTTGGCAAAGATAACCTGATTAAAAGTCTCAAATGGTTATTTTGCCTTTTATCACAGGGACTGACTGCGAATCTGCTGCTGCCAATCAGAAAGAATGAGGTATGGCTGAGTTTTATTAACAAATCAACTGGTGTGTTTCGACAAACATTGAAAATTGAAGACTGCAAATGATAAAAGTGTTGAACAGAGGGTTGAACAATGTAATATTGTCACAATTCTGAAAACAGAAAGCCAAGTGATAACTCACCATTTCTGTAATGTAAGAATCAGCATTTTTAATGGTTTGTTGACTCCATCGCCATCCTCCCCAACTCTCAGAAGGTGTTAGGGTACCGGGTTCACAGGTACTGACTGCCCTTCAGTAACTGACCCAAATGGGCCAGTCTCCATGTGTCGGCCTGCACTGTGGTTGTCATCAAATCCAACCCTGTCCTCACCCAACCATCCATTCACAAGATGACTGGAGATAACAAAGTGGTGTTCCTTTCTCACAGTGCTGCTCTTGACTGCCTGGCTGGGACCCAATATAAATGTATAGCCCGACTTCAGGAGGACATTCCTTTTGCCAGGAGCTCCGAGAAGTGGCCTTGGCAAATCCAGATGGGTATATCGAGGCTTCAACAGCTGCAAGAGACCTGTTTTTGCTGGAATTACGAGAATAAATACCCCAACAAAGTTTAACGAGTAGTGGGTTTTCGGACTTTTCATTTTAAAGCTGCTTTTGAGGATTTTCCATGACTTGTAATAATTTGAGAGAAAGGATTGGGCCAGTTTTTTCTCATTGAGGTGGGCAGATAATTCAATGTGGTAATTAATCTGACAGCTGATCCCAACTCATAAAAGGTAGAACAGGTGCCCAAACATTCCAGTTTTTTTGTTTAACCACATTGCCTAACTTTTAGAAACTAGGATGTCACTTTGAAGCAAGACCATTTAGATGCAAAAGTATGATGGGGAGAGGAGTCATATTCAGTACTGTGCTTCATAACCATTCCCGCCACCACCCCAGTGATGTTTGCTTCTCGCTGAGTTCAGTGTTAACACACCAAGTGAGTGCATTGGTTTTACAGATGCTTGTTGCTGCTTTATCTTACACAACTTGTTTCTGTTACAGTATGTTCTTCAGAGGGTGCTGAGTCTACATCAGTTGCTGCTTGGATTACAGGTATGTCCATAGTACCTAACCCATTAGTAATGGTTTTTTAAAGCTGCCAGATCTAACTGAGAACCATGGGAGTGGCCCACTGTCCCTTGGGATGTGCATTTGCCCCTTAATTGTTATATTTCTGTGAATAAAAGTCCCAAAGCTTGACCACAAAAGCGCACAGACCAATTTTCTCCTATCCTTCCATGATGGGATACAGTTCCACTGGTGCCAACCACCCTTGGGTACTGGGTCATTATGACAATTCTTAATCTGTAAATCAAGACGGCCATTGTTGCCAGGTTTTATTTTACTCGTTCTAGGAATGTGGCCTTTGCTGGCAAGGTCAGCCATTTGGTGACCATCCCGAATTACCCTTGAGAATGTGGTGGTGAGCTGCCACCTTAAACTTCTGCAGTCCGTGTGGTGTAGGTACGCCCACAGTGCTGTTAGGAAGGGAGTTCCAGGATTTTGACCCAGCCACAGTGAAGAAACGGCGATTATAGTTCCAAGTCAGGATGGTGTGTGACGTGGAGGAGAACTTGCAGGTGGTGGTGTTCCCATGCATTTGCTGCCCTTGTACTTCTAGTTGGAAGAGGTCGTGGGTTTGGAAGGTGCTGTTGAAGGAGCTTGGTGCGTTGCTGCAGTGCATCCTGTAGATGTACACACTGCTGCCACTGTGTGCTGGTGGTGGAGGGAATGAATGTTTAGGTTTGTGGATGGAGTGCCGATCAAGCAGGCTGCTTTGTCCTGGATGGTGTCGAGCTTCTTGAGTGTTGTTGGAGCTGCACCCATCCAGGCAAGTGGAGAGTATTCCATCACACTCCTGACTGTGCCTTGTAAATGGTGGACAGGCTTTGGAGAGTCGGGAGGTGAGTCATGCGCACATAATTCCCAGCCTCTAACCTGCTCTTGCAGCCACAGTATTAAATGTGGCTGGTCCAGTTAAGTTTCTCGTCTGCGATAACCCTCAGGTCGTACGTGGTGGGGGATTGAGCAGTGGTAATGCGTTGAAGATCAAGGGGAGATGGTTAGACTTTCTGTTGTTGGAGATGGTCATTGCCTGGCACGTGTGTGACACAAATGTTACTTGCCACTTATCAGCCCACGCTTGAATGTTGTCCAGGTGTTGCTCCATGCAAGCATGGACTGCTTCATTATCTGAGGAATTTTGAATGGGGCTCAATACTGCAATCATCAATTAACCTTTCCTCGTCTAACTTTTTGATGGAGGGTAGGTCATTGATGAAGCAGCTGAAGATGGTTCTTCATCCAATGTCCACCTATGCACACTAGCAAACAGGAGCAGGGACACTTGCTGATTGCCCCTCCCTAGCCCAGGGGCACCGAGGCCAACTCTAGTACCCCATCTGCAGACTAAAATCAAACTGGGGACCTTCCTGATGCGTAATTTGGGCACTACATTAGGTGATGCATTTACCCATTGAGTCATCAAGGGAGCTTGCTCAGTGCTGTTGAAATGAATGAGGAGCTAGTCATTCCCCTGTAGCCAGTTGAGGAGCTTCTTTCGAGAAAGTAAATGGCAATTGGAGGAAGATGAGGTCAAGCTTTACTCAGCTGAGGAATCTGTTTTGTGTTCCAACAGTGCTCTCTATTGTCCAGCAGTAATAAACTCAATTCTTGTAGTTAATCTGTCTTGGGGTTAGAGGTGGCACTTTATGATACATTTGCTATAAAGGCAAAATCTAATTAAGGTCTTTTTTTTTGAGAAACCCAGAGAGGAACCAAGCCCCATATTATCAGTAATATTGACCATGCAATGACCGGATTGTTGTAAAAACCCATCAGGTTCACTAATGCCCTTTAGGGATGGAAATCTGCATTCGTACCCATTCTGGCCTAAATGTGACTCCAGACCCACAGCAATGTGGTTGACTCTTAACAGACCTCTGACATGGCTGCGCAAGCCACTCAGTTTTGCCCAACGGCTACAAAAAATGTGGAGTAAGACTAGTTAATAGATGAATTTGTACTGATCGTTGTACAACAATGTCCATAAATCAAGCTTAGTCCCAACTGTGTAGCGTTTGCTACAAAATTTACCAAATTATGTGTGGACATTCTTGCATATTTTTCTCATCAATTCCCATCTCCACCCCCCCTCACTTTCGGAGGCTGCTTGCTCCCTGCTGTGATACAGTTCTATAGCCCAAAACCCCACAAACTATTTCTGATTCTTGCTGTACTTAATAAGTGCGTTCCTTCTGTTCTGGCAGGCTGTTGTGGTGCAACAAGATTCATTTATTGAGGACCAGAAGCAAGCTTTGAGTGAGAGGAGCGAGCGGTTGACACGGTCATCCTTGCGGCCCAACTCCTTGATTGAGCAGGAGAAGCAGCGGAGTTTGGAGAAACACCGACAAGAGCTGGCAAACCTGAAGCGGCAGCAGGCACAACACCTGGAGGAGAAGAGGAAATGGGAAAGGGAATGGGAGAGCAGGGAGAAGGAGCTACGCGAGCGGGAGGCCAGGGTGACCCAGCACGACGCAGACACAGTGAGGTTACAGAAGGAAGTGGAGAAGCAGAAAGATGAGCTTCAGTCGAGGAGGGAGGAGTATCAGCAGGACCTGGAGAGACTGAGGGCCACGCAGAAGCAGCTGGAAAAGGAGAAAGAGCAGCTAAGGAGGAAGGAAGAGCAACTAACTCACCAAAGACAGGACTGCCTTTCACACTCTGACTCCCTCAGTTCGCAGGTACAAACTTCTTCGTATGCAGTAAATAGCACAGTACCAGAAACATTGTCTCTTCCTTTTTGTTAGTTGACTATTTGAGATCCGTAGAAATTCATCACATTAAAAGATTCCAAACCAACTCACTAACATCCACAGCACTGGATGCAACATACGCATTCTTCCCCTGCACTTCACTGAGTTCATTAAACTTGGGCAAAGGTTGGCAAAAGCCCCAATAGTGAGAGAGAGTACCTGCTGGAATTGAGTGAGCTAAAACCACACATTACTGGTTAAGCTTTCCAGCAAAGCCCACCCTAAGCATTTTGTATTCAGTTGTTTCTTGTTGACGTTCTCGCCCTCATCCAGTTGTGGGGCCAGTTTCAATACATATACTGATGACCTCCAGCTCACACCCTCCACCACCCCAAACAATTCCAAGACCACCTTTCTGTTTTCAGACTGTTATCTGACCTCAAGCCCCGGATGAACCAGAAATTTTGAATATTGGAAAAACTGAAGCCAGCTTACAGACTGCATGTGTCGTATTTATAGCACCGAAATAGGCCATTCGGCCCAGCAAGTCTATGCCAGTGTTTATGCTGCACACAAGCCTCCTCCTACTTCATCTCTCCCCGTCAACATATCCTCCATTTCCTTCCTCCCACCTGTTTATTTAGCTTTCGTTTAAATGCATCTGTGCTAGTCTGCTCAACTACTCTTTGTGGCAGCAAGTTCCACATTCTAACCATTTGGTCCGAACCATTTGCATGGTTGCTCCACCCCACCCCACCCTGGGGCTTGCTTAGATGGAACAAGATGGCACATGACCTCTGCGTCCCATTTGACCCTGAGCTCAGCTTCATATCAAATCCATTACTAAGTGTACTTCCACCTCTTGTAATCCTGTCCATTTCCACTCTTATTCACTCCTATTATTAACGTTAAACTGGATAACTCCAGTGCTCGGCTCACCAGCAACCACCCTGCCCAAATTCCCAACTGGTCTCGAGCCTCACTTCCTGTCCCACACTAAGTCCTGCTCACTAACTCCACCAGCTCCCTTTCCACCAATACTGGTTTATGCATCCTTCTTTGATCTGATACCTTTACCAGCCCTACATCCCAGCCCATGCCTCTTTGCTCTCTGACTCTGGTCTTCTTCTCTGGTGATTTGTGGCTCAGTGCAGCAGTGGTTAGTACATTAACGAGCTCATTGTTGATGGGATAGAGAGAAACTATTTCCTCTGGTGATGGGAGGGTGGGGGGAGAAGTCCAGAACAAGGGGGCGTAACTTTAAAGTTTGAGCTAGGCCGTTCAGGGGCGATGGCAGGAAACGTTTCTTCACTCAAACCATCGTGGAAATCTGGAACTGTCCCCAAAAAGCTGTGGGGGACTAAGGGTCAGTTGAAAATTTCAAAACTGAAATTGATGCCTTTTTTGGAGTGAGGAACAGCGCTAACATTTCTCGTCCGATATGGCTGCTCTTCAGAACCGGATTCTGAAGAAGAATCACATTTGACTCGAAACATTAGCTCTGTTTCTCTCTCCACAGATGCTGCCAGACCCGCTGAGAATTTCTAGCACTTTCTGTTTTTATTTCACATTTCTAGCATTAGCAGTGTTTGGCTTTATTTTGGTGCATTTTTTGTTTCTTTTGGGCCTCCTTATCTCGAGAGACAATGGATACGCGCCTGGAGGTGGTCAGTGGTTTGTGAAGCAGCGCCTGGAGTGGCTATAAAGGCCAATTCTGGAGTGACAGGCTCTTCCACAGGTGCTGCAGAGAAATTTGTTTGTTGGGGCTGTTGCACAGTTGGCTCTCCCCTTGCGCCTCTGTCTTTTTTCCTGCCAACTACTAAGTCTCTTCGACTCATTTTTTGTTAGGCAACGGTATTACGGGTCACAGGATCAGATTGTGTAAATGGTGTCCAGATACTGATCAGCCATGATCTAGTTGAATGGCAGAATAGGCTCGAGGGGCTGAATGGCCTCCTCCCGTTCTTTTGACCCCTATTGCAAGGCTCACATGGTTGAGAACAGAACCAGATAATTCCACAGCCTGTGGATGCTTGTTGTCTAAACTCATGTATGAAGCAAAGACACTTGGATGAGGAGGGCAGCCAGTAAAGGGGTCAATCAGCACGCAGTAACCTAGCTAAGGAGACACGCAAAAAAAGGGGTCATTCAGTGCCAGTTATTAGGAAGAGCAAAAACTCGGATGGGGAAGAGATATTTGTGCTTGCTTCAAGCTCTGTATTTTCCAACTTTTCCTTTCCACTGTCCTAGGCTTCAGATCGAGAGATTACAACACCAATAAGCGCTTTCACCGAGGGATCCCCAAGCTCACCGAAACACCTCAGTTGTAATTCATTAAACCAGGAACGTTTGGACATGCACCTTACAATGAGGGACATGGAGAGTTCTCCGAGCCCCCCTTGGAAAGACTCCACGCAAAGCAAAGCCAAGAACCTCACAAGTCAACCGCGGAACACCACAAACCAGACAAACAACCCCATCCCACCGCGGTTACTCAAACTCGCAAAACCAAAGGAGAAGAAGTCCAAACACCGTAAGGGCAAAGGTCACCGGTCTGGAAACCTGCCACATGAGTACCATCCAGGTATGTAATGGCCAACAATGGTATTAAACCAGGGTTGCTGCTTTAACTCTTGTTAGGTTGGCTGTCGAAACGGCATTGTCCAGGGAACCCTGGATGTCGAGGGATACAGAGGATTGGATCAGGAAAAAAAAGGAGGCTTATGGCAGATTCAGAGTGCTGAAAACAGCAGAGGCATTAGAAGAGTATAGAAAGTGTAGGGGGGTATTTAAAATAGTAATTAGGAGAGTGAAGAGCGGACATGAAGAAACACTGGCAGGCAAGATAAAGGAAAATGCTAAGGCGTTTTATAAGTATATTAAGGGCAAGGGGATAACTAGGGAAATAGTAGGGCCCATTAGGGGCCAAAGTGGCAATCTGTGTGTGGAGCCGGAGGACATAGGTGAGGTTTTAAATGATTACTTTTCATCTGTGTTCACTATGGAGAAGGACAATGTAGGTGTAGAGATCAGGGAGGGGCATTGCGATATACTTGAATATATTAGCATTGAACGGGGGGAAGTATTAGCTGTTTTAACAGGCTTAAAAGTGGATACATCCCCAGTCCAAGATGAGATGTATCCCAGACTGTTATGTGAGGCAAGGGAGGAGATAGCAGGGGCTCTGGCACAAATTTTCAAATCCTCTCTGGCCACAGGAGAGGTACCAGAGGACTGGAAGACGGCGAATGTGGTACCATTATTCAAGGGTAGCAGGGATAAACCAGGTAATTACAGGCCAGTGAGTCTAACATCAGTGGTCGGGAAATTATTGGAAAAAATTCTGAGGGACAGGATTAATCTCCACTTGGAGAGGCAGGGATTAATCAGGGATAGTCAGCATGACTTTGTCAGGGGGAGATCGTGTCTAACTAACTTGATTGAATTTTTCGAGGCAGTGTCTAGATGTGTAGATGAGGGTAAAGCAGTTGATGTAGTCTACATGGACTTCAGTAAGGCTTTTGATAAGGTCCTGCATGGGAGATTGGTTAAGAAGGCAAGAGCCCATGGGATCCAGGGCAATTTGGCAAATTGGGTCCAAAATTAGCTTAGTGGCGGGAGGCAGAGGGTAATTTTCGAGGGTTGTTTTTGTGAGTGGAAGCTGTGACCAGTGGTGTACCACAGGGACCGGTGCTGGGACCCTTGCTGTTTGTAGTGTACATTAATGATTTAGACGTGAATACTGGAGGTATGATCAGTAAGTTCACAGATGACATGAAAATTGGAGTCGTAAATAGTGAGGAGGAGAGCCTTCGATTACAAGACAATATAGATGGGCTGGTAAGATGGGCGGAGCTGTGGCAAATGGAATTTAATCCCGAGAAGTGTGAGGTGATGCATTTTGGGAGGACTAACAAGGCAAGGGAATATACAATGGATGGTAGGACCTTAGGAAGTACAGAGGGTCAGACCTTGGTGTACTTGTCCATGGATCACTGAAGGCAGCAGATAGGTAGATAAGGTGGTTAGGAAGGCATATGGGATACTTGCCTTTATTAGCCAAGGCATATAATATAAGAGCAGGGAGGTTATGATGGAGTTGTATAAAACGCTAGTTTGGCGACAGCTGGAGTACTGTGTACAGTTCTGGGCACCACACTATAGAAAGGATGTGATTGATGTGGAGAGGGTACAGAGGAGATTCATCAGGATGTTGCCTGGGCTGGAGCATTTCAGCTATAAAGAGAGACTGAAAAGGCTAAGGTTGTTTTCCTTAGAGCAGAGAAGGCTGAGGGGGGATATGATTGAGGTATACAAAATTATGAGGGGCATTGATAGGGTAGATAGGAAGAAAGTTTTTCCCTTAGCGGAGGTGTCGGTAACCAAGGGGCACAGATTTAAGGTAAGGGACAGGAGGTTTAGAGGGATTTGAGAAAATCTTTTTCACCCAGAGGGTGGTTGGAATCTGGAACTCACTGCCTGAAGAGGTGGTAGAGGCAGGAACCCTCTCAACATTCAAGAAGTATTTAGATGAGCACTTGAAACGCCATAGCATACAAGGCTACGGGCCAAGTGCTGGAAAATGGGATTAGAATAGTTAGGTGCTTGATGGCCAGCAAAGACAGAATGGGCTGAAGGGCCTGTTTCTGTGCTGTATAACTCTATGACTCTATGAATATTCTGGCCATTTTCTGTTTCAACCCTTGCTAGAGCGGTGGTCGGCTCTTGGGCTTCAGGTCTGGTGGGGAGAGTGGGAGGGAATTTGCCAAGCCTCCAGATTTCCCCTGGAATCTCCAGGAATTGAACATTATAATCTCCAAGACACAGCTATGAGCATCACGTGGGGGGAAATAAATCGTGTGTATTTTTAATTTCTGTTAGTTAATAAAAATAGTGGTTTTAAAACTGCTTAACTGGAGGGGGGAAGTTGTCAAAGTAAATGCAAATCTTTCTACATATGGATTTTTTTCTGTTCTGTATTTTATCAGATGTCCTACAGGCAGCAGACAGCTCACAGCACAATCAGACAACATCAGATAAAAAGCACCCTACCACTGAACTACTGGGTAATGAAGAGGTTTTCTACTGTTGAGCTTTGCTGCATAAGAGACTCTGGAGATGTGGGGGAGGGGGAGGATTGGGAGTCTGCGAATCCTCCTGAAGATTTTGTGGGTGTCTACAATTGGTGTGGCTAGAGTGTGTTACCCACAATGCCTTCCCCAGTGCTCTATGATGATGGTATTAATGGAACTGCATGCAGAAATAATTAATATATATAATTTAGTTGGTACATCGATCTCTCGCGCTGTCTCTCTGCATAACAAAAACATTGAGAAGCACTGACTAAAAGGACAAAGAAAAAAATTCTGATTAAATTAAAGGTCTATCTACGCCAGGAACTTTCAAACCAAAATCGTAAGCAAAGCTTTAAGATTCAATCTACTGTTGGAAACTGATGCAGATTAAATCAGAGTAGGGAAACAAATTGTTCAATATTTCTTGAAGTGTTGCGGTCTTCTAAGGCATGGTGTTGTCACTAGGTATGTTGTATGTGTTAGCACCGTTCTAATATGCGAACGATGCTCTTAATTCAGCCCCTTAAGTTTGTCTCACCGCTTCCAACACTCATGACAGCTGTGTCACCACCAGTACCTCAAACCTAAGATGCTCTCTTCTGACACAATCTATTTGGGAAGGGCAGCATCTAGAATTCTAACACTGGGTGTTTTTCACAGTTCCAGCACAATATGAGCGTTTGATCAATACACTTTTCTGAAAAGCTAGTAACAACACTCTGCTCACTTCAGTCCGGCCTTGGCTACTGACTTTCAGATGTTTGGGAGGTCCTGGCATTTTCAAATCTAACCCACCAAAATTATCTAACCATTCTTCCAGTGACTGGACAAACCACTAGACTGAAATAGGAAAGGAGAGTACTAGTGATGCAGGGCTAGAGAGATTGCTTTACCAACTAGGTCTGTCACTTAGAATTTCTGGCGTTGGTGTGAGAGATGAACTCCCCCCCCCCCCCACCCCCCCTTCTGCACCATCAGTCTACATTGTAAATAAAATTGCCGTAAGTGCAATGATTTTTAATTTGTGCATTTCTCCCATTTGAGGGAGAGAAAGGTTCATAAAAGGTCTGAGGTTTTTTTCCTTCAACCATGTTAATATTTAAATCTTGAGGGGAAGAAGAAATTGTCAAATATCGGTGTAAAATTAAATTCTGAATGTATAATGTTTTTTAAAAAGCTACAAGGGTGGAATCCATGCACGATGGTTTATACTTGATTTTTTTTCTATTTTCGTTAATTTCCATTCTACTAGAATGTTAATTGGGATATTTTAATTGTCTTTGTTCAGATCATCTCATCATTTTTAAAATGGATAGTGTCTTCTTTTGGCTGGCCTGCTTATGATTTGATGGGGGAACGCGGGATGGTGCAGTGTGTAAGGTGCTGGCCTTTGACCTGGAACCTGAGTTCAAATTCAGCCTAGAGTGATGGGTCAAAGTCTCGTGTGTCAGCATTAAGAGGTCCGATGTGGAATGAGTCCAGGCAGCCTCAAACCAGTCCACAGCACAAAACTGCCTGTAATTTGGCACTGAATAGGGAATTTCATTCACTGGGGAGGGTGGGAGGTGGAGGAGGGGGGGGGGGGGGGGCCACAGGTAGCTAATGTGGAAAAATGGAGAAATGTCACATTGGGGAAGCTTAGGATGTAAAACCGAAGCAAGGTTTACTCACCTGAATGTCCTTGATACTAGCACCAGGTTTGTGAAATGGGGAAATGATCCACTCCACAGCACTAATTCCCTCACCTCGACGAGCACAAAAAAACAAATTCACATGTTACCACTGAACACCTACTACTTTCCAAACACACCTCATCAGGGGACACTGAACAGTTTCTTTGTTGGTGTCAATGTGGGTGGGCATATTAAATAAGGGAAGCTATTATTGGGGACACAATGGGAAGGGAAGGGAAGGTTTGCACTGTTTAACTGTAGAGGGACCACAACCACCCAATTTACCTTTACCCCCAATACCTCTGTCTTACTGTGAGGTACCATAACAATGAAGGAGGGACAGAGTGAGAAGCATAGCCACGTGGAAGACCAACTGACCTGTTGCTTTTGTGCCCCAGGTGACTTTTGACTTGTGGATTGTTTAGGAACTAATGGTCCCTTTTTGAGTTAGGAACATAGGGGCAGGTGGAGGCCATTCAGCTCAGGCCTGTTTCGTCAAACAATTTGAACATGGTTATTCTGCACCTTCACCACCCTGGTTCCTTAACCCTTAGTAACCTTGCCTAACAAAAGTCAAAGGGTTGTCATTAATCCATGGCCTGCTACAGAACACACAAGGCTAGCTTGAAAGGGCTATCATCTCCTGAGCATGGTTTGATGCCGCGAAGCACTTTAAAAGAAGAAAACTTTTTTTTTAAACCTGTACACTGTTGCAAGCTTTCTTGCTACTTTAATTAGACAATCGCAATTCCATGACCTGTGTTGTAAATCATGGATTCCAAATGCAAATATCAGAGAATTGTTTCAAGTAGCGTTTTAATGTAAGATGCCATTTCAGTTGTGTTTTGGACTTTCTCCTGCCTGAGGGAAGGGGATGCATTTTACCAAACGCAGAGAGAGAATACAACCACTGTGCACGAGTTGCAAACCTGTATCAGATCTTGTGGTCTAGTTTTGATATAATTATCTTGAGAGCTGCTATTGATTTTATAAATATTCTTTTAAAATCTATAGTGTTTTTTCCCCTGAGTTTTTTGGTGCCTGCTTTGATTTACTTGCAATCTTGCAATAGCTGTGGTCATTGGCCTTTATTTCGGGAGGGAGATGGGTACTGCTCATAGATTGTAGTAGAGCATGCCAAGTCTGTCTGTATGTTATATGGGGCAGTAGAGGTCCCACATGTGTGCCCCACCCCCTGCCCATCTACTGCAGAAATTTCAATAAGCGATGTAGCAAGGGTCTCAGGAAACCCAATCGCCACAGGTTCTTGTAAGTTCCATCTTCCCCCCAAAAAATGATTTGGATGTGGTATTTCTAATGACTTAATCTTCTCTCCTGAAGGTGTAATACCTTATTGTGGAGCCACTGGTTCCTCACCCAAGTGACTTTTTTTTTTCTTGTCCAAGTTTAGATTGGTGTGGGTATACTTAACAGTGAAGGGCGTCACATTCACGTTCGATCCTGTCCTGATCTGATGTCGTCCTTCACCAACCTCGGGCTATTGTAACATTTCTACTGCTGACCCAGCTCTGATCATTCAGTACAGGCAGAAACATTATTTTCCCTCTAAAAGGAAAATCAAGCGATTATGGTTATTGAATAAGTGGCAGCACAGTGTGATGAGATATTCATGTAACAGTGTTGCATAATCGTGGTGCCTGTCCTGCTTAATTATCTAGACAACCATTTCTGGACCATTAAGCTCCTGAGAACTTTGTACAAATGGCTTACCCCAATGAAAACTTGGTCTGAGTAAAGGGGGGAAATGCCAGTATTGAAGGTGTTGGTGTAGTGCTAGGGTGTTGCTGTTTATCCAGTGGAGTGTTGCTACTGGATTAGGAGCTCCTAGGGAAACCAGGATTAACAATCAGGCACTGGTACTTGCATAGCATGAGAAGTAATAAAAACCACTCAAGCCTGTGGTTCATTCCCTGATGATGGTGAGGAGCCTGCAGCCAGGAGTCAATGCTGATCAATCCCATTGGGTTTGTGTTTAAACAGTAACATGTGATATGTGCTCTATATAACACTCATGGTTATACAGGGTTTAGTTCATTCAATTGCAGATAGAGGGAGGACAGTTTCAACCATTGCACCAGATACATGCCAATATTTAAATCTCAAACTGGAAATATAGGACTGGTCCGTAAGCATCTGTAAAGAGAAAACACCGGTCAACACTTGAAGTATGAATTTGAATTGTCATTTCTGTTGATGGGTCTCTTCTTGTTTCAGATCCTGACGACGTGTCCCCTCTAACACTTTCTGTTTGTCTTCAGCTTCTCTGTTTTTCTTTTTTTTAAACCAATGTTTGAAGTATCCAATAACAGAGTTAACTAATTATCTGCGGGATTGACAGACTTAGTTAATGGGTAATATTTTTATTTGAAAACGGGTACCTTTTAGATGCGGTTATATCTGTCTTGTTTTAAGACAGTGCCTTTTCAAATTATCCCCTTCCCACTTGTACAGCAGAACACAAAAAGTGTTTCTTTGCCTCAATATACTGTCATATTTTTGAACAGTGTTCTGCAGGAGTGAGAACTCCTACTTATTTATGAACTCATCTCTATGATGAGCCCAGCTATTGACTATAATGACTTTGCAAATCATTGCATCATTATTGTACACTGATTAACTCATTCATATTAAATTCCTGTCTGTATTAATTCAACACAGTTAGTCCTTTTAAGTTTGTGACAATAGCACTGCAGAAATGTAACAGTAACACGTTAACCATTAGTGATAGCACACAGGGAGATTTAGCCCCTACCGTGCTTATTTTTACCTATCTGTTTTGTCACTTTTTAATGGACAGGAGAGGTTTTTATTTGAGTTTTGAAAACCATTGTTTTTTTTTTCTCAGTACTTCTACCTTCCTGTGGAGTCCAACAGGGATTTTACTTACTTGGTAATAACTTCTGAGTGAATTTTTAACAAGTGTTTAATGCCTCTCTCTCTCTGCTGTAAATTTGGTAAATGCATACCAACCTCCCCCTTCTCACCACCCCATGTATATTCTTTGACCATCACCCACTTCCTAAAGAGCTACTAGATACTGAGAAGACATTGGGTGAGATTTTAACTCCATCAAAACCCATTCACTTGACACAGAGTTAAAATCAAGCCCATCATGTTTCTACAAAAGGTGACATTCCACATGAACCTGACTGTCGGGTAGCGTTGCTTGCCGTTCAGGTTTTGACCCCTCCAGACTTTTCCTAAACCAGTGGGCATCGACCTTCCTAACAGAGACCTGGAAACGCAGACCGATTGCCAGTGCTAGTAAACGGTCACTTTCAAAAATCACCTCCACCCCCAACCCCAGTTTCTTGACACCGTTTAAACCGCTTGATTCAGACGCGCCTGCCTTGTACTGAAAACATTTATGCACTAACTGAATTGTGGACGTGCTCAGGATGTGTCTCAAGCATTTTATATACCTCTGCTTTCAAGAAAAAAATTCCTGAGGATAAACGAAAAAATCTACTTGTACCAAGGTACACCTTGTATTTTTCTCAATTCTGTGTACAAAAAATTATAAAGGTGAAATCCTAATTATTTTATCTATGATGTAATTAATGTATAAAAAGTGGAAACTGTAAACATAGTTACATTTCTGTAATGTTTCTGTGATCGCTGGTAGCTTTTTTTTTGTAATTAAACTTTTATTTATCACTTGTTTTCCTGTTATAGATTATAAACCAATGTAAATTTCATTTTCTCTACAATAAACATTTACACAATAGATTTACTTGAAGGAGTTTGTGTTTTCTTTGACTTACTCCAATTCACATCCTCCCTGAGGTGCAAGGACCAATGCTTGGCACCAGATGGCAGTGATGAGCTCGGAGGAACAGATTCTGCCTTTAATGTAAGTGAAACGTCCCAAAGTGCTTTACAGGAGTGCTGTTGATTAAAAATTTTACACAAATGCACATTCATGCTGCTTCCTTCGTACGATGAGCCCAGCAATGCATTTATTATTCTAATTTATCAATAGCTCCGTGGTCTTGCCATATCTGTCCATTAAGCTCCCCTCCTCCGTCTCCCAGTTCTCTCTCCTGTACATTTCAAAATCATGCTTCTAAATCTTCCTGCCTTATTGCCTTACTGTCTGCAAAAGTCCTTCCAGAAGGGAACTAAATGTTAACAGCACCTCTTCTATTTAATTGTTTGGATGTTTAAGATGTAAAGAAAAATCTTGCATTTAATTAGACTATTTCATGACTTCAGAACATCCCAAAGTGATTTACAGTCAATGAAATACTTTTGAAGTGTAGTCACTGTTGTAATGTAGGAAACACGGCAACCAATTTGTGCACAGCAAGCTCCCACACGACCAGATCATCTGTTTTTTAAATATGTCGGTTGAAGGATATATATTGACATCAGGTGCTCTTCACGATACTGTTGTATTTTTTACATGCACCTGAGAGGGCAGACATAACGTCTCATCTGAAAGGCAACCTTTCTGACAATGTTGCACTCCCTCAGTGCTGCACTGGAGTGCCACAAGTGATAAGGGTCTATATAAAGACAAGCACTTTACTTCCTTCTTGCTCACTTCCCCAAATCTCCTGGTTCCCACTCACGGCCCAATCTGCCCCCTTTGTGAAGCCCTTGGCATGTTTTGTTACATTAAAGGAGGTTTATGAGAGCATGTTTTAGTTGCACCACTTCTGTTGCGGACAGGACCAGGCTCTGCTGTGATGCTATCTGAAGTCAAAGAGCCTGTCAACCCTCTGTCTAGACTCAAATATTCTGCCTTTAAACCAGCTCTGGATGCTGCTAAATCGCTCCATCCTGAAAAATAATGGGTCTGGATTTTTTTGCAACACTGGGACCCGTAAGATTTTGTGGGTAATCGCATGGTGTGAAACAGTAGTGAGCGGCACAGGCAGCAAGAAGATCCCAAGTTTGTTTGCCACTCTCTGCTGAGTTAGATGATCTCAATCTTTGACACCACTTTGAGGTGCTACTATTGGTTTCTACTCCTGGCCGAAGATTGTGGGCGGGGGAGGAAAACGGTCAACAGTTCCTGTTCCTTTTGCCATCCCGTGGCCCCTGCAGGAAAGTATGTGGATTTTAGACGAGGATGGATCTGGCATGCGGTGATGCTTCCTGTGATCGAATAGCCTGTTGACTACTGGAAGAATGGTCACTTGTGAAGTGTGGGAGGGTGACAGTGTCCCAACAAGAGTCCCAATCCTTCAGGAGAGTGAGGGTGTGCGAGGAGGCAATAAAGACAAGAGTTTGATTTATAAATCTGTTTTTGACAGGTGATTAACCTCTCTGTGGCTCCTTTAATTTTCTGCTGTTGATTCTTGCTTAGTCGCCAGCACTTACTGAAAGTCACAAACAGCAGAAGCTTCGAGTGCTGATGGTTCAGTAACTAATCTCCCCACCGACAGATGCATTCAAATGTGATTGTTGACGTGGGTAATTGTTCAGAGAAGTGAAGGCTCATATTATTGGTTCATCATTGGACACACTGCCAGTTTCCTCAGTAGGTGAGTTTGTAAACTGTTTGTGCTGAGCAGTTCACAAAAGGACAACGACAAAATAAGTCAACAAAGAGGATGCATTGTAATCATTTTATTTCAAACCGGCTGTCTTTTTTTTTGATGGGACTTTCAGCCCTTTTGTTGAAGAAGTTTCAGACCTGATCTCTGCTGTTAGTCCAATTGGTAAAGGTATTGCACAGTGTGGCTTCAAGCCATGCAGAGCCCAGGTTCCAGCTGCCAGTGAAACCATCGTGGCTAGAGTAACTGAACAGCTTTTAGTCTGTGTCCTTGGATTAGGAAAAGGGGGGAATTGGCCAGAGTTGTTGCTCTTAATCATTATCCAGTAACTCCTTGCTGGAGTATGGAGAGGATTGGGTTCGGCCATGGTGTCCTCCAACAGTGCAGCGCACCCTCAGTACTGACCCTCCGACAGTGCAGCACTCCCTCAGTGCTGACCCTCCGACAGTGCAGCGCTCCCACAGTATTGACCCTCCGACAGTGCAGCGCTCCCACAGTATTGACCCTCCAACAGTGCAGCGCTCCCTCAGTGCTGACCTTCTGACAGTACAGAGCTCCCTCAGTATTGACCCTCCAACAGTACAGCGCACTCTCAGTGCTGACCCTCTGACAGTACAGCACTCCCTCAGTACTGACCCTCTGACAGTACAGCACTCTCTCAGTACTGACTCTGACAGTACAGCACTCTCTGTGCTGACCCTCTGATAGTACAGCACTCCCTCAGTACTGACCCTCTGACAGTACAGCACTCTCTCAGTGCTGACCCTCTGACAGTACAGCACTCTCTCAGTGCTGACCCTCTGACAGTACAGCACTCTCTCAGTGCTGACCCTCTGACAGTACAGCACTCCCTCAGTGCTGACCCTCTGACAGTGCAGCGCTCCCTCAGTACTGACCCTCCGACAGTACAGCGCTCCCTCAGTACTGACCCTCCAACAGTATAGCACTCCCTCAGTGCTGACCCTCTGACAGTGCAGCGCTCCCTCAGTACTGACCCTCCGACAGTGCAGCGCTCCCTGGGAAGGGAACAGGGAAACAGGTTAAAGACGTACATATGTCTGAATTTAATGGGTACGGTAATGTCATGGTTATGTTACTGGACTGGTCAGTGGGAGGAGGTTGGTGGGGGAAAAGGACACCCACAGAATGTGTGTATCCTGCTGGATATCATCCCAGAATTCAGAGCTGGAGCTCTGGTCTCCACTCACCAGGGCTGTCTGGACTGGTGTTCAAACTCTGCACCTTCTGACCCAGAGGTGGGAATACAACCTCATTTACTTCCTGACTCGATAAGTGCTTCCAGTATTTTCTGTTTTATTTCCAGATTTTGCTTTAGTTCTTAACCCAATGCCATGAACCTGTTTCACCTGGAGCCTATTTACGAAGGCGTTTCTCATCCAAGGGAAGTATTCTGATGATTTTTCTGTATTGACACTATCTGATCTGACTTTGCCAACGATATACACAACCTGAGAATAACCAGGTACTACATAAATACAAGTCTCTTTTTCCTCTTTCTCACCCTTCCTATCATACTGGTTTATTAGCCATTGCAATAAAGGATGAAAGAGATTATAGAGTGTGAAGGACAGTTAATCACTGAAGTATTTCTGTGTCTTATGTTGTGAGACAGGAGGTGTTTGAAGGTAAGCAGTGGATGTGATGTGTTCAGTCAGGCTTCTGATATGTACAAAGCAACTATAAATTACAACAAGTCTGTAATTTTGCCAAAACATCTTGACACAACAGGGCTTTCACCCGCCTTGTGTGCACTGTTTTACTCCACATTGATCAATACTGAGTAATCGAGTCCTCTGGTGTGTGTATCTGTGTGTATTAAGGGACATCGCAGTGGGGTGCCACCAGAGGCAACTTTAATAAGGGCACATGTTGCAAAGATGTTACTCTGATGGTTTCTGAGAACAGAGATGCTTGCAGAGATAAACCAGACCAAATCCTAGCTCAGTGAAAAAAGGACATATCTCTTTCAAACACCTGACATTTCGTGATCAATGATTTCACAGTGTGAACCATATGCTCAGCCATTCCATGTAGAGTGAGGATAATGTAGTGACTAAGTGGTATGGCAAATTCCTCATTTGTCGTACATGGTCTTCAATGCTGTTCCTGTGTACTGGGGTCTGTTGTCAGAAACAAGTTCCTGTGGTGCCCCAAAAAGACTGAAAATTGAACTTAAAGTGTCCAAAATAGTTGCGCTTGGTGTGCCATGCAACTGACGGATGATAGGGAATTTGGAGAAATAATGTGTCATGACTATGAAATCCTCTCCATGGATACTGAAGAGATCCATTGTGATTCTGGCCCATGGATGTGCAAGAACTTCATGGGGTAACAGAGGTTCTCTCTGAAAACTGGGCATGTGAGCTTGGCATGCCTCACAGTTCTTCACGACTATTTCAATGTCATGGTGTATCCCTGGCCAATAAACTGTTTCTCTGGCCAACCAACTAGTGGGGTCTATACCCATGTATGCTTGATGTAACTGTTGCAAGATGTCCTGTCTGAGAGATTTTGGAGCAAGTACTTGTTTGCCTTTAAAGATGACACCCTGAGATATTCCAAGTTCATCTCTGAATGGCCAAAATGGTCGAATAGCCTCTGGGACGTTCTGGAAAGACTCTGGCCAGTCATCAATCAGGGTCTGCAAAGTAGGGTCATCAGACATTCTTGTCGAATCTATTGACATTTGTATGTACCAAAACTCATAAGGTCAACATGTAGTACATCTTCGATTTCAGAGTCAATGAGTTCGACCTGAAGATTCAATGAAATGTCACCGGTTTTTGACAGGTTGGGTAACCGACTCAACGTATCAGATGTGATCATGGTATTTCCTGGCTTGGAACGAATGTCACAGTCGTAACCTTGAATTTTAACAAGCCAAAAGACTTGCAGGTTGGTAGGTAAATTGGCCATTATAAATTGCCACTAGTATAGGTAGGTGGTAGGGAAATGTAGGGACAGGTGGGGATGTGGTAGGAATATGGGATTAGTGTAGGATTAGTATAAATGGGTGGTTGATGGTCGGCACAGACTCGGTGGGCCGAAGGGCCTGTTTCAGTGCTGTATCTCTAAACTAAACTAAACTAAACTAAACCTCAGACGCATCGTGCATACTTTTCACTGCACTGTTTCTCTTCAACCACACGCTCCCTGCTTGTACCATGTGCCAATCACCAACTCAACTGCACCAATCACAAAGGTGAATTGGATGCATAACAAATTTTTTGGTATAATTATGAAAAATTGTTGCAAAAACCCAACTGATTCACTAATGTATCACAGGAGGGAGTTGCCAATCCCTACCTGGTCTGGCCTACCTGTGACTCCAGTCCCACAATATATGATAGGCTCTGACTGCCTCTGAAGTGGCCTAGCAAGCCACCCAGTTGATTAATAGGTCCATCCAATCTTCTTATCAGCAATGACACCGAGCCATTGTATCCAGGATAAGACTAAGGTAATCACAGCCCAGTTAACCCAGGTAAGTTCTCCTCACTAACATCTGGGACAGCCTTCTCACAGCCTATTTAATGCAACAACCTGGCTCATACTAATCATACCTTTCAGCCAACATCTGAGACTCCTCCATCAGCATCATTGTGCATTTGGAAGAACAAGAGAGGAATATTCAGGGAAGAATTGGCAAAGTTTATCAATAGAGAAAGAGAGTGGGGGAAGCTAGAAGATCAAATCGAGAGAAGGACTGCCTGTGAGGCAATAAACTTTTTCTTGTATTTTCTCCAGGAATTCATCGGCAGTGGTAAAAGAACACTAAAGAAGTGCTCATGTCTTAGATAGCAGAATGTTGTATTAGATTTAAAAGCTGTTTTGGATGAGGTATTACACCATTGTAGGGATTTCCCATTTCCCATACCGGTGACAGTGCCAATTTTACCTTGTGCTCTGAATGCATCTCCAATTGGAACTGAATTGAGATTTCCAAAACTCTTTTTCCAAGCGGATGATTTATAGTCATCAGACAGAGGGGACTTGCGCTCCAGCATTCTGCACTGAATTTGAATGCGGAGGGCCCACATCACCCCTACTTTCTGCCCCCAATGTACCCCCCTTAGCCCTGTACTGCAGCAACTTGCCAAGCCTCCTTCAACAGCACCTTCCAAACCTGCGAACTCTGCCACCTAGAAGGACAAGGGCAGCAGATGCATGGGAACACCACCCACCTGCAAGTTCCCCTCCAAGTCACACGCCATCCTGACTTGGAACTATATTGCCGTTCCTTCACTGTCACTGGGTCAAAATCCTGGAGCTCCCTCATAGCACTGTGGGTGTACCTAGAGCACTGTGGGTGTACCTACACCACATGGACTGCAGCAGATCAAGAAGGTGGCTCACCGCAATTAGGGATG
The DNA here is from genome assembly GCF_036365525.1 of Heterodontus francisci. Lineage (NCBI taxonomy): Eukaryota > Metazoa > Chordata > Chondrichthyes > Heterodontiformes > Heterodontidae > Heterodontus > Heterodontus francisci. The sequence continues at coordinate 37,059,828 of NC_090408.1, forward strand.
GGCAACAAATGCTAGCCTTGACAGCAATGCTCACAGCTCATGAAAGAATACATTTTTCAAATATATTATGGAACAAAGATCATTCCATGAATCTAAAAGAAGAATTATCTTTTAAAAACACGTTATCTTTCTGGCAACTTTTGTAAAACATAAAAATGAAAGGCATCTTTTATTCTCTGAGATGTGATCATTGTTCCAACAGTTGCATAAAGCAATAGAATCGATTACCTGATAAATTGTATATTACTGGTGTAAACCCTGGTGGAGTGTGCTGACAGCATCCAGTGGAAGTTCAATAGGAATAGATTCAAAACACTCTATTCACTTCACATTGAGAATAAGTTGAGTATGAATGTCTTCAACACACCATCACCCCTCCCCTCCCGAGCACACCCTGCCCCCAGTAACCTGAACTTACCACTGGCAACAAATCTCCCATTTCTAATAACTTTGTGCCTTATGCTTTAGTCTGTATCTAACTCACTCTGTACCTGACCTACGAATGAACTTCTGTACGCGTCAAAGTGAAGGATGCTAATGTTGGGGTATGGAACAACTTTACTTTTTAGGAATCTTTCTCCCTCTCTCTTAGACCCCTCCCCTCAACTCAACCCTGCCTTCATTACAACAGTGATTAGACTTCAAAAGTACTTCATTGGCTGAAAAATGCTTTGTGATGTCCTGAGGTTGTGAAACGCGCTTATATAATTTTTTCTTCCCTCCTTCCTACCACTTAATTTCATTCTTTTTTCTTTCTCAATATATAAGCAATTTTGTATGTGACCTATCCTGTACCATAATTGAACCTCTCCCATTCACTTTCTTCAATTACCCCAATGAAACGTGCACTGTGATATAGCACTGCCTGTAATATCCTTCATACACAAACATGATATAACACATACTTCTACTTTCATTGCACATCTGAATTTATATTCAGCAAATGCAACCTTTCTGCTGGAAGCCAAAGTCTCGTCCTCGGAGCTTTGCTGGACAAGCAAGTCAAGTGGCACCTTTAACAAGGCGTTTCTCCATAAAGCAGCAGAGCATAACCAAGAGGTTTGATCGCATACACTTAGGTGATACTTACTATCAGTGTATCATCGCTGCTGCAAGCATCATCTGATCGAGCCAAATCTTTGAGTGTGTGGAGCCTGGAGGGGTGCCAGTTGACATATTGGGTCCGTTGCCTGTGAGGATCGATCCAAATGATTGGTACAAACAAATCTATTTTCCTTATGTAAAAGCAAAATACTGCAGATGCTGGAAATCTGAAGTAAAAACAGAAAGTGCTGGAAATATTCAGCAGGTCTAGAAGCATCTGTGGAGAGAGAAGCAGAGTTAACGTTTCAGGTCTGTGACCTTTCATCAATTTGTCCTTATGTTCCGGGTTTGGCTGTGGCTTTCAGACGATGGTGCTTACATTTATTTTTTGATTCTCCTTCATGTATTAATTCACAGTATGGAGCAGGGCCACACAGCTCAGGAATGCCACAGCTTCAATCCCTGGGCTATGTGGAGTTGGATGATCTCTGCGGAGGCATTGATCCGATATTTACATGGTCACCATTACTGGTACAAGACTTTTATTCCAGATTTATTTATTAACTGAATTTAAATTCCCCAGCTGCCATGGTGGGATTTAAGCACAAGTTTCTGGATCATTATTGCGGGCCTCTGGAGTACTAGTCCAGTAACATAATCGCAATACTACCATTCCCTGTAATTAAGGGAGCGTGTGCCTTTACTGAGGGTTTAGCTGCAAAGCTCTAGATGTAAACAGGTAACGCTATATTTAGCAGTGAGTGTAGTTCATCAGAGACACAATCTGCATTGAGATGCAAAGAATAACTAACATACCACAGACACAGGCTTACCATAATAGTGGGCCAGCTCCAGCATGTTAAGTCAAGGTCTTGGGCCTTTGAATAATGCAATCATTTCTCAAATAATTTTTCATCTCTTTCCTTCTCACCCTTAAGATATATTACATCATCAAATAGCTCTTTTAACACCTGGATCTGTTGGCAACAGCAGAATTCTCAACACTGCAGCTCAGGAGGTGGATAAGATCAGACTGAGAGAAAATGTCCCCTTTTCTTTTGACTTTTTTTGCACTTTTCAAGATGAAGGGTGATAGTGATTCGAGAATGGAATATTTTCCACCTTAGGCACCCATTTTCAGTATCAAGCCTTCCCAGGTCAGGAACAGCTCAGGTTAGATGCAGAGTAAAGCTTCCTCTAATCTGTCCCAATAAGAGTGCTTCTGCTCCAATCTTGAAAGAGTGCCTCCTATTGCTATTTCTCACAGCAGTGGTCGAGGGAGGAATGTTGGACAGAACCCTCAGAAAACACCCTGCTCTTCTTCAAATATTGCCATGGGATTTTTCTGAATAAGTAAACAGTGCCCTGGGGGCCAGATTTCCCCTCTGGGGGCAAAGAAACAAAGGTTGGGACTGTTTCTGGGTCCCAAACCTGTCCCCGGGGTGGAAAACAGTCACAGGCCCCAATTTTCACATTGGGGGTTGCGGCCAATTAATAGCCAGATGGCAGGCTCGCCATCCAATTAAGGACAGTGGTTGGGCTCTCAAAGCTGGAGGGCCAATCCGAGGCCTTCCAGCTTGAAAGGAGCAGCAGGCAGCAATAGAGGGTAAGTAAGGGAGAGAGCGCCTCAAAATGGAGGTACCCTCACTCCAACTTAATCTTGCAGCTAGGCCACCACTGTCAGGATGGTAGTGTGGTTTGCAGGGAACTTGATGGTTTTTCGATACACCTGCTGCCCTTGATCTTCTAAATTAGCGGAGGTCACGGATTTAGATGGTGATGTTGAAGAAGCCTTGGCGACTTACAGCAGTTGATACTGTAGATAGTGCACACTGTAGCCAGTCAGCCTCCTTTAACTGGCCCCAATAGGTGCTTAATGAGCTGTGTCAGCTACCCACTGCACACAGATGTGTGACCCTGCTACCACCCCCATCCATTCCACCTCCCCAATAATGGCCCAGGGCCTGGATGGGACCTGGGAACGAGCCAACAGGGCTATTTATAGCATCCATCTGCCTCTGATCCCAGCCTTGGCTGGGGCTAAAAGTCAAGCCCCTGGTGTCATCCAAAGGATAGCAGTTCCAACAAACCAACACTGTACTACACTTTAAACAGTGGTTTCTAATAGTGAATGATGTCAATCCATCGATCATTATCTTGCCGGTTGAGGAAGTGTCTTTCCTCTACTCAGGACTTTCGTCATGACAATACCAACATTGTAGTAAAAGGTATTATTTGCTGCTCCACACACCACTGACCACCTCCAGGCGCTTACCCATTGTCTCTCGAGATAAGGAGGCCAAAGAAGTAAAAGGTATTGCAAACTACAAGTACAAATCCTCATCAATCACTGTTGTATCAAAGTGTTTTTCTTTGCGCTGTTAATTTCTAGTCTTTCTAATTGCTTTTTAAGTGCACCTTATTGGCACAGATTTTGTTAGCAAAGATCCCGCACTTAACAGTGCTAGCTTTTCATTTTTGCTTCTGAAGATCAATGTTGTCAAGATTGGAAGCCTTCCAAATAGCTTGCAAAAAGTTGTGGCCAAGGTGCTATTAGCATCTTCAAAGCTCACTGTTCATGGAAAAGTGACATAGCAAAGTTCCCGTTTTGATCAAATGGAGATCAGCTGCAGATACCAAAGCTCAAGATATCAGATCCAGGGGAATCTTAAATCTGGGTTCCAGGGGTTTCAATATTAGAGTTTAAGAGCCCTTAGATCAAAGTTTGGGAAATAAAATCACAGATAGTGTGATGAGATCTAGACCTCATCCAGCATCAAGACAAAAGAGACTCAATATCAGAGCCCAAAAAATCAAAGTTCAGGAATACAGGGACATGATATCAATGCAGTGAATACAAGATTAACTCAGAGAGATTTGATATAAGCAGGTCCCAAGACCAAGGTCAAAGGACTTGAGAACAAAGACAGCAAAACCACGAATGGGGCTAATACAGAGCTTTGTTTAATTTATTTTATGTATGAGGGGGAATCCTTACTGAATCTTTGCTGAGGACATTAGATAGGCTAGTGTCCATTCATGGATTGTAAGCAATCTTTGGGAGAAGCCAGCTTGAAGGGTCAGTTAGAGGAAGGCACCTGGTGATCATCTTTGTGCAGGTGTGTTGTGAGACTAGAGGTATTGGGGTGGAGAAGTGTTTGAGGGGATTAATTATATGAGTAATTAAAATATAAATTATCCTAAGCTAATAGTGTTACTTTGGTCAGGACAAACCTAAGGAAAAGAAGACACCACAACATACTGGGAGGCCCTGGTTACATTAATCATTTACTGAGGGAATAAAATCAGTAACTGCAGTGTACATTCCAGATGGAGCTGCAGAATGATTCCTGTTATAACTCATTGTACTATGATTATATGCCTGATGTTGCCAAAAGAGGTTTAGGAACCATTAATCACTCCTTATTACCAGGGCAGTAAATACCTCAAGGCTGGGACTTTAATCTCCTGTCATTAAGGTGGGGGACAGAAATGGAGCCTGTTTACGTGGTAACTCAAAGCTGTTTGCTCAACTATAAACTGTATCATATTTTCAAAAATAAAATCTAAAATGTTGATTACCCACAAGTTAGAAACCTGGGGTTATGAAATGAACCTCGTGTCTTTATAAAGCAGAACATCCTGACTCATTGTGTGCAACATAGCAAAAGATTCGCCAGCAATATTATAGAATAAAATATATATAATAGCCGTTTCAATCCAATTCAACTTATTATTAGTATTATTCATTCTTGGGATGTGCCAGCATTTATTGCCTAGACCTAGTTGGCCTTGGGAAGGTGATGGTGAGCCATCTTCTTGCACTGTTGCAGTCCAGGTGGTGAAGGTATTCCCATGGTGCAGCTAATAAGGAGTTTCCAGGATTTTGACCCAGTGACAATGAAGAAATAGCAATATATTTCTAAGTTGGGATGGTTGTGAGGCTTGGAGGGGGACCTGATGGTTTTCCCATGCAACTGCTGCCCTTGATCTTCTAGATTACTGGAGGTCGCGGATGTGGGTGGTGGCGTTGAAGAAGCCTTGGCGACTTACAGCAGTGGAAACTGTAGATAGTGCACACTGCAGCCACAGTGCACTGGTGGTGGAGGGAGTGGATGTTTAAGCTGGTGGATAAGGTTCAGACATCCTGCAAGGTGTAAAGCAAATATGTGTGCCACACTTTAAAAATACATATCTAGAAACAAAGTCAGTCATTTGGAAACTCTTATGGAACAGAAATATTAGTACAAAGTCTGCAGGCTCTTAATTGACCTTTCCACAAGCAAAGTCAATGTCCTGATCTCCGGCCTGAATAACAATTAACCTGACCTAGCGTTTACTTATCAAATAGATTTTGAGGGCTAAGGGATATTTTCTTACTTTTTAGGATTGGTGTTTTACATGGTATAATGTTCCTGTTCTAACCTCTGATGTACTGTGAGCAGTGCTATGGGACGTTCCCAATATAATAAAGTTTTCCATCTACTACACTTCCTACCTTAGTTGTGTCCACTGCACCAAAAAAATCAATTCTATGTTGCCAATTGCCTCCTCAGTTAAAAAGAAATTAAATTTTTACTTCACTGTGTCTGGGCACGTTTCTCATGAATACCTTTCCCAATTCCAGGCCTGTTTGCTACTTCTGATCCCTCTTCATTCTTGTGTAAAAAAGAATTGCTCCATCTTATTTTGCACTCACTGTGAGCAACACCATGGGAGGTCCACAAGTAGATAAAAATGTATTGCAAGTTATGTGATATGATGATTTTTGTCCTTTGATCAAAATAATCTTTTACAAAATTCTTTTAACCCATCATTAAAAACAATAACTTGCATTTATTCAGCGTCATTAATAACACGTCCCAAAGTGCTTCACAGCAGCGGCTATCAAACAAAATTGACACCATGCCACGTAAGGAAGTATTAGCACAACTGATTAAAAGCTTGGTCAGACTGGTAGGAAATTCCAACGCTTGAGACCTAGGCAGGTGATGCTGCTAACGCTAGTGGGACGAAGGAAATTGCGAAGGCACAGAAGCCAGAATTGGAAGAGTTCAAAGATGTTGGAGTGTTGTAGGGCTGGAGGAGGTTATAGAGATAGGGTGGGGTGAGGTCGTGGAGGGACGTGAAATCAAGGATGAGAATTTTTAAATCATATGATAGAATCAGAGAATGGTTACAGCACAGAAGGAGGCCATTTGGACTGTTGTTTTTGTGCCAGCTTTCTGGAAGAGCAACTCATCTAGTCCCACTCCCCCATCTTTTCCCCATAGCCCTGCAAATTTTTTCGCTTCAGAGAATTACCCAATTCCCTTTTGAAAGCCACGACTGAATCTGCCTCCACCACACTCTCGGGCAGTGCCTTCCACATACCTACCACACACTGTGTAAATATGTTTTTCCTCATGTCGTCATTGCTTCTTTTGCCAATCACCTTAACTCAGTGTCCTCTGATTCTCGACCCTTCCGCCGCCAACAGGAACAGTATCTCCCTATCTATTGCCAGAGAGGTGTTGGGTGCACAGGACATGGTGTGAGTTTTGGATGAACCCAAGTTTACAGAGGGTCCAAGTTGGGAGACCAACCAAGGGAATATTGGAATAGTCGAGTCTACAGATAACAAAGTCATGGATGAAGTTTGCAGCAGCAGATGAGCTGAGACGAGTGATGTTACAGAGGTGGAAGTAGATGGTCTTGGGTATAGAGCCAGAAACTGAGCTCAATTAGAATGTCGGCGTTGCTGGTCTGGTTCAACCTCAGATATTGGGCAGGACGATACCCCTGTGAAGCACCTTGGAATGCTTTACTATGTTTATAGCACTATATAAATGCAAGTTGTTGTTGTTTTAGTATGTGCATATGACACCACCACTGCCGAAAGGAATGGCCCAATAGAATGGTTTGAATTGGGCTGTAAGTTGACTGGCGAGTCAGAAGACACACACGGATAGTCAAAACCAGTGGGGGAATCATGTTGTGGTGTACAATTTGATCAATGGCTGAGACATTTGCTGAAGTAAAACAGCACATCACATTTAAGTGCACATGATAAGGGAACGTAAGGAATTCCACAGCAGACAAATAATTTCAGAGTCTTGTTATCTCCTCCAATAAGCTGTAGCGATTCTAAAGTTTGCAGTGGATAATAATTGATTAATAAATGCTGCATTCAGCAAAATAAGGACTCTTTATTCTAATATTTGTTCCTACTCTCCTGAAGAAACTAACTTGTGCTGATGTACAGTTCTACAGGTGGTAGCCAACCTGTTCAATGGAAAGGACATCGCAACCAAGGCCAATCAAAGAATATAGCACTTTTTCCTGCAAGGGGATTGGCCTCTCTTGGGCCCAGAGGCACTGAGGCCAATTGTAGCACCTGAACATAGAATGCAACAGAGGCTGAGGACTTCTGGTCCACAGTGGATTTACTGATTAGGCCAGCAGGGAAATATTAGTCTAACGCTGAGCTTTAAGTGACCTGTGCGGCTGGGGAGGTTTCTTGATGAGCACACTTTGTTTATTTATTATACCAATTCTTTCCTTTTCATTTCTCTCCTAAGAACATTAGAAACAGACCATTCATTCTCTCAAATCCCACTTGTCTTCTCCGCCATTCAATTAGATCATGGCTGATCTGCACCTCAATTCCATTTATCTGCCTTTGCTCTACATCCCTTAATATCCTTACCTAACATCAATCTATCTACCTCCGTCTTGTAAGCTCCAAACCTCCTAGCAGTTCAAGATTTCCACCACCCTTTGTGCAAAAAATTGCTCTGCTCCTGAATGACTGAGCTCTACTTTTAAGATTATGTTCCCTTGTTCTTGATTCCACCATCAGGGGGAAGTAGTTTTTCCATATCTACCCTATCAAATCCTTTTATCATCTCAATCAAACCCCCTTGCAATCTTTTATATTCAAGGGAAAAAAGCCCAGTTTATGTAACCTGTTCTCATGATCCTTAGTGTTCACTCCTAGCTGTCATCTTCCATTACTTCATTCAAATGGCCACTATTTATGTTTGACTGTATCAGCAGCCTATATGAGCAAGGGTGCGGTGGGGAGGGAGCAGGCTATTTGACCAAAGGAGCATCATAGCCAATCCTGTCCTCACCCCCTGTGCATCCTGCACAATCCCATGGCAATATTTGAAGAAGAGCAGGGAGTTTCCCAGTTTGCTGGCTAACATTTGTTTCTCAAACACTACCATCAAAAGCAAATCAGCTGGTCATTAACTTGCTGTTGGTGGGATCTTGCTGTGTTTGTTAAAGCACTGTCAGCACAGTTCAATGTAATTCATTGCATTTGAAGTACTTTCTGGGAAGTAACTACATAAATATAAATTCATCTTTTTAATCAGTGCCTGAGGCAAAGGAGGCTCCTCCCATCTGGTTATTAACCGTGTGATGAGAGTTCTGCCTGACAGATTGGCTTGCCTTCACTGCTGGCCAGTTTCTTCAATCAAAGTGTGATTCAGTAATTATTGTCCCAGTGGTAATATATATAAATATATATACACATATATTTATTGTGCAGCACCCAGCACACACATTAACACTAAACAAATAGCTGAATCCAGACTTAATTTCTGCTCTGTAACATTGAGATTAAATCAGAGACGAATTTTTAAGCAGATACATTAATTAGTGTCAATGGAGCATGGCCATTTGATATGGAACAGTTCCTGTGCCTGACTATGTTGGAGAAGCAGTGTCAGTATTGCAGGAGACAGGCTCATCATGCCACAGGCTGTCAGCCAGTGTGAGGTGGAGGTATCAGGGTGGGAGGCGCAATTTTATCACTTAATCCTCTTTTGAAGTCATCGATTCCCATGGGCACCAGGCCCTGTACCTCAGCCAAGTGCCAATTCTTCATGTGAGAACAGATGTAGGCTATTTGACAGATGATGGCATCACACATCCCCCGATCCAATAGTCACTGCATGGACACTCACACTTTCCAATTGTGGCTGCCAGTGAGAGTGGACATATGTAGTTCACAACGATAAGTGACACACCATTTTGTGGAGTTTGGGCTTCATTCACCATAAGATGGGCTTTACAGCTCTCACATTTATTTTCTTGGTGAGACACGACACCTTCCTAACTGATTAAATAAAGCTCACATTCCGCAAATTGTTTACTGTGGTTAAAAAGATCAAAGGTGAGTATGGATGATTTTCTCTGGCCACTGTATGGTAACCCTTTAACAAATGCAGAAACATTTCCTCTGTTCTTTACTTTGGTGAAACCATAAATGCGTTCAAAAAGAACTATGAAACAGACGAATCTCCCTGCATTGGTTTAAGGTACTGTTCATGCTATGACACAAATTTAAAAATAGTTGGTTCAGAAAAAGAAATTAAGTCCCAGAGATGCATTTTATCCAAAAGGTAATAGTTACCAATGGACCATTAGTTGAAGTGGGCAGTATAGAGCCAAGAGACAATTAGATGCATTTCTGGAGAGAAAGGAAAGTATCAGAGACATCCTGAGGTCGGTAGGTGGGATTGATCTAAGAATGAAGAGCTTATTGAGTATAAAGGCCTTTTCACAGGCCTACAAAGAGATGGTCAGGATGCCGGTGACAACCTTGCTGGGGTACAGTCCCAGGGGCACTATGTTCCCTTCGGTAATTCATCCATATGGCCACTCCTCATGTGGGAGTCTGGACAGTGAATGTTGGGTGGCCATTTGTTCATACAGAAGATCATGGTATGTTCTGCCACTATTAATGGATGTGACTGAATGTGGGCTTCTGGCCGGTGATGTCAGACACATATTTCTCAACTTTTGCCAGGAAGTCATGGGGAGGGGAGGGAAAGCTTGACAGCCACCCCCACACTAGATTTGGTAACTATGATTGACAGGAGCCCACCCCCTCAGCTTCACCAGCTGTTGCAGTTCATCATATTGAAACAAAAGGGCTTAACAATTACCCAGTATGACTGGAACAATTTCTTACATCTTAAAAACTGCTCTTTTGGCACTAATTGAATCAGACAGATTAATCCTTAGCAAAAACAAGAAATGCTGCAATCACTCAGCAGGTCTGGCAGCATCTGTGGAAAGAGAAGCAGAGTTAACGTTTCGGGTCAATGACCCTTCTTCGGAACCAGTGACCCAAAATGTTAACTCTGCTTCTCTTTCCACAGATGCTGCCAGACCTGCTGAGTGATTCCAGCATTTCTTGTTTTTGTTTCAGATTTCCAGCATCCGCAGTATTTTGCTTTTAGATTAATCCTTAGAATGGTTGTTAGCAATTTCTGAGTCTGCAAGGAAATGAGGTAATCCAGCAGAGAAAAAAAAAGTTTTTCTTTTCTTGATAACAGAACTGGCAGCTTTAAAGCAGCCAGGATTCCTGATTGTTAAAAGGTAATAAAATATTTAGTTGCAATTGAATGCATGGCAAAAGTTAGGAATACACATGCACACTGCTAGCAATGCCATGTGGTGAAATAACACAGGCTCTGTTCTACTGCAGCCACCCTGTGGTGTAAGAGGTACAAATTGGTAGAAGGTGAGCTCTGGATCATATTAGGAAGTGTTTCTTTGCACAGAGTGAGCTATACCTGTACTGGTATCTGGAGAGAAGAGTAGAGGCACAAACTCTGGAGTCATTCAAGAGGCAGTGAGGCACTGTAATGGGAGATTGCAGGCTTTGAGGGAAGGATGGGTTAGTTGGCCTGAACAGACTCCCTCAACTGTAAATACCTTTGTGAATTTGATATGGTGAAATTGTTCTTTGTCATTACAACTTGCATTTATATAGCGCTGTTAACAAAGCAAAACTTCGCAAGATGGTTCACAGGAGTGATTATCAAACGAGACAGGCAGAGAGGTTTAGGGAGGAAATTCCAGAACTGAGGGTCTATGCAACTGAAGGCACAGGCGCTAATGAGGGAAGAGAACAAAATCCAGGATGCACAAGAGGCCAAAATTGAAGTGCAGAGATCTTGGAGGATTTCTTGGGCTGGAGGAGGTTGCAGAGATAGGGAGAGGTGTGGCCATGGTGGGATTTGAAAACAAGGTTGCTAATTTTAAAATCGAGGCGTCGCTAGACTAGGAGCCAAAGTAGATCAGCAAACACATGGGTGATGAATGAACAGGACTTGGTGCAAGTTAGGATACAGGCAGCCATAGCGAGATGTGAATCGGCAGCCTGTTTTACATTATGCCCAATTTCTTTTTCCAACAGTAAATTAGGCACCATGTAAAAGAGGCTGCTGATTTCTGATGAGCTCCACTGATTAAGACCAATTTCCCAGCTGGTTTAGAGCACTTTTTTCACAAATATTCTCCCCTTTACTAAACAGAGGTACAATTTAATTCTATGGATGTGAGCAGTCCTTCAGCATTTCAGCCAAGTTCTTCCTGGAATCAGAATAATTTGCAGCACAGAAGGAGGCCGTTCAGCCCATCAAATCCATGCTAGCTCTGCAGAGCAATTTAGACAGTCCCACTTCCTCACTCGATCCCCATAACCTTGCAAGTTTATTTCCTTCAAATACCCATTCAACTTCCTGTTGAAATAATTGATTGTCTCCACTTTCACTACCCTCGTGGGCAGCGAGTTCCAGGTCATTACCACTCACTGTGTAAAAAGGTTCCTCCTCACATTTCCCTGCATCTCTTGTCCAAAATCTTCAATCTGTGTTTCCTAGTCCTTGTACCAACAATTAATGAGAACAGCTTTTCCTTGATTAACTTATCCAAGTCTGTCATAATCCTGTACACCTCTATTAAATCGCCCCTCAATCTCCTTGGCTCCAAGGAGAACAAACCCACCTTTACCAACCTAACCTTGTAACTAGAATCTCCCATCCCTCGAACCATTCTGGTAAATTTCTTTAACCCTCATATCCTTCTTAAAGTATGGTGACCAGAACTGGATGCAATACTCTAGATGGAGCCTCACCAGAGCTTTGTGTAAGCTTTCGACCTTGTGCACCTCCCTTTGGCACTTTACTAACGAGAAAGTTCATGGCCTCCTTGCATTTCATAACTTGTTTGTTTTGTGACATATTGTATGAGAGGCTACAGCTATGCAAATGATAGTCAAACACTTAATCCTTAATCAGAAAATAATGCACAATGAACCAACTTTCTAAGCAAGCATTCAAAAACAACACTAAGGTACACTTTCATTTTTGTTTTGAAAAACAATCATTCATAACTATTCATTTTCCAAAGAAGCAGTGTGTCTTTCTTTTCTCACCGCCACCCCCAATCCAGAAAGGGGTTTTTAATTGGTCACTTGTTGTGGATTTAAAGGGAAATTAAGAGGGCCCAGAGATGTGGGAGGATGATGTTTGATGGCAGGGTGCGGGACAGTCGTCAGCACTCTAGGTATTAAAGCCATGGTTTGTTGTGACTACCTCTGAAGGAAAGCCTCACACTTCAATGTTCCTATGCACAATGCAGCCTGCAGGCTGACAGATGGAGATGTCACCCAGTCTATTTGAAGTTTCTCCCTGTGGTACAATAAAAATTAAATTGTTTTATTTATGTTTCTTGGCCATCAGTAACAGATCCAGATAGTGCATTTCAAGACAAAGATGATGTGTTTTAAAGTCAAAGGCATGAAGCAGAAGACATTGCAGCTCTACCTGGCAAAGGAACTAGAGGGGGAAAAGAGAAATGCTTCATACAAAGGGTTATTATGATATGGGACACGCTATCTGAAAGGGTGGCAGAATCAGATTCCATAGGAACTTAAGGCCATTGGACATGTACTTAATGAGGTCTAATTTGCAGGATTATGGGGAAAAGGCTGCAGATTAAATTGATCTGCTCCTTCAAAGAGTCGGCACAGACATGACAGACCGAATGGCATCCTTCTATGCTCTAAGATTCTATTCTATGTAGGACTCTTAGGGGCTTAACCAGACACACAGCTGCAAACCATCAGGTATAGGGTGCAGCTCTGGTCATGACTGAAATTTCTGGGGCTTGCTCAATAGGTAAATGTACCACTCAGTTTGGTACCCAATCACATCGAACGGGAGGGCCCAAAGTAGGTCCTTCAGGGCATCTTCCTACATTAAAGGCACTATATAAATATCCATCACAACTTCAGGTTATGAAGTCAGAACTTGATTAGTTATCAGGAGGTTGTTCTTTTCCCAGGGAATAGTGGATCGTGGGAACAGGTTCCCAGCTGGTACAGAGTGCCAATTCAGTGAATTCCCTCAACCAAGATCTGTTTCTGTGTGGGGTAGATATCACCTCATATGACAGGTAGGCTCTGTATAACATTCAGCAGGGTTAGTGATTCCCTGGACTTGTTTCAGTTAACAGGGCCAGAGGGAAACTCGCCAGCTCTTCCAACAACCTCCCCCCCACCCCCCTAAATTGGGCTCATTAACTTTTCACCTCTCCTGGGAGACTGCACACTTTTTAGGATTCACATATCTTGATGCACAAGGCATTGCAGTTGTGTGGGGCAAGGTGGATGGACCAGAATGTCTTTTGCTGCCCATCAATATTCCTAAGTGTTAAATGAAAATACATTGAAGTTACAATCCTGGAACAGAGCCTTATTAGGTGCGAGTGAGTTGAACACAAGGCTCTAACTGTATGCTCCAATTCTCAGACCTCGTTTGTAGTGAGACACTTCTCCAGGAGTCATCCTGAGTGAATTTGCTCTCTTAGGATGTGATTCACTTACCCTCAACAGCTCCTTGTGATAATGTATTTCATATTGCAACCACCCTTTCCATGGAAATACATTTCCAATTCTCTCCCTTTATGTTTATTGGAGGCCTCAAGATTTTAATTTATTTCCTGTTTGAATTTTATTTTGTAATTAAAACTGCATCCAATGCAATACACAGAAATCGTTACTTGTTATTTGTTCCACAGTAACTCCAAACTGATATTTTGAAATGCCTCTTTCAAATAAAGTATTAGTCTATTCCTGATGTAGTTGCTAGTAACAAAGTTTCATAAAGATTGTGCACAATTTGTTTTCCTGAAATGTTCAAAGGATCTTGCCAAGTTCTTTCATGGAGATCTAGTATTCTTTTCCTAATTAAAAAAAATCCCTTTAATAAACGCTAGCAGTTCCTTTGAAAGCTGGCTCAGTGCAAATGAACAGGTTTCTAGAAGAACAGCGCTGCTTTCTCTACAACCAGCTTGGCCAATGTCTCCACGAGCATCCTCAAACAAATTCCAAAGTTGCCAGGGCAACGCCAAGGTCAACAGCTTCATTCCAATTCCCTCACCCTTCTCTTCTTCACTTCCTCTAAGCTTCTAAATGACATATCGTCTTTCAAATTCCCAGTTACAACAACAATGACAGTGCTGCTCATCAGCCAGCCCAGCACGGCTTTCGCAGTCTGCTGCTCCACGGGTCTTGCAGACCAAGGGAAGCCTTTGTCCAAGATCTTGGAAGGGATGGCCACTGGCAGCTTGGTGTGAAAATATCCTGCAGATAAAGCAGAACAAAGGGTCACGTTGAAAAGAATGACTACAACCAATTCTCTGTTCATGACTTGTGACAACAGTGAAGAGTTTTTAAAACCAAGAGGGTTGTGCTGTATGAAGTTCTCAGCATGTCCAGTGCTATGTTGTAAACATTTTGAAACCATGTTACTAATTAGAAACCAGTTTAAGGAGATGTTCCTGCATTCATGGGGGTCAGTTAGGAAGTGATGCCATTATTTTAATGACTGGTGATCAAGGGTGAGAGGGGAGTGATATATATTGTATTATAAAGTCCACCCATATTGGGGTCCTGTTTTTAATGTACTTTGTTCAGGTTTGACTTTCATGATTGAGAAAGATAAAGTACAAAGAGGCAAATGGGGCAAAGATGGAGAATGTAGTGGCGGGGGCGGCAAAATGAGGAAGGAAAGAAAGGCATAAAAAGAGCCATACAGCGTGAGGGACAGGTAAAGAAGAATTAGATGTGTAAGATGATTATATTGGCACATTATTTCCACAAAGTGCACAGGCAGGTGATGTTCTTCCAGACCTATGACACCATGCGACAGTGCTGGGGCACCAGTGGACTAGCTGCACATTCAATAGCATTTTTACTTTTTCGACAAAACCTGAGTGGGGGAGCGAAAAGATGAAGCAGTTTCAGATACAACAGTTGGCTACTTACCTTAAGGATATGTTTACTCACTATACTGGTTTGACTCCGTTCATTTCAGTGACACTAAATTCCAGTCAAGAGAAACCAGGACTTCTCTGAATATTCTTTTCTTCATTCGCTTACCTCACCATCCCCACAATCTTTCATTGCAGCAGCTTTTTCGGGAGGAGCGAGTGAGCAGCTGGGAAGGTCAGTTTGAAAGTAAATTTAATTTCCTTTTGTTTTTCGGCGGAGGCCAGGGGGCTGCTGGGTAAGTAAAACACTATATATTTGGGCGGTTTAAAATAACTTTCCTTTCATTGCAGCAGCTTTTTCGGGAGGAGCGAGTGAGCAGCTGGGAAGGTCAGTTTGAAAGTAAATTTAATTTCCTTTTGTTTTTCGGCGGAGGCCAGGGGGCTGCTGGGTAAGTAAAACACTATATATTTGGGCGGTTTCTGAACCCGAGACACCACACTTGTCGTGTCTCCCACCCGCCCTCCTCCTCTAACCAAAAAAAAAAGGACTCGGTGGGGTGTTTATAAGGTAAGGCTTTTTCGATTTCTCTGGTTTTATTGTGATTGGTAAAAACTTTTCGTTCCTTTTTCATTTAACTAAGTTAAGCTTAAGATTAAAAATGGCAGGAGATCTCAGACCCGTGTCATGCTCCTCTTGCTCAATGTGGGAGCTCAGGGACATGGCTGATGTCCCTGACTCCTTCACGTGCAGGAAGTGTGTCCAACTGCAGCTCTTGTTAGACCGCATGACGGCTCTCGAGCTGCGGATGGACTCACTTTGGAGCATGCGCGATGCTGAGGAGGTCGTGGATAGCACGTTTAGTGAATTGGTCACACCGCAGATTAGGATTGCTGATGGAGAAAGGGAATGGGTGACCAAAAGGCAGAGAAAGAGCAGGAAGGCAGCGCAGGAGTCCCCTGCGGTCATCTCCCTCCAAAACAAGTATACCGTTTTGGATACTGTTGGGGGAGATGGCTCACCAGGGGAAGGCAGCAGTAGCCAGGTCCATGGCACCGTGGCTGGCTCTGCTGTTCAGAAGGGCGGGAAAAAGAGTGGAAGGGCTATAGTCGTAGGGGATTCGATTGTAAGGGGAGTAGATAGGCGGTTCTGTGGTCGAAAACGAGGCTCCCGAATGGTATGTTGCCTCCCAGGTGCACGGGTCAGGGATGTCTCAGATCGGCTGCAGAACATTCTAAAGGGGGAGGGTGAACAGCCAGTTGTCATTGTGCACATAGGCACTAATGATATAGGTAAAAAACGGGATGAGGTCCTACAAGCAGAGTTTAGGGAGTTAGGAGCCAAGTTAAAAAGTAGGACCTCAGAGGTAGTAATCTCAGGATTACTACCAGTGCCACGTGATAGTCAGAGTAAAAATGAAAGAATAGTCAGGATGAATGCGTGGCTTGAGAGATGGTGCAGGAAGGAGGGGTTCAGATTTTTGGGACATTGGGACCGGTTCTGGGGGAGGTGGGACTATTACAAATTGGACGGTCTACACCTGGGCCGGACTGGAACCAATGTCCTTGGAGGTGCTTTTGCTAACGCTGTTGGGGAGGGTTTAAACTAATGTGGCAGGGGGATGGGAACCAATTGAGGTCAGTTGACAGTAAGGAGGTAGTAACAAAAGCCTGTAAGGAACTAGATAATGAAGTCAGTGTGACTAAGGGGAAGAACAGGCAGGGAGCAGATGATGAATATAAAGGGACTGATGGTCTGAGGTGCATTTGTTTTAATGCAAGAAGTGTAGTAGGTAAGGCAGATGAACTTAGGGCTTGGATTAGTACCTGGGAGTATGATGTTATTGCTATTACTGAGACTTGGTTGAGGGAAGTGCATGATTGGCAACTAAATATCCCAGGATATCGATGCTTCAGGCGGGATAGAGAGGGAGGTAAAAGGGGTGGAGGAGTTGCATTACTGGTCAAAGAGGATATCACAGCTGTGCTGAAGGAGGGCACTATGGAGGACTCGAGCAGTGAGGCAATATGGACAGAACTCAGAAATAGGAAGGGTGCGGTAACAATGTTGGGGCTGTACTACAGGCCTCCCAACAGCGAGCGTGAGATAGAGGTACAAATATGTAAACAGATTATGGAAAGATGTAGGAGCAACAGGGTGGTGGTGATAGGAGATTTTAATTTTCCCAACACTGACTGGGATTCGCTTAGTGTTAGAGGTCCAGATGGAGCAGAATTTGTAAGGAGCATCCAGGAAGGTTTTCTAGAGCAGTATGTAAATAGTCCAACTCGGGAAGGGGCCATACTGGACCTGGTGTTGGGGAATGAGCCCGGCCAGGTTGTTGAAGTTTCAGTAGGGGACTACTTTGGGAATAGTGATCACAATTCCGTAAGCTTTAAAATACTCATGGACAAAGACGAGAGTGGTCCTAAAGGAAGAGTGCTAAATTGGGGGAAGGCCAACTATACCAAAATTCGGCAGGAGCTGGGAAATGTAGATTGGGAGCAGCTGTTTGAAGGTAAATCCACATGTGATATGTGGGAGGCTTTTAAAGAGAGGTTGATTAGCGTTCAGGAGAGACATGTTCCTGTGAAAATGAGGGATAGAAATGGCAAGATTAGGGAACCATGGATGACAGGTGAAATTGTGAGACTAGCTAAGAGGAAAAAGGAAGCATACATAAGGTGTAGGCGGCTGATGAAAGACGAAGCTTTGAAAGAATATCGGGAATGTAGGACCAATCTGAAACGAGGAATTAAGAGGGCTAAAAGGGGTCATGAAATATCTTTAGCAAAAAGGGTTAAGGAAAATCCCAAAGCCTTTTATTCATATATAAGGAGAAAGAGGGTAACTAGAGAAAGGATTGGCCCACTAAAGGACAAAGGAGGAATGTTATGCTTGGACTCAGAGAAAATGGGTGAGATTCTAAACGAGTACTTTGCATCGGTATTCACCGAGGAGAGGGACATGACGGATGTTGAGGTTAGGAACAGATGTTTGATTACTCTAGGTCAAGTCGGCATAAGGAGGGAGGAAGTGTTGGGTATTCTAAAGGGCATTAAGGTGGACAAGTCCCCAGGTCCGGATGGGATCTATCCCAGGTTACTGAGGGAAGCGAGAGAGGAAATAGCTGGGGCCTTAACAGATATCTTTGCAGCATCCTTAAACACGGGTGAGGTCCCGGAGGACTGGAGAATTGCTAATGTTGTCCCCTTGTTTAAGAAGGGTAGCAGGGATAATCCAGGTAATTATAGACCGGTGAGCCTGACGTCAGTGGTAGGGAAGCTGCTGGAGAAGATACTGAGGGATAGGATCTATTCCCATTTGGAAGAAAATGGGCTCATCAGTGATAGGCAACATGGTTTTGTGCAGGGAAGGTCATGTCTTACCAACTTAATAGAATTCTTTGAGGAAGTGACAAAGTTGATTGATGAGGGAAGGGCTGTCGATGTCATATACATGGACTTCAGTAAGGCGTTTGATAAGGTTCCCCATGGCAGGCTGATGGAGAAAGTGAAGGCGCTTGGGGTCCAAGGTGTACTAGCTAGATGGATAAAGAACTGGCTGGGCAACAGGAGACAGAGAGTAGCAGTAGAGGGGAGTTTCTCAAAATGGAGACGTGTGACCAGTGGTGTTCCACAGGGATCCGTGCTGGGACCACTGTTGTTTGTGATATACATTAATGATTTGGAGGAAAGTATAGGTGGACTGATTAGCAAGTTTGCAGACGACACTAAGATTGGTGGAGTAGCAGATAGTGAAGGGGACTGTCAGAGAATACAGCAGAATATAGATAGATTAGAGAGTTGGGCAGAGAAATGGCAGATGGAGTTCAATCAGGGCAAATGCGAGGTGATGCATTTTGGAAGATCCAATTCAAGAGTGAACTATACAGTAAATGGAAAAGTCCTGGGGAAAATTGATGTCCAGAGAGATTTGGGTGTTCAGGTCCACTGTTCCCTGAAGGTGGCAACGCAGGTAAATAGAGTGGTCAAGAAGGCATACGGCATGCTTTCCTTCATCGGACGGGGCATTGAGTACAAGAGTTGGCAGGTCATGTTACAGTTGTATAGGACTTTGGTTCGGCCACATTTGGAATACTGCGTACAGTTCTGGTCGCCACATTATCAAAAGGATGTGGATGCTTTGGAGAGGGTGCAGAGGAGGTTCACCAGGATGTTGCCTGGTATGGAGGGCGCCAGCTATGAAGAGAGGTTGAGTAGATTAGGATTATTTTCATTAGAAAGACGGAGGTTGAGGGGGGACCTGATTGAGGTGTACAAAATCATGAGAGGTATAGACAGGGTGGATAGCAAGAGGCTTTT
Organism: Heterodontus francisci; assembly: GCF_036365525.1. NCBI lineage: Eukaryota > Metazoa > Chordata > Chondrichthyes > Heterodontiformes > Heterodontidae > Heterodontus > Heterodontus francisci. The sequence goes on from NC_090408.1 coordinate 37,079,253, forward strand.
TCCCAGAGTGGGGGTTTCAATTACTAGAGGACACGAGTTCAAAGTGAAAGGGGAAATGTTTAGGGGGGATATGCGTGGAAAGTTCTTTACGCAGAGGGTGGTGGGCACCTGGAACGCGTTGCCAGCGGAGGTGGTAGACGCGGGCACGATGGAGTCTTTTAAGATGTATCTAGACAGATACATGAATGGGCAGGAAGAAAAGAGATACAGAACCTTAGAAAATAGGCGACATGTTTAGAGAGAGGATCTGGATCGGCGCAGGCTTGGAGGGCCGAAGGGCCTGTTCCTGTGCTGTAATTATCTTTGTTCTTTGTATCTCTCCTGAAGACACTAACCTATGCTCGAGAACAGTTGTATGGCCAGTTTCAGGTCACTCCGGGAAGGTACTATTCACTTTATGCGTGCATGCGCTTCAACAATGAATGTTGGAAGGCCATTTTACCTGCAGGGAAGGGAGGGCGCGGCCATACCCCTGCATTTTGCAACAGTGATCAGAACTGGGAACCTCAGCAGATTTTCTTTCCCTTCATTAGTCAAGGCACCCCACCACCATCCCCCATCCACTGCCAAAAGGCTAACTGTAACACCCTGACAAAACCAGCACACACTGAGAATGGAAGCAGAGACTCGTGTGGCCTGAATGGCTCTGGACTGCACCAGGCAGAGATTTCACCCACTAGGCCAGCAAGGGAACGCTTATCACCAGAAATGGAGAAAAAAAAATGGCAGTTTAAATCCAATGTTTCCGAGAGGTCATTCCATGGGTCATTCTGTCTTTGCTATAGCAATCCAAAAATCTGTCCTGATCTCTCCCCAAGACCCTGTTTCATCATCTGCTTCAGCCTTGTATGTATACCAACAAAGCACTGGACTGACCAGTGTTAAACAAAAACACAGTGGCTAAGTTAGCCCAAACCATTTCTCACATCTCTGGGCCCAATCTGGGAGAACTGTCTTGGGAACAAATGGTCCCATTAACCTTAGCGTCATAGAGATACAGCACTGAAACAGGCCCTTAGGCCTACCGAGTCTGTACCGACCATCAACCACCCATTTATACTAATCCTACATTAATCCCAGATTCCCTACCACATCCCCACCTTCCCTCAATTCTCCTACCACCTACCTAAACTAGGGGCAATTTACAATGACCAATTTACCTATCAACTTGCAAGTCTTTGGCTGTGAAGGAAACCCTCCGGAGCACCCGGTGGAAACCCACGCAGTCACAGGGAGAACTTACAAACTCCACACAGGCAGTACCCACAACCGACCCCGGGTCGCTGGAGCTGTGAGGCTGCGATGCTAACCACTGTGCCGCCCTTGGTTTGAGATTGCACAGTGTGTGGAAAGAATGAACTGAGGTTTTTAAACAACTGTACAACTACAAAGAAACAGATGCTGAATAGTTCAAAAAGTACTACAAACATGTAAAATTGGCTTTGGGAGTTTTGAAAATAGATGTCACTAAAGTAGGTTTCTAAAGAACTCTCCAATGACTCAGCAGTTAAGTTGTTCAATAGTCTTGACAACTATCCAACAACCCCCGTTGGAAACGTGCATAACAGGATCAGCCCCAGCGCCTGCCAATATTTAACCATCTAATGCTAGGAAATGCAAGCAAAGAAAAGCAGAGAATGAAGAACAGGTTTACAGCGCTGGGCAGGTAAATAAAATGTCCTTATGCAACCTCTTACCAGGAGTGTGAAGTGATACATTTTGGTAGGAAGAACAAGGAAAGGCAGTACAAAATAAAAGGATATCGGGGTGCAGGAGCAGAGGGACCTGGGGGCATATGTGCACAAATTGCTGAAGGCAGTAGGGTAGGTTAAGAAAGCAGGTAATAAGGGAAAAGAGTTAATATGGGATGCTGGACTTTATAAAGAGAGGCAGAGAGTACAAAAGCAAGGAAGTTATGGTGAACCTTTCTAAAACACTGGTTTGGCCTCAACTGGAGTATTCTGCCCGATTGTGGGCACCAAACTTCAGGAAGGATGCGAAGGCATTGTAGAGGGTGCAGAAAAGATTTATGAGGATAGTTCCAGGGATGAGACACTTTGGTCACATGGATAGATTAACAAAACTGGGCTGTTCGAGACAATTAAGAGGAGATTTGATAGGGGTGTTGCAAATCATGAGGGGTCTGGACAGAATAGATAGAGACAAACTGTTCCCATTGGAAGAAGGGTTGAGAACCAGAGGACACTAATTTAAGGTGACTGGCAAAAGAACCAGAGGCAACATGAGGAAAAACTTTTTTTTTAAACGCAAGTGGTTAGGATCTGGAATGCATTGCCTGGGAGTGTGGTGGAGACAGATTCAATCATGGCTTACAAAAGGGAATTGGATAATTATCTGAAGAGGAAAAAACTGCAGGGCTACAGGGAAAAGGCCGTGGATCAGGACTAGATGAGCAACTCATACAAAGAGCTGGCACGGACAAGTCGGGCTTGTCCTTCTGTGCTGTTACCATTCTATGACTTTATGAAACCAGAGTTGAAGACAATAACTGATCGGCAACTAGGCTGAAAATCTGAGTGCTTCAATAGGAGGAACTGGCTCCATTCTTGCTTTGAAGGAAATAGAGAAAAGATGGAAAATAAAATGCAACAGTAATAAAGGTGTAAGAGACATTAAAATCTCAGAACTATTGAGGAAGAACAGCTCGCACCATTTTGAGTTTACTAATTCCTCTGTGCAAATTCCCTTAGCTCACTAGCATCAGCCTCCTAGCAACTGCTTGTGAGTTATTTCGACAGAGACCAGAAAGTAGGCTTCACTTCAATACTCCCAGGCAAGAAGGGTAGCAGAATCTAACAAAAAACTGCCGTGAAGAGTACATAAGTATAGTTTCTGTTTGCCTGACAGAGTGCACACATTCTCCCTGACAGGACACAATCCACTTAAACAAAACCACAAGTTCAGCAAAGCTAATCTGAGGGACCCCCACCCCACGTACATATACTATGGAAGTACTGATGAGCTCACCATGACCAGCTAGGATAAGCCATGACACATTATATCAGGGTTGTTGCATGGTTATATGGAGTTGGGTGCAAAGAATACTAGCCCCTAATGATGGGTCTATCTCCCCAAGTCACACCAATAAGATAATCAACCCATGACCTGCGAATCAGAGGCAAGGGTGCTGCCAATCAAGCCAAATCAATGTGAGTCAATTTAAATGCAAGTAAATACATTAAACATATTTCTTAATGCAGAAAGCATTGAGAGTTTTAGGTTTAGTATTTTACAACTAGCTGCACTATTAAAAGGATAGGAAATACCAAGGAAGAGATATAATACCCTCCATGGTCAAATAGCCCAGAGACTCCTTCTCAAGACAGATACATGGAGAACAGAAGGTACCTGTTTTTTGCTAGAGCCCCTTGATCCAATTCAAGTCACTGAATTCAAGAAAGGTGAGGTGGAGGAGGGGTGTTGAGGGAGATTTTTTTTTTTAAAAAGCTCACAAATAAGTGAAAAAAAAGCTTTATGGAGAAGAGATTTTATAGCAGAGCACTTAGGGAACAGTGGTAGAATCGGGCAGGGTCAGCATGGATTTACGAAAGGGAAATCACTCTTGACAAATCTACTAGAATTCTTCGAGCACGTAACTAGTAGAGTTGATGAGGGGGAGCCAGTGGATGTGGTTTATTTGGACTTTCAGAAGGCTTTCAACAAAGTCCCACATGAGAGATTAGCATGCAAAATTAAAGCGCATGGGATTCGGGGTAGTGTATTGCAATGGATAGAAAATTGGTTGGCAGACAGGAAACAAAGAGCAGGGATAAATGGGTCTTTTTCCGAATGGTAGGCAGTGACTAGTGGGGTACCGCAGGTGTGGAAGTGAGCAGTAAGGCATGGCACTATGCTTAATGGGAAATATAGCCAAGTTAGGAATAGTAGCTTTGCTGAGCTTTGATTTTAAGTGGCAGAAACCACAATGAAATAGTTAAAAGTAAAGGCAGAGCGTGTGAGACTGTAAAGACTAGCTGACACTGGTAATTGCAAGGACATCTGTTCTTTATGGCCTGATTGTGTGACTCCCTGTGGTTTGGAACATATGGACTCCTGTGAATCAAATGATGTCCATCCCTGTGTGAGTGATAAGGAGTGCTAGGCCCCTCTTATCTTCGTGAGCTGCCACTACTTGTAGCTGCAGACTGCACGAAACACTCAGGAATGTACACCTAATAGAGATAGCCGGATGCGCCACAATTACTTGTCACAAGGTAGAGACAGAACTCATGATCAATGTAAGGAGTGAGACCAGAGTGTTTATTGATGATTCCTATGCTCTTGCTAATTAGCTTGCTTGTCCGCTTTCTTTTATCTTGCTGGTGCAAAACAATATTATGTTGGTAACAAGTATGTATTGAGAATGGAGTGTATTGTTAACCTCAGCAACAGATGTATTGCATGTCACCACGTGGGTGAAGTCGAATTGTACCGCACTGATTGGTTAAACAAGGAGGTGTAGCATGAATCTTAATGTATAAACAGTAGCACCTGTATCACAAACTTCACTTACTCTGGTGGACCAGACAGACTCTGGGTGGAGTCAGTGTCGTTGTATTAGAGTAAGTCAGTCGGCTAATAAAGTAATTGATTTTACCTACACATCCGACTCGGTATATTTACTGAACCAGACTGAAGGCAAAAAGAACTCAGATTTACACAGGGATCGGTGCTAGGACCCCAGCGATTCACAATATACATTAATGATTTAGATGAGGGAACTAAATGTAATATCTCCAAATTTGCAGATGACACAAAATTGGGTGGAAGGGTGAGTTGTGAGGAGGATGCAGAGAGGTTTCAGGGTGATTTGGACAAGTTGAGTGAGTGGGCTAATGCATGGCAGATGCAGTATAATATGGATAAATGTGAGGTTATCCACTTTGGTAGCAAAAACAGGAAGGCAGATTATCTGAACAGCTATAATCTGAGAGGGGAATATGCAGTGAGACCTGGGTGTTCTCATACACCAGTCGCTGAAGGTAAGCATGCAGGTGCAACAGGTGGTAAAAAAGGCAAATGGTATGTTGGCCTTCATAGCGAGAGGATTCGAGTACAAGAGCAGGGATGTCTTGCTGCAATTATACAGGGCCTTGGTGAGGCCATACCTGGAATATCGTGTGCCGCTATAGTCTCCTTATCTGAGGAAGGATGTTCTTGCTATAGAGGGAGTGCAGCGAAGGTTTACCAGACTGATTCCTGGGATGGCAGGACTGACGTATGAGGAGAGATTGAGTTGGTTAGGCTTATATTCGCTGGAGTTCAGAAGAGTGAGGGGAGATCTCATAGAAACCTATAAAATTCTAACAGGACTTGACAGGGTAGATGCAGGAAGGATGTTCCCGATGGTGGGGGAGTCCAGAACCAGGGGTCATAGTCTATGGATATGAGGTAAACCTTTCAGGACTGAGATGAGGAGAAATTTCTTCACCCAGAGTGGTGAGCCTGTGGAATTCACTACCACAGAAAGCAGTTGAGGCCAAAACATTGTATGTTTTCAAGGAGTTAGATATAGCTCTTGGGTCTAAAGGGATCAAAGGTTATGGGGCGAAAGTGGGAACAGGTTACTGAGTTGGATGATCAGCCATGATCATAATGAATGGCGCAGCAGGCTCGAAGGGCTGAATGGCCTACTCCTGCTCCTATTTTCTAAGTTTAAGAGAGACCAAGACAGTGCAACAGTTACAAAGAACAATGAAGGTCAAAGTTTCTCTTGTGTGCAAACGTTTAGTCTTTGACGCACACTTTCTCTAGCCATGAATTGGAGAAACAGCAAATGCTCCTCCCTTCCTGTCGAGGTCAACCATTCTTTAAGGTATTTAAAGGTTCTAATTGCACCTCTCAAGGCATTTGATAGCTCTCCCTTTCACCTAGCTTAGAATCCGAACACTGCCCTTTCCGGCTCTCTTTGGAAAACAAGTCAACAGATGACAAGAAAAATACAAAGGAGCCTTTCTGAGTGAATGGAAGATCACATGAATGGTATTGTGAATAGAACTACAGTAAACTTTCCTGGCTTAACAACACAAACATAGGAACACAACAGTGCTCTGCTTGTGCAAGAGTCATTTAAATAGGCATTCTATGGAACTAGATGGTGCGGTGGTTTACATCTTGGCATAGGTTGGTAACACTCGCAACTCAGAAGGGGATGGGATTAAGCAGCGGCATAACCATAATCTGACAGTCCAGTGCTGCACTGTCAGAGGAGCGGGGCGTCATCCTTCAGATAAGATGTAAAATTGAGGTAACCTCCGCTTGGTCTAGTGTTTCAGGACCCTCTGGTCCTTAATACCTTGCATCCTCTGTCTCCCAAAGAACAAAGAACAGTACAGCACAGGAACAGGCCATTCGGCCCTCCAAGCCTGCGCCGATCTTGATGCCTGCCTAAACTAACACCTTCTGCACTTCCAGGGCCCATATCCCTCTATTCCCTTCCTATTCATATATTTGTCACGATGTCTCTTAAACGTCGCTATCGTATCTGCTTCCACCACCTCCCCTGGCAGCAAGTTCCAGGCACTCACCACCCTCTGTGTAAAAAAACTTGCCTCGCACATCCCCTCTAAACTATGCCCCTCGCACCTTAAACCTATGTCCCCTAGTAACTGACTCTTCCACCCTGGGAAAAAGCTTCTGACTATCCACTCTGTCCATGCCGCTCATAACTTTGTAAACCTCTATCATGTCGCCCCTCCACTTCCATCGTTCCAGTGAAAACAATCCGAGTTTTGCCAACCTCTCCTCATAGCTAATGCCCTCCAGACCAGGCAACATCCTGGTAAACCTCCTCTGTACCCTCTCCAAAGTCTCCACGTCCTTCTGGTAGTGTGGCGACCAGAATTGCATGCAATATTCTAAGTGTGGCCTAACTAAGGTTCTGTACAGCTGCAACATGACTTGCCAATTTTTATACTCTATGCCCCGACCGATGAAGGCAAGCATGCCGTATGCCTTCTTGACTACCTTATCCACCTGCGTTGCCACTTTGTGACCTGTGGACCTGTACGCCCAGATCTCTCTGCCTGTCAATACTCCTAAGGGTTCTGCCATTTACTGTATACCTCCCACCTGCATTAGACCTTCCAAAATGCATTACCTCACATTTGTCCGGATTAAATTCCATCTGCCATTTCTCCGCCCAAGTCTCCAACCGATCTATATCCTGCTGTATCCTGACAATCCTCATCATTATCCGCAACTCCACCAACCTTTGTGTCATCCGCAAACTTACTAATCAGACCAGCTACATTTTCCTCCAAATCATTTATATATACTACAAACAGCAAAGGTCCCAGCACTGATCCCTGCGGAACACCACTAGTCACACCCCTCCATTCAGAAAAACACCCATCCACTGATACCCTCTGTCTTCTATGACCAAGCCAGTTCTGTATCCATCTTGCCAGCTCACCTCTGATCCCGTGTGACTTCACCTTTTGTGCCAGTCTGCCATGCGGGACCTTGTCAAAAGCTTTACTAAAGTCCATATAGATAACATCCACTGCCCTTCCTTCATCTATCATCTTCGTCACTTCCTCAAAAAACTCATTCAAATTAGTAAGACACGACCTTCCCTTCACAAAACCATGCTCTCGCTAATAAGTTTGTTTGTTTCCAAATGGGAGTAAATCCCGTCCCGAATAATCCTCTCTAATAGTTTCCCTACCACTGACGTAAGGCTCACCGGCCTATAATTTCCTGGATTATCCTTGCCACCCTTCTTAAACAAAGGAACAACATTGGCTATTCTCCAGTCCTCTGGGACCTCACCTGTAGCCAATGAGGATGCAAAGATTTCTGTCAAGGCCCCAGCAATTTCTTCCCTTGCCTCCCTCAGTATTCTAGGGTAGATCCCATCAGGCCCTGGGGACTTATCTACCTTAATGCTTTGCAAGACACCCAACACCTCCTCCTTTTTGATAATGAGATGACTGAGACTATCTGCACTCCCTTCCCTAGGCTCATCATCCACCAAGTCCTTCTCTTTGGTGAATACTGATGCAAAGTACTCATTTAGCACCTTGCCCATTTCCTCTGGCTCCACACATAGATTCCCATCTCTGTCCTTGAGTGGGCCAACCCTTTCCCGGGTTACCCTCTTGCTCTTTATAGATGTATAAAAAGCCATGGGATTTTCCTTCCCCTGTTCCATCACCCCACCATTGGGGCAGAGTCCTCAGCTGCCTAGGCCTTCCCTTCTGGAACTCACTCTTCTCTATTCACCTTTTTAAAAAAATTCTCAAAATTCATTTTTTTAACCAACATTTTGATCACCCCTCAATCCCTCCTTAGCTCAGGCCCTTTCCCTTATGTACTTTTTTTTCTTCTTTTGTAAAAGACATTTTTACAGACATTAAAGCTGCTAGCTAGATAAATGTAAATTATGAAAAATCCCATGCTCTATTGGTGTCCTGGTAAATATCCCCTCAACTAAAACTGCAAAAAGTTCAGTCATTGTCTTCATGGCTATTTATGGGATAGTGCTGTGCGTAAAAAAACTGCCATGTTTGCCTATGTAGCAAGTCACTGCACTGCAGGATAATTCATCGCGAGGCATTTCAAGACGTTTCTGAAAGACAGAAGACATTCTCTAAATGCAAACTTTTCTTTCCTTCCAATACCTTGATCGAGCCTAGATTGCTTCTCCCCTGCCTGCTGCATAAAAGATCCTACATAAATAAGACAAGGGCAATGTCAATCTAGTTCCTAGCAGGCAACAACCCTTTTGTTTTTATTCATTCATGGGATGTGGGCGTCACTGGCTATGCCAGCATTTATTGCCCGCATTTATTGCCCATCCTTAATTGCCCTTGAGAAGATGGTGGTGAGCTGCCTTCTTGAACCACTGCAGTCCATGTGAGGTAGGTACACCCACAGTGCTGTTAGGAAGGAAGTTCCAGGATTTTAACCCAGTGACAGTGAAGGAACGGCGATGGAATTCCAAGTCAGGATGGTGTGTGACTTGGAGGGGAACTTGCAGGTGGTGATGTTCCCATGCACCTGCTGCTCTTGTCCTTCGAGGTGGTAGAGGTAGCGGGTCTGGAAGGTGCTGTCTAAGGAGCCTTGGTGCAGTGCATCTTGTAGATGATACACACTGCTGCCACTGTGCGTTGGTGGTGGAGAGAGTGAATGTTTGTGGATGGTGTACCAATCAATCGGGCTGCTTTGTTCTGAATGGTGTCGAGCTTCTTGAGTGTTGCTGGAGCTGCACCCACCCAGGCAAGTGGAGAGTATTCCATCACACTCCTGACTTGTGCCTTGTAGATGGTGGACAGGCTTTGGGGTGTCAGCAGGTGAGTTACTTGCTGCAAAATTCCTAGCCTCTGACCTGCTCTTGTAGCCACGGTATTTATATGGCTACTCCAGTTCAGTTTCTGGTCAATGGTAGCCCCTAGGATGTTGATAGTGGGGGGATCCAGCGATGGTAATGCCACTGAATGTCAAGGGGAGATGGTTAGATTCTCTCTGGTTGGAGATGGTCATTGCCTGGCACTTGTGTGGTGTGAATGTTACTTGCCACTTATCAGCCCAAACCTGGATATCATCCAGGTCTTGCTGCATTTCTACACGGACTGCTTCTGTATGAGGAGTCGCGAATGGTGCTGAACATTGTGCAATCAGCGAACATCCCCACTTCTGACCTTATGATTGAAGGAAGGTCATTGATGAAGCAGCTGAAGATGGTTGGGCCTAGGGCACTATCCTGAGGAACTCCTGCAGTGATGTCCTGGAGCTCAGATGATTGACCTCCAACAACCACAGCCATCTTCCTTTGCGCTAGGTATGACTCCAACCAGCAGAGTTTTCCCCGATTCCCATTGACTCCAGTTCTGCTAGGGCTCCTTGATGCCATTCTCGGTCAAATGCTGCCTTGATGTCAAGGGCAATCACTCTCACCTCACGAGTTCAGCTCTTTTGTCCATGTTTGAACCAAGGCTGTAATGAGGTCAGGAGCTGAGTGGCCCTGGCGGAACCCTATGATGGAGGCATCGTTCCATTAAGCTTCCAACTGTAAAATCTCTATTTAATGAGTCATGTAAAATATTGCAAAATTTAAATATTAGTTATACTCAAAAGTGTTCCTTAGTCTTTGTAGTGAATAATGATACACAAAAATCTAGAAATAGCTACATTTCTCTTAACACTATTTGGTGTAGTCGATTTCCTATATGGAAGGCACAATAGTTATTCTCAAGTTAATGGCATTTTAGAAAGTCCTTCTTGTTTTTGAAGCGTTAAGTCACATACTAGAGCCAAAGAGAAAAACAAGCAGCTTGGTGTGGAAGTCTGGTGCCAAAATTAAAAAAATCCCTACAGAATTGCTACTTAATACCAGAACGGTAAACAGATTGCCTGCCTAGTGAGAAATACAATTCCACAGGCAGTAGTATCTCTCTGATATTAAAGAATGGTCACCATCAAAGTGAGTGATGGCTAGCCATCCCATTAGGAAGGGTATGGCTGCCAAACCCAATACTATCCTGAAATAACATTTATGAACAAGTTATTTTTCAGCAGCATAACTATTTAGTGATTAGGAGCAAGAATCATGACCAAGTTCTTCCCCTCCCTGACAACAGATTAGTTTTGCTACTGCCCCACAGTTGAGATTAGCTGACTCAGCACAGAGCAGGGATTGAAACTGGGAGTCTGATTTCCACACTGGGTAGCATATCTACTAACTGAGCCATCACAAGGGTGGGGGATGGGTTAATAAATTCCACCCCGCCCCCACCCCCCACCCCGAACCATATACAACAATTTTGAATAGCACAGAGAATCTTTTGTGTCACTGAGTAGGCAGTGTTATGCAGTAATGTGGAACAGCACAGATTTAATATGACCTGCCTGACAGACAAAGCCTGTCAGGCTTACATTGTTCCCATGTCACAAAGCACAGAATCGGGTCTGTTGTGATGGAGACCAACTTGACAGGGAACTTGAGAAGCCAATGATTCAGTGGGGTTCTGAAAGCTGTCTAGTATCTGTGAGTCTTGCATTAGTTAGTCCAACTGGAGAGGCGTTGATTCAACTCAGCTGGGAAGACAAATTGTCGCCGACCTAGACACAGCTGGCCATTTTCTAAAGCAACTTTGACCCTCAACATAAAATCAACTTGCACTCTTGAATCCTTCTTTATCCCTTTGTTCTAGCTATATGAAGTGTTGCTTAATACTCATTACTTAAAACTCCACCGCTGCTTCAGTGGGTGCGTGCAATGTGTAATGCGGCACAAAGCCAATCGCATTAGTTGGACTCAGATTCAACTGCTGGACTACATTGAGTTAGCCGAACGCCGTTCTGTCACTCCAGTGAGTTTGTTTCAATGAGCCTGAGGTAGACAGAAGTTGAGAGCGCGGATAAAATCAGCCAGGATAGCCATTTAGTGGCCCCTTGTAAAATGCACAGTTCTGTGGAAGATAGGTGAGGACAGCCTCAAATCTCCCCCTACCCACCAACCCTGTGTAAGCTCACACATGGATAATGACACTAAGAATTGGAGGGTGCATCTTTAGGACAGAAAATGAAACCTCAAAAAAAAACAATACACTTTGGTACATAATTAAAATATGAAATTTAAGACTACAGTACTGCTAAAATGTAGACAGATTTTGATCGTGCTCAGCTGTACAATTAGGACTTTAGGCCATTTTAAACTCATCACAGTTTATAGTTCAAAAGGCAGGAACTGCTCAAATTACAAAGCTTGCTTTTTTAAAAAAAATGTCTATTTTAGTTTGACACAGATTTAGCTGCCTTTGAGTTTTGGGATTTCATTCCAAGCTCCCAGCTACTTACATTATTAGGGCACTGAGCAATTAGGGACTAACAATGCCATAATCATTGCTGCTTCTCTATCTCCTGAAAGAACTTTTAATTAACTCTTGCAGAGCAGAATCCCCCAGTGACTTTTTGGTTGCATTTGTTTTCTTTTTTGCTTTTCTCTTCTCCAGCAGATGTCAGTCCCTTGTTAGGTTACGGTTCCAAAAGTGCAGTTAGTCTTCTAAGAACTCACCCAAATGCCCACGCTTCACATGTGGAGCTAGATAGAAGATCTCAGCAGGCTCCGCAGTTGTGAAGAGCATTATAGCTAAACCTGATCTCACTGCTTGTCGGAGTTTTGCACACAAACACTTTGCAGCTGAAGCTCACAGGGGAGTGAACTGCAGCAAGAGCTCTAATTACATTTTAAGCATGAGGGCTACTGAGGCCAACTGCTAATCTAGCTGAAAGACCCTGGCTAAGCAGAGACTAGGGTTTCGAACAATGCCTTCTGGCCTGCAGGGGTTCATGCCACACCAGGCTGTGCCCTGACCCACTGAGCAGGGAGAAAAGGGCTGAGCAGGATTAATTGAAGGGGAACTAAAAGAAGCAAGCAGCTGTCAGCTGACAAGGAAAAGGAAAATAATTTGCTGAGACACATTCAAGTTTGTTGACTGAATAAAATCACATATATATTACTCCATTTAAGGTCTTATCAGAAAATAACTTAAAACAATTACTGTACAAGAGAGATTGGGACACTCATGATAGTTTGGTCTGTTCAAAATTGTTGCTGAGGTATTTATGACAAAGGAACCTGAAAATGGAAATGTCAGATTTTGGCTGAGAACATATCCCACACAAAGGAAAAAATATTATATGTAGAAAACACAATGACACAGCATAGCAATAGTCCACTGGGCATCATGACCACCAACTTCCCAAAAGAGGAAGGACAGAGAAGGGAGTGGGGGAGGGGACAACCATCCACACATCTACTGCCAGAGTAAATCTCTCAAAAAATTGCATGTGAGAAATGTGTAACACAGCTCTCTGCAATGCTGTTTTTCATCATCTACATCTGTGACACGTGACATGGAGGCATTCGTTATTAGGGTTTCCATGAGTTTTCACCAGCATCTCAAGCTCTGATACCACCCCACTGCCCTTCCCCCACCCAGTTTACAATGTGGCAAAGTCAAACCTGTGCAAGCAATATCCTCTTGCCTCGAGAATGGTGCACAGCCTTAGGAGGACAAAAAAAACTGTACTAATCAGAAGGAAATATAGTTTGAATTGTACCCCAACATTTTGAGGTATCTAATATTTATATACTGATAAACCTATCATCCAGGCTCTGCATTACAATCCTCATGAAAAAGAAATGCTTTGAACCAATTTAAGAATACTAATTTGTCTGGCGATCATTAGTCTGTTGGAGGAAAGGGACCGTGTCTACCAGTTAATTAAACCTTTTGGGATCTACAGGATCAGGCCGTTGCTGAGAGAAATGCTTATGAACTTTTTCAAAGACATCGATGCTGAAGATGAGAGGGTGCAATTAGGTGCATCGGCACATGGAATGATTTACAGCTTACCAAAGGACATGTCAACTTTTAATCAAGACCACCTTAAATCCCTCTTAATTCACTCCTGCAATTGAAGCTTTAAGTGCCTTAGGAGGAGGCACAAAGGCAGGCTGAAGAAGCAGAGGAGAGCTCAGGCCTAAAACACAGCTTCAAAGTTCCTGAGGGTGAACAAGCAAAATCTGTACGTTATAGAACCTAGTTCAGACCAGCACTTGGAGCACTGTGTGCTGTTTTGGTCTCCATATTACAAAAAGGATATAAACGCATGCGAGAAAGAATGGACAAGGATATCAGAAGTGAGAGAGTACAACTATCACGAAAGACTGAACAGGCTGGGGCTCTTTTCTCTATAAAAGATAAGACAGAGGTGATGAGAGAAAGGTTTGTAGAATTGTAAAGTGATTTGATAGGTAGAAGTAGAAAAGATGCTTCCATTTGCAGAGAGTCCAAAACTACAACTTGCATTTATATAGTGCCTTTAACATCATTCTACAGGAGCACTATGGAACAAAATTTGATACCAGGTCACATAAGGAGATATTAAGCCAGAGGGAGGTGTTAAGAGACATCTTTAAGGAGTAAAGAGAGGCAGAGATATAGGGAGGGAATTCCAGAACTTAGGGCCTGAGCAGCTGAAGGCATTGCCACCAATCTTGGAGTGATTAAAATCAGGGATGCTCAAGAGGTCAAAATTGGAGCAGCACAGATGAGGGTTGTAGGGCTGAAGATTGCAAAGATGGGTGGGGGGGCAAGGCCATGGAGCCATTTGTAAACAAGGTTAAGAATTTTAGAAATTGAGGCGTCGCTTGACTGGGAACCAATGTAGATCAGTGAGCACAGAGGAGATGGGCGAGTGGGACTTGGTGTGGCTTATGACACAGGGAGCAGAACATGGGAGGCCAGCCAGGCGTGTGTTAGAATAATCAATCTCGAGGTAACAAAGGCACGGATGAGGGCTTCAGCAGCAGATAAGCTGAGGCAAGGTTGAAGTTGGGTAATTTTATGGAGGTGGAAAAAGAGAGTCAAACATAACACCAAGGTTATGAACAGTCTGGTTCAGCCTCAGCCAGGTAGAGGGACGGAAAAGCAACAGAGCAGGGACCATGATAATGGCTTCAGTCTTCCTAATATTTAATTGGAGGACATTTCTGCTCATCCAATACGAGAAGTTGGACAAGCAGCCTGATAATTTAAGAGACAGAGGTCAAGAGATGTGGTGGCGAAGTAGAGCTAGGTATTGTCAGCAAACATGTGGAAAATGATGCCATGATCTCAGATGTCTGAGGGGCAGCATGTAGATAAGAATAAGGAAGGGGCCAAGGATAGATCCTTGGGGGACATGAGAGTTAATGGTACAGGAGTGAGGAGAAGCCATCACAGGTTATTCTCCGGCAATGAAAAGGATAGATAAGAATGAAGCGAGGGAGTGTAGTCCCACTCAAGGCCATAAATATGAGAAAAGAAAATATGTTGATAGAGCAAGATGAAATAAGGTGGGAGGTGGTGCCTGTGGATCATAAACACCAGCATAGACCTGCTGGACTGAATGGTCTATTTCTGTTCTAGTGCTGTAATATCTAGTATTTTTTAAACCAAAACATAGAAAATCTTTATTCAGTTATATTTCCTCCTATTTTCTTACTCGAGAATGCTGCTTGATGAGTATCAGCAGTCCCCAGCACTTTACTCAACTGGCTGTATTCCCATGTATCAATGTGATATTCAACTATGGAAGGCACCACAGGTAGCCCCAAATCTGTCCTTACCTAAAATTAACAGGATCAGACTTCAGCTGTGAGGTCCTTCCCCACAGCTGAAATATATGGCAACATTGCCAAGCAAAGACTCACATTAAGATTGGCCACTTGGGCAATGTACCAGAGGGCTGCTGGTGTTTGCCCACTTTCTAGTCAGCATCTTCAGGAGAGGATGTGCGAAACCTGCAGTGGGAGGGAATAATGATAGATTTGGGTGTGAGCACCCAACTAGCTGTGGCTAGTTGGTAGCACTCTCGCCTCTGAGCCAGAAGATTGTGGGTTCAAGTTCCACTAGAGACTTAAGCATAAATATCAAGACAAACACTCCAGTGCAGTACTGAGAAAGTGCTGTCTTTTGAATGAGATTTAAAACAGAAGCAACCCCACCATCTGCCATCACAGGTGGACATCTCATTAAAACATACAAGATTCTGAAGAAGCTTGACAGGGTAAACGCAAGAGGTCATTTTCCCTGGCTGGGGAATCTAGAACAAGAGGCACTGTCTCAGGAGAAAAGGGTCAATTATTCAGAACTGGGGTGAGAACTTTCTTTGCTCAGAAGGTTGTGAATCTTTGGAATTGTCTATCCCAGAGGGTTGTGGATGTACCATCGTTGGGTACATTCAAGATGGACTCAGATTTTTGATCTCAGGCAATCAAGGGATTGGGGTGCAAGCAGGGAAGCAGAGTTGAAGGTCAGCCATGATTGTGTTGAACGGTATAGCAGGTTTGAGGAGCCCTATAGTCTACTCGCACTACTTCTCACGTTATGTAAAAGCTCCCATGGCACTACTTCAAAGAGCAGGATTATCCCTCAATCAAAATCACATAAACAGGCTATCTGCTCGTTATCAAAATGTTGTTGGGAGCTTGCTGTGTACAAGTTGGCTGCCACGTTTCCGACATGACAACAATGACTATGCTTCAAAACGAAAATTGGCTGTAAAGTGATTGGCGGCGTCCTGTGGTTGTGAAAGGTGTTATATAAATTCAAGTCTTTGTTTGAAATGTTATGTCTACAACAAGGCAGCCCCTTAACATTCTGTAAAGATGGTTCCACAGGACACCCACCTAGCTTTTCCTTGCACTCCCGTGCTAAGTCAGTGACGGTCAGTCAGGTAAGTGCTTCCAGGTGCTGACAAAGGCCGTGGGGATGAGTGAGTAGGGCACTGTGGTGATGCTGCTCCAGGTGTCCGAGGTCGGGTCGTAGCAGTCCAGGCTCTTGCAGCGCTGGGTCCCAAAGTAGCCGCCGACCACGTACACCTTGTTGCCGGAGGCCACGGCGTGGCAGCTCATCCGCTTGGCCGCCATGTCGCCGACCCGCGTCCATTGATTCATCTCGCAGTCGAAGCGGTAGGCCGAGGCCGCCGTGAACTCGGTGTCGCCGCCCATGATGAAGATCTGGCTGCCCAGGGCGGCGGCGGCCGTGTAGCGCCAGGGCTGCGGGCAGACGGCCGGCACGGTCCAGCGGTCGTGCCGCGGGTCGTAACGCTGCACCGTGGCCACCTTGTTGCGCGGGATGCCGGCGCCGCCGAAGACGAAGAGCTGCAGCCGGGCGCTCACCACCGCCGCGTTGCTGACGCCGTCGCGCAGCGGGGCCACCATGCGCCAGGCGTTGGCGGCCGGCTCGTAACGCTCCACCTGCTTCAGCGAGACGGAAGGCGAGGCCGGGAAGACGCCCGCCACGGCCGTGTGGCCGCCCACCGCGTACAGACCGCCCCTCAGCTCGGCCGAGCCGTGGCCGAAGCGGGCGACCAACATTGGCGCCGCTTTGGACCAATCACCGCTCGCCGTGTCATAGACCCAGACGTCTCGCGAGACCCCGTTCTCAGAGCCCCGTCCCCCACTGACGTAGACACGGCGGCCCAGCGCGCAGGCGCTGAACTCTTTGCGCGGGCTGGGCAGTTGGCCCCGCGGGACGATCTTCCGCGCCTGGCGGTCCAGCTGGTAGATCTGGTCGCACATGAAGGTGCGGCCGGCCAGGATGAGCAGCGTGTGGCCGGCCCGGCGGGGGCGGGCGCACGGGCTGTCCACCGGGCCGTCGTGCTGGAGGATGCGCTCCTGGCAGCGGCGGGCCTCGTCGACCAGGCGGCGGCTCGACGGGTCGTCGGCCAGCAGCGGCCGGTCGGCCTCCAGCCAGCCCTCCAGGTAGCCCGAGGGCAGGAGCGCCAGGCGAACGTGGCGCAGCAGGCCGGCCAGGCAGGCCCGCCGCCCCTCCAGGTCGTGCCGCACCCACCTCATGACGGCCCGGTGCACCAGCCGCTCGTCCTCCACCTCCAGCTCGTCGCTGGCGATCAACTCGGCCAGCGTGGCCTCGGGCAGGCCGCAGAAGTCGTCGCCCTGGCCCACCGCCTCGAAGTGGGCCAAGCACATGCCCCAGGCCTGTTGGTAGAGGCGCCGGCACTGGTGCGCGTCGGACAGCAGCAACAGGCCCAGGCAGTTGGAGGCGCGTAGCTGCTTCTCCAGGAAGGCGGCGGCCGCCTCTCGGATGTCGGGGAACTGCAGCATGTCGCCGGCCTGCAGCAGCCACTCGGCGTTCTCCTCGCTGATGGCCAGCCGCGCCGAGTAGGCGTAGTCCAGCAGCAGCTCCAGCGCCTCCGGGTGCACGCTGTCGTGCAAGTTCACCTCGCTGTCGGTGCTCTCCCGCAGCCCGTTGCTGAACATGGCCTCGAAGTAGCGGCTGCAGGCGGCCAGCACGGCCCGGTGGCACAGGAAGGAGCGGCTGCCGGCCCACAGGGTCACGTCGGTGAAGAGGCGCTGCTTCCGCAGGCTGTCGAGCTGCGCCAGGACGCTCTCCGGGTGCGAGGCCTTGTGGAAGAGCGAGACGTTCGCCAAGCCTTGGCTGCTCCTGGACCTGCCATCCTCCTCGTGCTTGCTCGCCGACATCCCCACAGCATTCGTACTCAGGATTACTCTGCAAAAGAAAAAAAAAATGTTTTCGGGTTTCATAAAACTTTTGTTACTCATCATGGAATAATAGTGCAAAAACACATGTTTTAGGGCAGGAGCAAACGTGCAAAGACAGCTCAGCTTAAAGGCCTGCTCGGGTCTGCAAAGGAAACTTGACCCGAGCTCGACAGAACCACATCTAACCTGAGCCCAGGCCTTTCATTTTTTCCCGTGCCCGACTCGACCCCACCACCAGAATGTTCAGTTAACCTAGCTTCCGTTTCACACTTGTTAAGCTTGTGCAGATAAGCAACAAAAACTATAACTGGACTTGAAAGTTTAAAATGTACATTTAAGAATGGAGCCACGTACCGGAGGTGGTGATAGAGTGTGTCTGACCCTAGCCCAAATGCCTGGACCTGCAAGAGCGACCTGGCTCGACCCCGAAACGTCCTCAGGCTCAGGTCGGATAGCCATGCTCTAGCTCAGCTGGGGAAAAACCTAGAGAATCATCCTGCAGCAATGGTGCAAGAAACTGGCTTCCTACTCTAGGTGACTATACAGTATGGATGTTGTGAGAGGAAGTCACCTCAGCTGTCATTTCCACAATCCAATAATATCTCTATTCCTATCTAGGTTCAGATGACAGTGCATTGAGCAGTGCTGCTATTAGGACCCAGCCTTTTTGTTTCTAAAAACATTTCCTCATTTAAAAGTACTGCCATTCATGTTCTGTTTGCAAAATATTCCACTGTAACGCCGGGCCCAGAACGTTCTTGAATATGGTCACTCATTTACTCAGGCCTCATCACACAAATAAAAACCAACAATTTAATGGTCACCAACAACACAATGCAAGTTTGAAAAGGGTGTGAAATTGCAACTGGCCAAGGTAGACTGTCTCCAGTTCTTTCTGCTCCTTTTCCTTCATGAAGGTGCTTGCTCATAAAGTCATAGTTATACAGCACAGAAACAGGCCCTTCGGCCCATCATGTCTGTGCCGGCCATCAAGGACCTAACTATTCTAGTCCCATTTTCCAGCACTTGGTCCGTAGTCTTGTATGCTATGGCCTTTCAAGTGCTCATTCTAAATACTTAAATGTTGCTAAGATTCCTGCCTCTACCACCATTTCAGGCAGTGTATTCCAGATTCCAACCACCCTCTGGGTGAAAAAGATTTCTTCAAATCCCCTCTAAACCTCCTGGTTACTGACCCCTCCGCTAAGGGAAAAGGTCTCTTCCTATCTAACCTATCAATGCCCTTCATAATTTTGTGTATCTCCATGCTAAGGTTTGGTTCCATGGTTATTGACACCAAGCCAAATGGCTATTCTCCATTCAAGCTGGGCAATATTGGCAGGTTTTGTTGTTAGACATGCATGTGGACAGCAGATATGGCAGAACAGACTAGCATAGGGTACGCAACACAACCAAATAACCTGCTAGGGCACCTTGTCTCAGTTTCCCTGAAGAATGGCTATAATGATACCTATCGAAACACACTTTAACATGTGTCAGCACCTTAAAGCAAAGTGGGAGGGAGAAAGATTACAAAAGTAAGCATCCCGAAAGTGAAAAATAAGAGAACCTTATATTCCTGTTGAAGGGTTCCATCTGAAACCTTAAACTGATCTTTCAGCCGCTGATGCATTTTCTGCCTTCCAGTCTGCCACATCTCTAACTTTGATCCAAACACAATCACGAAACAGAGCTGCAAGTAGGCTTCCCCCGAAAGGGGTTTCCTCTCCTCAAGAAAGGTCAGGGGTTAGCTTTTCAGCACAATGGAAAATGCTGATAGGGTATCTTCACTTCTCCACAAATTTCATAGAAATGAAAGACACTGAATTCCAGAGAGATCTGACTTTGGGAATAATTGGTTTTATGCTTGCCCCAAATTTGCATTAAATCCCTGTTTATTATTTAGCACAATCAGTAAGTTGTCTAATGTGATGACCGTTAAACAGCACAAAGGAATTGAATGCAAACACACTGGAGATTGCCCATCATGACTTTTCACTGCACACTGACAACATTTGTGTAAGGCTCAGAATGCAAGTGAGGACCTAGACATCTTTCACTTAATAGGAAATATTGCAGTAAGGCAGTACCTAATTCACACAGGCCTCAATACAGCCTGACATCAGCTTGATAATTAAACAGTCTGATTCTGGTCAAATGAAGGTTTGGATAGCTGCTCTGACTCTTCTTACACATACACATCCATGTTTAATGGAGTACATTGTCTCTGCCAATGTTCCTCTGGAGCTAGTGACTAGACAGCCCAACAAATATCCCACATTTGGTAGTTGTCTTGTGCAAGAGGTGACAGGAGATTGCAATTTTGTACATTTGCACTGTTGGTAAAGTCGGACTTCACAGTTTCCCTCGCTGGAACTCAATTTAAAAATCTACTTTTATTTACATAACACCTTGTCATTTTGTGGAAAGGTTTCAAAGTGCCTCACCCAATGAATCACTTTTTGAGGTACAGTGATTATTTAGGCAAATATCACAATAATTCTGCATCAGCAATATCTCAAAACAGCAGCGAGATGAATGTTATTTGAAGGATTTTGCTTTAAATCGTCCACACGAATGGTTAAACAGGGCCTTTTTTTTAATGATCTCATGAGGTGGGTGACACTGACAAGGCTGATATTTATTGCCATACACAAATTGCCTAAGATGGTGGTGTGCTTTGAACCACTAGTTCTTGTGATGGTGCTCCCACAATGTATTTTGACCTGGTGACTGAAGGAACAGTGAAATACAGTCAGGATGGTATTTCCATGCTCTTACTGATCTTATCCTTTACTGGTGGTAGAAACTGCAGAGCTGGGAGGTAATAGTGAAGCAAACTCAATAAGCTGCTGCAGTGCATCTGACAAGTAGTAAGTATAGCAGTGGTGATGTGCTGATGGGAGAGGGGTTGGGTATCAAGTCTCACCTAAAAGATAGCTCCAACAAGAGCTCTCCCTCAATTTGATTTTGGAACGCCAGCCCCCCAGATGATGAGCTGAAAGCCACAACCTTCTGACCCAAAGGCAAGTGTGCTGTCAACCAAGCCAAGCTGACAGTTCTCCGAGGAACTATGTGATGAATGCAGCCTGTCACGTGTATATTATGTTTTTGGCTTGAGCAATGTAGTGGGCTCATGACCAAAAATTCCAGGCTGAGGCTATGCCTAATGTCAACAAACTCATTTTATCTCCCTTTCCTGTTGGGGAAGTGATGGGTAGGAGGAAGCTTCTGCTTAATACCCAAGGTCAGGGTCTTGCAAGCATAGCCTCTACACAGTGAGCATCAGATCTTCACAAGCACATTCCTGCAATCTACTGATCTTTGGCACATCGCACATCAAAAATCACCAAATTTCTGGCTCAAAAGTAAATAGCTGCGTGAAAGCCAAAGCCAGACAAGAGTAAATCTTTGTTTCGTAAATTCTCAATATATCTGATGTACGAAAGATTAAATGTTTCTGTTCGAATACTTCACTGCATAATCTCATCCCAGCAACTTCCTCCCAAGGCCAGGCAAATTTTAGAACTCTGGTTCAGGCAAAAATATGCAGAGCGCACAATGCCAGAATTCAATTCTCTGCATGATTATACTTCACAGGAAGAAAGACTAGGGCTGGACAGTAAAAAAATTCCATCGAATTTTGCAATAGAAAAACAAGCATAAAAGGGTACAAAACTTCACAGTTAAATTGTGAGGCAGATGATACTAATAGGATTCACAAGCTCCTGTGGCTCTGCTTGATTGCCCCAACAGGCAGAGAGGAATTTTCTCTCTCAAAAATAGAGATTATTTTTTTAAAAGATATAAGTCTTGAGGGTTTGCAAGACCAGGAGGTGGGTAATTGATGCATGGGGCAGGTCTGATGACTCACGTCTTTCCGTGTCATTCTTTTCATGAGGGATTCATTAATGTTTGTCACATCCACCAGATTTGACCGTGAGAGCCAAACCCAATGGTGATGTCTCCTGTCAACTATACTCACCACTTCCAGGTGTCATGAAATGACAATGAGGAGTGAGAACCCTGGCTGGTTTTATCCCCACCCACCCACAGGTCTACGGTCATGGAGGTCAGTTGTGGCGTCCTCAATATATGTTGGTGGTAGATCAGTTGAATCCAGATCATGGATTGAACAGTGTGGTGGATTTACTCAGCCATTTCATCCAAATATAGATGGAAGTGCAGCCTTGTGTTATAATACTTTCTAAACTAATTCTCACTACCAATGCGAGTTGAGCTTCTTTGGATTTTTCTTACAACCATCTTGATCCCACTTCTTAAACATACTCTCAAAAATACCATGGTAATGAGCTAGTGGAGATAGGGAATAGTAATTGATTGGTCAGTCGATTGGCAATTGTGAAAGGTGGAGACCCAATGTGAAGTATTCTCCCCCCTCGCAGCCCAAACGGTAAGGTCTTCCCAATGCTGCTCCTTTGTTAAGACAGGAGATTGAGGGCCTCATCTGTAAACTGGCCAACGGTAGGCCTGACAATTTGTCACCCACCTTGGCAAGCACCCCCCACCCCACCACACACATGACTACCAGCTGGAGTTAAAATGTTGGCAAATAGGTTGCAAATGTGTGTCCTGGATCAACATATAATTGAATTGATCCAGGTAGAAAGACAAGTCAGAACACCAGTACAACAAGCTGCACTCATTCATGCCACTCAAGCACTACCACAGCAATGTTAATTACTGTAGCTTGTGACAGTAACTTAGAATGTATTCAACACAGGTTAATCCAGCAGCAATTCCAACATTAGTTACCAAGTTATTTACTGGCCCTTGCTGGGATACAGTTCCAAACACTGCACCTGCCCACTATTATCTTGGCAAAATGCGGGAGAGAGGGAGGAGCGCACGGCAGGAGGGGGAAGAGGAGAGAGAGGGAGGAGCACACGGCGGGAGCTGGGAGCGGAGAGAGAGAGAGGAGCATGGCGGGAGTAGAGAGAGAGAGGGGAGCGCGGCGGGAGCGGTGAGAGAGGAGCGGGACGGGAGCAACGAGAGAAAGAGAGGAGCACGGCAAGAGTGGCGAGAGAAAGAGAGTGAGGAGAGGAGCGGGAGCTCAGTGAGAGAGAGGAGCGTGGCGGGAGCAGCGAGAGAGAGAGGAGAGCACAGCTGGAGCGGTGACACAGGGAGAAGAGGAGCACTGGAGCACAGAGAGGAGCATGGCAGGAGCACTGCGGAAGCGGAGAGAGCGAGAGGAGCATGGCAGAAGCGGAGAGAGCGAGAGGAGCACGGCAGAAGCGGAGAGAGAGAGAGGAGCACGGCAGAAGCGGAGAGAGCGAGAGGAGCACGGCAGAAGCGGAGAGAGCGAGAGGAGCACGGCAGAAGCGGAGAGAGAGAGAGGAGCACGGCGGGAGCAGAGAGCGAGAGAGAGGCGCACGGCGGGAGCAGCAGGGGATAAACAGAATAAAAATCGAAATGTGACATCAGAGTGATGTCACAATCAACAGTGAGAGCAGGGAAACAGAGAGCCGCCGGGGTGAGTATACAGGTAACCTTTTAATTTAATTTAAATCAAACATAGCATCAAACTTCACAGGAAAGCCTGTAGATGATTGGTTTGGGAAGAAGCTACCTGTTTCATGAGTATCTGGTAAGTGATTAAGGACCATTCTAATCCTAACGTTTACTACTAGTTCCTTTACTATTTTAAACTTACAATATTAAAAAACGGAAAATAAAATAAGTAGTTAATTAAAACACATTAAGGATGGCAGGACAGGTGATGTGACACGGCTGCAGTATGTGGGAGTTCCTTGATGCCAGTGTGATCCAGTAAGTATCTGCAGCTCAAAGAGTTTCGGCTTAGTCATTGAACTGGAGTCCGAGCTGCAGAAACTGTGACACATCAGGGAGGGGGAAAGTTACCTGGACATTTTGTACCAGGAGGCGGTCACACCCCTTAGGATAGGGGTGATTTCATTAGTGATCAGAGACAGGAGAGTGTGGCTGCTGCTGAGGCATGTGAGGGGATCCAGAGTGCAGGAGCATCAGCCGTTGCGATTGTCCAACAGGTTTGAGGTTCTTTCAGCTTGTTTAGATGAGAGTTCGGGCACCAGGGTGGATGAGCATTCTGACCATGGCACCATGGTACAGGAAGCCATTCAAGTGGAGGGAGAAAAAAGGAATGTAGTGGTAGTAGGGGACAGTGTAGTTAGGGGGATTGACGCTGTTCTCTGCAGCAAAGAGCGAGAGTCCAAACGGCTGCGTTGCCTGCCCGGTGCCAGGGTGCGAGACATCTACTCAAGGCTGGAGAGGGAGGATCCAGTTGTCGTGGCCCATGTAGGTACCAATGACATAGGCAGGACAAGGAAAGAGGTTCTGCATTGTCAGTATGAGAAACTAGGTGACAAATTAAGAAGCAGAACCTCAAAGGTTTCTCTGGATTATTACCTGAGCCATGTGCAAATTGGCATGGGGCAAATAAGATTAGAGAAATTAATGTATGGCTCTAAGACTGGTGTGGTAGAAGTGGATTCTGGTTCGTGGGCACTGGCACCAGTACTGGGGGAAGTGGTGGCTGTACCTTTGGTATTGTCTACACCTGAATAGTGCTGGGGCCGGTGTTCTAGCGAGCTGCATAACTAGGGAAGTAGAGAGGGTTTTAAACTGAATAGTGGGGACAAGGGATCAAATTTGGGAAGATATGGTAAATCAAGGAGTAGAGACAAGGCGAGAGAAAAAGGTATTAATATGGGAAATGATAAACAGACTGTCAGGAATAAACAGAGTGTACAAATCTACAAGTAAATCAACAGATAAGGCTAGAGGTTACAAAAATAATAAAAAGGACAAAACTAAAGGCCCTGTACCTGAATGCACGCAGCATTTGAAACAAAACAGATGAACTGAGAGCGCAAATAGAAATAAATAAGTACGATCTGATAGTCATTACAGAGACATGGCTGCATGACGACATAGATTGGGTCCTGAATATTGAAGGGTCATGGCATTTAGGAAGGACAGGAAGCTAGGAAAAGGTGAAGGGGTAGCTCTGTTAATTAATGATGGTATTAGCACAATAGAGAGGGATGACCTAAGTTCAGGAGACCAGGATGTAGAAGCAGTTTGGATAGAGACGAGAAATCATAAAGGCAAGAAGTCTCTTGTGGGAGTGGTGTACAGGCCACCTAACATTGTATGTACTAGACCTGGTATTGTGCAACAAGATAGGATTAATTAATGACCTCATAGTTAAGGTGCCCCTAGGTAGCAGCGATCATAATATGATTGAATTTTACATTCCGTTGGAGGGAGAGAAGAGTGGGTCCAAGACTAGTATTTTAAACTTAAATAAGGACAATTATGAGGGCATGGAAGCAGAGCTAGCTAAAGTGAACTGGCAAATCAGGTTAAGTGATAGTTCAATAGAGATGCAGTGGCAGACATTTAAGGGGATATTTTAGAATACACAGAATAGATACATTTCAACGAGAAAGGAACATTCCAAGGTTGGGACCAGCCATCCATGATTAACTAAAACAGTAAAAGATAGTATCAAACTTAAAGAAAAAGCCTATAATTGCACAAAGATGGGAGGCAGGTCAGAAGATTGAACAGAATATATAAAAAAGCAAAGAATGACTAAAAGATTGATAAGGAAGGTAAAATTAGAATATGAGAGAAAGCTAACTAGAAATATAAAAACTAAGAGTTTCTATAGTTTAGTTTTAGTTTAGAGATACAGCACTGAAACAGGCCCTTCGGCCCACCGAGTCTGTGCCGACCATCAACAGCCCATTTATACTAATCCTACACTAATCCCATATTCCTACCACATCCCCACCTATCCCTATATTTCCCTACCACCTACCTATACTAGGGGCAATTTATAATAGCCAATTTACCTACCAACCTGCAAGTCTTTTGGCTTGTGGGAGGAAACCGGAGCACCCGGAGAAAACCCACGCAGACACATGGAGAACTTGTAAACACCACACAGGCATATAGATATATATTTTCAAAAGTTAACAAAATGAGCAATGATCCAATAGAAAGTGAGTCTGGGGAATTACTAATGGATAATAAGGAGAGGCAGATGAGTTGATCAGATATTTTGCATCGGTCTTCACTATTGAGGATACAAGTAACATCCTAGTATTAGCTGCAAGTCAGGGAGGAACTCAAGAAAATTCTAATCACCAGGGGAGTGGTACTGAACAAATTGTTGGAGCTGCGGGCTGACAAGTCCCCGGGTCCTGATGGATCTCATCCTAGGGTGTTAAATGAAGTGGCTAGTGAAATAGTTGATGCGTTAGTTTTAATTTTCCAAAATTCCCTAGATTTGGGGAAGGTTCCATTAGATTGGAAAATAGCCAATGTAACTCCTTTATTCAAAAAGGGAGGGAGAAAGAAAGCAGGAAATTACAGGCCAGTTAGCTTAACATCTGTCTTAGGGAATATGTTAGAAGCTATTATTAAAAATGTTACAGCAGGGTATTTAGAAAAATTCAATGTAATCAGTCAGTCAACATGGTTTTGTGAAAAGGAAAGAATGTTTAACCAATTTATTGGAATTCTTTGAGGGAGTTATATGTGCTGTGGATAAAGGGGAACCAATGGATGCATTGTACTTAGATTTCCAGAAGGCATTTGATAAGGTGCCACATCAAAGGTTATTACAGGGTGGCACAGTGGCGCAGTGGTTAGCACCGCAGCCTCACAGCTCCAGCGACCCGGGTTCAATTCTGGGTACTGCCTGTGTGGAGTTTGCAAGTTCTCCCTGTGTCTGCGTGGGTTTCCTCCGGGTGCTCCGGTTTCCTCCCACATGCCAAAGACTTGCAGGTTGATAGGAAAATTGGCCATTAGCAATTGCCCCTAGTATAGGTAGGTGGTAGGGAAATAAAGGGGGACAGGTGGGGATGTGGTAGGAATATGGAATTAGTGTAGGATTAGTATAAATGGGTGGTTGATGGTCGGCACAGACTCGGTGGGCCGAAGGGTCTGTTTCAGTGCTGTATCTCTAAATAAAAAAAATAAAATAAAATAAAAGCTTATGGTGTAGGGGGTAACATATTGGCATGGATAGAAGATTGGCTAGCTAACAGCAAACTTTCTTTAGCCTCCTTATCTCGAGAGACAATGGGTAAGCGCCTGGAAGTGGTCAGTGGTGTGTGGAGCAGCGCCTGGAGTGGCTATAAAGGCTAATTCTAGAGTGACAGGCTCTTCCACAGGTGCTGCAGAAAAATTTGTTTGTCGGGGCTGTTACACAGTTGGCTCTCCCCTTGCGCTTTTGTCTTTTTTCCTGCCAACTGCTAAGTCTCTTCGACTCGCCACACTTTAGCCCCGCCTTTATGACTGCCCGCCAGCTCTGGCGAACGCTGGCAACTGACTCCCACGACTTGTGATCAATGTCACAGGACTTCATGTCGCGTTTGCAGACGTCTTTGAAGCGGAGACATGGACGGCCGGTGTGTCTGATACCAGTGGCGAGCTCGCTGTACAATGTGTCTTTGGGGAGCCTGCCATCTTCCATGCGGCTCACATGGCCAAGCCATCTCAAGCGCCTCGAGGACTTCTGTGTTGGAGATACGGTCCTGCCACCTGATGCCAAGTATTCTCTGGAGGCAGCGAAGATGGAATGAATTGAGACGTCGCTCTTGGCTGACATACGTTGTCCAGGCCTCGCTGCTATAGAGCAAGGTACTGAGGACACAGGCTTGATACACTCGGACTTTTGTGTTCCGTGGCAGTGCGCCATTTTCCCACACTCGCTTGGCCAGTCTGGACATAGCAGTGGAAGCCTTTCCCATGCGCTTGTTGATTTCTGCATCTAGAGACAGGTTACTGGTGATAGTTGAGCCTAGGTAGGTGAACTCTTGAACCACTTCCAGAGCGTTGTCGCCAATATTGATGGATGGAGCATTTCTGACGTCCTGCCCCATGGTGTTCGTTTTCTTGAGGCTGATGGTTAGGCCAAATACATTGCAGGCAGCCGCAAACCTGTCGATGAGACTCTGCAGGCACTCTTCAGTGTGAGGAAACAGAGTAGGCATAAATGGGTCATTTTCTGGTTGGCAAGATGTAACGAATGGTGTGCCACAGGGATCAGTGTTGGGGCCTCAACTTTTTACAATTTATATAAATAACTTGGATGAAGGGACCAAAGGTATGGTTGCTAAATTTGCTGGTGACACAAAGATAGGTAGGAAAGTAACTTGAAGAGGACATAAGGGGGCTACAAAGGGATATAGATAGGTTACGTGAGTGGGCAAAGACGTGGCAAATGGACTATAATGTGGGAAAATGTGAAATTGTCCACTTTGGCAGGAAGAATAAAAAAACATTATCTAAATGGTGAGAGATTGCAAAGCTCTGAGATGCAGAGGGATCTGGGTGTCCTAGTGCAGGAATCGCAAATGTTTAGTATACAGGTACAGCATGTAATTAGGAAAGTTAATAGAATGTTATCATTTACTGCGAGGGGAATCGAATACAAAAGTAGGGAGGTTATGCTTCAGATATACAGGGCATTGGTGAGACCCCATCTGTGCACTGTGTACAGTACTGGTCTCCTTATTTAAAGGAAGGAGGTAAATGCGTTGGAGGCAGTTCAGAGAAGGTTTATACTAGGCTAATACCTGGAATGGCGGGCTGTCTTTTGAGGACAGATTGGACAGGCTAGGCTTGTATCCGCTGGCATTTAGAGGAGTAAGAGGCGACTTGATTGAAACATATAAGATCCTGAGGGGTCTTGACAGGGTGGATGTGGAAAGAATGTTGCCCCTTGAGGGAGAATCTAGAACTAGGGGTCACTGACAGAGATGAGGAGAAATTTTTTTCTCTCAGAGGGTCGTGAGTCTTTGGAATTCTCTTCCTCAAAAAGCAGTGGAAGCAGAGTCTTTGAATATTTTTAAGGCACAGTTAGATAGATTCTTGATAAGCAAAGGGGTGGAAGGTTATCGGGGATAGGTGGAACTGTGGAGTAATCAGTTCAGCCATGAACTTATTGAATGGCGGAGCAGGCTCGAAGGGCCGAGTGGCCTATTCCTGCTCCTAATTCGTATGTTGATATGTAAAACTTATAGCAAAGCATTTAAGTTAGTGATTAGACACCTGATAATATTCTGAATTCTATAGTGTCTTATCATACCACTCAAACATCTCAAAACACTTCACTTACAACTAAATGCATTGACTGCTTATGTAGACAAGCACAAGAACCATTTTGCAAAAAAAAAGGCAAGATCCCACAAGCAGCAGTGAGATAAATGACCAATTATTATGTTAGTTAAGGGAGGAACTTTGGCCTAAACAGTCAGAGAACTCCTGCTCTTCTCTGACTTGTGCTTTGGGATCTTTTACATCCCCTGGAACAGGCAGAGTCACATCATCTGACAGACAATGCAGCTTCTTCAGTTCTGCAGTAGTGTCAACTTGGATCATTTGCTCAATTCCTGGAGCCAGACTTGAACAGACACTGACTCAAAGTCTGACTTTGAGACAGCTGCTCCATTGAAGGACGATGCAGATGCCAGAAAGACTAGGAAATTTGGAAGCTTGTGGACACAAGGACCCAGCAGAATTGAGAAAATCAGAGGGGTGTTGCACATGGTCTAATTGGCTTCGAGACAAATAAGTCCAGGCTAGGGAGACTGCGTTTACTCTCACATTTTAGTGTACTGGTTGCCTCTGGAATCTTCACTGCCCACTTGCTTATTGAGCTATTATTGATGTTGTTACATAGGTCGGTCTCAGTGTTGTTTAATGGTCACAGCACCATGACCCAGTCAAAAAGTAGCCTTGAACACTCCTCCCAGACCTCTGGCAGAGCATGACAAGGAACAGCATGAATCTCTTTGTCATAAGTATCTTTGTACGTATTGTCATTTAGAGGTTAAATCTGGCCCTGACCTCTGTCTCCTGGTATTATATCTCAATTTCCTATCACATGACTGCAAATGGTTTTCTTAGCGAGTAAATAATATATAGTGAGGTAGAGAGACTGGGATCATCTCCATCTAGATAGCTGATCACCTTGAGGCAAAAGCAGGGAACATGGGATTGAGACACTGGGGGCCTCAAATGAGAAACTCATGTTCCATTTCCTAACATCCCTCATATTGATGTACACCTAATCCAGAAGGCGTTCAATTTTGCCTGAAGTTTTAATGATTCATAGAAATTAAAACATGGAGACAGGTCATTTGATCCAACTAGTTCATTGTCAGTGTTTACCCTCCAAATAAACAAATAGTCCTAATTACATTTATCCACCCTCTGCCCACATCCCTTCATCGCCCTATCCAATCTTCAACGTTGACATTGTTTCTGTTTCAATCATTAATGTTGGAAATGAATTACACAGCCTCAGAAATCTTGTGTTTGTAAAGAGGTATAACTTGCTTTTTGTTCTAAATCTCTTTACATTTAATCTTGGTCCCTGGTTCTTGACCCCTCAACTACTGCAAACAGTGCGCTTCCACCTGTCCTGTCTCATCCATTCATAGTTTTACACACTTCTATGGCCTTGTAATCTATGTTGTCTGAACAAAAAAAGGCATGTAGGAAACAAAAATCAGAGAACCTTGGTATCAGCCACTCGATAATATTACAATGATAATTGATAGTTTTGTCAACCCTCCTATTTAGTAAATAAGCATTGGACACACAGAAAGATTATTTCCAGCTTGCTTCAGTTCATTACAACACAGATTCCAACATTATTCGCCAATGGGCCTGCTAGGAGGAGTTTTTTTAATATAATTGATCTGGCAATAAAAAATTCTCAAGGTCAGGGTCCCAAAACACTGCACCAGCCCTGGATGTTGGCCAGTGAAAGAGCCGGCCTGGGGCTATAGCTGCACATAGCATTTGTGGAATATTCTGGCATGCTCCAGCTCTCATTGGAAATAACCTATTTCATCAAGAACTGGGACAAAGCTTCATTGTGTTTGCAAGCTCTTTTCTCGGCAACATTACCAAGGTACTGCAGAGTAAATGTACCTGCTGTACCTATTCCAACATAGCCTTGATAGCCAAGTAATCCGAGATGCATGCTGCAAGGGAATGTCTCATTATGTGCTACAAACTTTTGTCCCCCTCTGACTCAGCTGTTTCCTGCCCTAAACAGCTGAGCCAAGCAAACAACAAGAGCAACATGCATTCACCACCTTCTCAAGGGCAATTAGGGATGGGCAACAAATGCTGGCCTTGCCCTCAATGCCCACTCCCCATGAAATAATTTTTTTTTAACTGCCTTTAAATGTAGTAAAACATTCCAAGGCACTTCACAGGAGCATTACCAAACAAAATTGGACACTGAGCCACAGAAGATGATATTAGGACAGATGGCCAAAAGAGGTAGGTTTTAGGGAGCGTCTTAAAGGAGGAGAGGGGGATAGCGAGGCGGAGAGGTTTAGACAGGGAATTACAGAGCTTAGGGCCCAGGCTGTATTCTCGCACCCACACTCTTTGGGATTTTCTTCTCCCTGCTGCTTTCACATGCGTTCAAGTCTTCTGAAGAAGGAATTTTCCTCCACACAAGATCAGGGGGCAAGTTGTTCAACCTTGCCTGTCTAAGAGCGAAGTCCAAAGTACGGAAAGTCCTCATCAGGGAACTCCTCTTTGCTGACGATGCTGCTTTAACATCTCACACTGAAGAGTGCCTGCAGAGTCTCATCGACAGGTTTGCGGCTGCTTGCAATGAATTTGGCCTAACATCAGCCTCAAGAAAACGAACGTCATGGGGCAGGACGTCAGAAATGCTCCATCCATCAATATTGGCGACCACGCTCTGGAAGTGGTTCAAGAGTTCACCTACCTAGGCTCAACTATCACCAGTAACCTGTCTCTAGATGCAGAAATCAACAAGCGCATGGGAAATGCTTCCACTGCTATGTCCAGACTGGCCAAGTGAGTGTGGGAAAACGGCGCACTGACACGGAACACAAAAGTCCGAGTGTATCAAGCCTGTGTCTCCAACTACCTTGCTCTATGGCAGAGAGGCCTGGACAACGTATGTCAGCCAAGAGCGACGTCCCAATTCATTCCATCTTCGCTGCCTCCGGAGAATATTTGGCATCAGGTGGCAGGACCGTATCTCCAACACAGAAGTCCTCGAGGCGGCCAACATCCCCAGCTTATACACACTACTGAGTCAGCGGCGCTTGAGATGGCTTGGCCATGTGAGCCGCATGGAAGATGGCAGGATCCCCAAAGATACATTGTACAGCGAGCTCGCCACTGGTATCAGACCCACTGGCCGTCCATGTCACCGCTTTAAAGACGTCTGCAAACGCGACATGAAGTCCTGTGACATTGATCACAAGTCGTGGGAGTCAGTTGCCAGCGTTCGCCAGAGCTGGCGGACAGTCATAAAGGCGGGGCTAAAGTGTGGCGAGTCGAAGAGACTTAGCAGTTGGCAGGAAAAAAGACAAAAGCGCAAGGGGAGAGCCAACTGTGTAACAGCCCCGACAAACAAATTTTTCTGCAGCACCTGTGGAAGAGCCTGTCACTCTAGAATTGGCCTTTATAGCCACTCCAGGCGCTGCTCCACACACCACTGACCACCTCCATGCGCTTACCCATTGTCTCTCGAGATTAGGAGGCCAAAGAAGAAGAAGAAGGGCCCAGGCAGCTGAAGGTGGCGTAATAAAATCAAGGATGCACAAGAGGCCAGAGTTGAGGAGTGCAGAGATCAGAGCAGAAGGTGTCACATTCAATCCCTGGTTTGTACTTGATTAACTAATGTCAGCTGGGATAATACTTGGTGTGGGACAATTGAACCTGTGTTAATGAAGGATTGGGACACACACAAAGATATTATCCAGGATTCCTACTCCCGATTGGTATTTAGTGATCATTTCCTGAAGTAGATATTGGACAAGAACTGCATCAAGCTCAGCGATGATGTGCCCACCACGGTCAAACTAGGTGTTGACATTTATCTTCAAGGCTTGCAGATCAGGTATAGCCTTTTGGGCCTGTCATCCGTAAGTTCCCAAGTTATATCCCAGTATGGGCATCAGGAAAAAAAAGGATGGGTGAGAATTCACGACAAAAAAAATAAAAACAGTGAAATATCCTGCACGAAGTCCTACTAACCTACCACTCTTGTCCTGCTCCCTATCCCACAAAGCATTGAAGTAAGACTCCTAATTCTTGACTTTGAATCCCTGCCTGGCCTTGCCCCCATCCCGTCTCTGAAGCCTTACATCATCCTTAGGACCTCTAGCTCTGGTTTTATGTACGTTTGCTCCCTTCACCTCACCATTGGTGATAAAGCCTTCAGCTGGTATGGCCCCATTAACACTCTCTAAGCCCCTCTGCCTTGCTTTCACTCACCAATTTAAAAATCTTAAAACTTGTCTTTTTTAAATTAAGCTTTTGGCCACCTCCTAAATCTCCCACAGCATTTGGCATCCTTGGGACATTTTGCAACTCAAGGCCACATCAAAATGCAAACTGCTTTTACTGTTAATTTTATTAAGCTCAAAGCACACTGGTGGTTTGGATTAATTTAAGGATGTACACAGGTCACTGCTCAGACTCTAGACAGTGAGTGTATTAGCATGTGTTCCAGGTCTGACTTCAGTGAAATCAGCTGGACCAACACAAAATTACCTTCCCTCGAAAGGAAAGCCATAGCTCACAAGTCAACCAATCATTTATTAGGCTTCAAATTTAACTCTTACCTTGCTGAGTAAAGAGACTCTCATCCCCAGTCAGAGTTGAGTTACTTCTCAAAGCTGTGTTGGTGGAATCAGACTATGGAGGGATGAACACGAAGTGCTGGAGAGCCTCCATTATCTATACTTGCCTTTGTCATCCTTGCAACACAGCTGCTGACAACTAACAGCACTGATGGTGGTTCAGAGTTCCTTTTTATTTAGGTGGATAAGAGTCAACTTTGAATGTGGCACAATTATCATACTACAGCTGTACAGAACTTTAGGCCACAGTTTGCGTACAGTTCTGGTCGCCACATTACCAGAAGGATATGGAGGCTTTGGAGAGGGTACAGAGAGGTTTACCAGGATGTTGCCTGGTCTGGAGGGTATTAGCTACGAGAAGAGGTTGGATAAACTCAGATTGTTTTCACTGTAACGGCGGAGGTTTACAAAGTTATGAGTGGCATGGACAGAGTGGATCGTCAGAAGCTTATTCCCAGGGTGGAAGAGTCAGTTACTAGGGGACATAGGTTTAAGGTGCGAGGGGCAAAGTTTAGAGGGGATGTGCAAAGCAAGTTTTTGTTTTACACAGAGGGTGGTGAGTGCCTGGAATTTGCTGCCGGGGGAGGTGGTGGAAGCAGGTACCATATCGACGTTTAAGAGGCATCTTGACAAATACATGAATAGGATGGGAATAGGGGGATACGGACCCCGGAAGTGCAGAAGGTTTTAGTTTAGACAGGCATCATGATTGGCGCAGGCTTGGAGGGCCGAATGGCCTGTTCCTGTGCTGTACTGTTCTTTGTTTTTTTTTGTTCTTGACTGGAGATTGGCTGGTTTTCCCATCATAGGGAGGTTGAATCTATGTTAGTGAGGCTGAGTCCACTGCAGTAAGCAGCTTGTTTCAAGTACCAGTACTCTGAAGGATGGGTGGCATTTGTAACCTGCTCAAACTTTGCTCTTATTCTCTGCTTTCATCCTCCTGCCATCTTTGTCTGTGTTATGGTGTAGATTCCCACTCCCACCCCTCAGAAAAAGTCAATACCTGGGTGGGTGGGGGGAACAGAATAAAAACAGGAGCTCTGTGTGATTGTTTACAGTGGCTTGCACTTTAAGGATTAAGTTGAGTAACTTGGGCCCAATGGACTTGGCCAAGAGATGTGTAATGAGACACTGCTTCTCCCATCTCCCAGGATAGTTTTGCCAATTTATAGCAGGTGGCTCATCTTTGATTTCAATCACAGATGTCTCATTGGTCTTTCAAATTAAAAAAAAGTGTTGACATTAAGCAGGTGTCATAGATACTCACAGCACAGAAATAAGCCATCATGCCTGTATTGACCCCCACTTTTGGTCCGTAACCCTGTGAGTTCCTCGTTCTCATGTACCTGTCCAACTCCCTTTTAAAATTATTTAGGGAATCAGCTTCCACCACCTTTGCAGATAGTTATTGGGAACTGGAACACAGTTAAAAAAAAAATCTCATCTCCCCTCTAGATCTTTTGCCAATGATTTTAAATCTATGACCTCTGGCATTGACTCACTTTCCAGAGGGAATAGCTTTTCTTCATCTACTTTATCAAAATTTCTGATCATCTTGAAAACACCTATTGGGTAACCTCTTAACTTTCTCTGTTCCAAGGTGAACTGTCCTAACTTTTTCAACTTAGTGTCATAACTAACGCCCCTCCTCCCTGTTAACATCTCCATGGCAGAGGTTTCCCTGCTGAGCCAACTAAACAGACTGGTTTGAAACTGGCAGAAAATTTCCTGAGGGGACCTCGTCCAAGAAACCACAACAAGGTGTCACATGGTGAGAGGACCATGAATGAGCAGAGGTTGGTGGATGGTCAGTGTCACATTTGTACACAGTCTGTCCTTACCCCAACTTCCCCATCCCCCATCCAATATAACATTAGTGTACACATAATCAAACATCATCAATCCTGAGGGATGGATAACATTTGTAACCTGCCTAAACTTTACTGCTCCTCCCGGTTTGCAATTTCTGCTCAACTGTGCTTCTACCATTCTGCTAATTGAGGTATTTTAAGATGTTTAAAATAAGTTTGTAGGTAAAGAGACACTATTTCCTCTGGTGGGGGGAGTCCAGAACAAGGGAACAATTAGAGTTGGGATGTTTTGGGGTGATATCAGGAAGCAATTCTGCACACACACACAAAAAAAGAGAGGAATTCTGGGAGTCCCTCCTCCAAAAAGTGTTGTGATTACTTCAATTGAAAACTTCAAAACTGTGATTGATAGATTGTTAGGGAAGGGTATTAAGGGATGGGGAACCAAGGCAGTAGATGGAGTTGAGATACAGATCAGCCATGATCTAATTGAATGGCTGAATGACTTACTCCTGTTCCTATGCACCACCGCTGATGCCACAGTTTTTAGCCATCATGTCCTTTTCTTCAAACCCCTTCTTCTTGTCTCCCCGCAAACTCCAAAACCTCCTTAAAATCTACCTCTTCAATTTCATCCTTGCTCACCTCCCTCACAACTCTTTCTCAGTTTACAAATCTCCCCCACTTGAGACTTTCTGCTCCAATAGTTGGAGTTGGCTGCTCATTATTTGTTGGTGGTGGGATTGTTAAGTATTACCCTGATACAAAGTGCATCAGCCTCTGCGCTCCTTCAAAATGTGCTTGACACCTAGGTCAGTATTTATTTCAGCGTAGCAGTGAATGAGCTGGAAACTAGCAAAGCCAACTGCTCAAGATTTTGAAATTGACTTGGACTTGCTAGGAGTTGAAGGGTGAAATTGGGACCATCTTTTGTTAAACTTGGAAACAGCCAGGGTGGTCCCTCTCGAGTGAAAACAGTATCTACAGTAAGATTAGATTGAATTTCTAAAGTGAATTTGAATCCAATCAATGGCTTAAGATGGTGATGAGGGCCCTTTGCAGTATTTCATGCCGTGCAATTTGGCTGTAATAAGCTTCGTCTCTTACTCATCGAGATTACCATCAAGAACAACGTGCAGCTTTGAGCCGAGTCAATGGAATGCTCTGCACTAAAATGTGTCTTAGACTGAATCCTACTACCCTTGACTTACAAAATGTAAGCGGAGGTATGATTTAAATGCACCATCTAGTGCAATCCTGAGCCATACGATTAGGAGGTGCCAGTGATAATGTTAAGTCAGCCTAACTCAGTAACAGAAAAGATGCTACAATTGGCTTTGGTGACTCTGTTCGAGAGAAACAGAAAAAAATAAACCAGCAGGGTTCCCACTCCCAATTCTGAGACAGGGATTCTGCTGGAAAGTGTGTGTATGCAGACATTGGGTGATGCCAGGATTAGGCTTGGCTATGATACCAACATGGCCAGATAACCTGCCCACATTCACTGCCCTGGATCACACGTGAGGTATGACAACCTGGTGAAGTACCAAAGGACTGTAAGAGCCTGTGGAGCCAGTGAAAATGCAGTCTACAATAAGAGGAGGGAAGAAAATTAGCAAAAGAAAAAAAAAGTGTAAAAGAGGGAAAACATTGCATGCATCTTCGAGATGGGATCTCAAACATGTCCCTGAACCCTGACCAACAATAGTTTACAATCCAACTGCAGTCTCGAAAGGCTTTCTATTCCAGTCAGACCAGTTTACAGGATCTTCCCCAATATCACAGGCAGACAGCAAGAATATTTTAGTTACATATATCAGCTGAGAATCACAGTTCCTGATAAGAATAAAAAGGTAGCAAGACATCCAGAAACGAAGACATTCTTGCATTCCGACAGCTTCCTATATCTTTTCAAAACATCTCAAAGGGGTTCACATAGATGGAGCTCCTTTGAAGTGCAGAGGCAGCAGCTATTTTGCACATCGCAAGATCCCACAGATGGCAATGAACATACATACGCACATACGAATTAGGAGCAGAAGTAGGCCATTCGGCCCCTCTAGTCTGCTCCACCATTCATAAGATCATGGCGGATCTTGTTTTGAATTTCACACTCCCAACTACCCCCGATAACCTTTGATTCCCTTGCCTCACAAGAATCTATCTACCCCCTCCTTAAAAATATTCAATGACCCCACCTCCACCACCTTCTGAGGCAGAGCACTCAAAGTTGCACAACCCTCTGAGAAAAAACTTCTCCTCATCTTTGTCCCAAAAAGGCGACCCCTAATTTTAAAACAGTGCCCCCTAGTTCTGGACGCATCCACAAGAGGAAAC
Organism: Heterodontus francisci; assembly: GCF_036365525.1. Classification (NCBI taxonomy): domain Eukaryota; kingdom Metazoa; phylum Chordata; class Chondrichthyes; order Heterodontiformes; family Heterodontidae; genus Heterodontus; species Heterodontus francisci. The sequence continues at coordinate 37,117,109 of NC_090408.1, forward strand.
ATCCTTTTCACATCCACCGTGTCAAGACCGTTCAGGATCTTATATACTCTCCTCACACTTCTAAACTCCAGTGAAAACAAGCCCAGTCTGTCCAACCTGTCCTCATTAGACAACCCGCTCATTCCAGGTATCAATCTCGTAAACCTCCTCTGAACTGCCTCTAATGCATTTACATCCTTCCTTAAATAAGGAGACCAAAACTACAAACAGCATTCGAGATGTGGTCTCACCAATGCCCTGTATAACTGAAACATAAAATCCTTACTTTTATTTTCAATTCCTCTCGTAATAAAGGACAGTATTCCATTAGCCTTCTTTATTACTTGCTGTACCTGCATACTAACTTTTTGTGACTCCTGCACTAGAACACCTAGATCCCTTTGCACTCTGGAATTCTGCAGTTGTTCTCCATTTAAGTAATATTCTGTTTTTTTATTCTTCCTGCCAAAGTGAACAACTTCACATTTTCCCACATTATACTCCATCTGCCAGATTTTTGCCCACTCACTCAAACTATCTATATCAGTCTGCAACCTCCTTATGTCCTCTTCACAACATACTTTCCTACCTACCTTTGTGTCATCTGAAAATTTAGCTACCATGCCATCGCTCCCCTCACCTAAGTCATTGATATAAATTGTAAAAAGTTGAGGCGCCTGCACAGACCCGTGCAGAACTCCACTTGTCACATCCTGCCAATCAGAATGGGACCCATTTATGCATACTCCCTGTTTTCTGCCAGCCAGCCAATCTTCTATCCATGCTAATATGTTGCCCCCTACACCATGAGCTCCTACTTTGCACAAGAACCTTTTATGTGGCACCTTGTCAAATGCCTTCTGGAAATCCAAGTACAGTGCGTCAACGGGCTCCCCTTTATCCACGGCACATGTTACTCCTTCAAAGACCTCCAATAAATTGGTTAAACATGATCTCCCTTTCACAATACCATGCTGACTACTCCCAATTACCTTGAATTTTTCGAAGTGCCCAGCTATAGCCTCCTTAATGATCGATTCTAACACCTTCCCCATGACAGATATCAAGCTAACTGGCTTATAGTTACCTGTTTTCTGCCTCCCGCCCCCACCTCTTAAATAGAGGGGTTATATTTGCTATTTTACAATCTGATGGAACCTTTCCAGAAGCTGGCGCATTAAAGACCCTCGGATGAAGCCCATCAGGACCCGGGGACTTGTCAGCACGCAACTCCATCAGTTTGCTCAGTACCATTTCCCTGGTGATTGTAATTTCACCAAGTTCATCTCTTCCTTCCACCTCCTGATTTACAGCTATTACTGGAATGTTTTTTGTATCCTCTATAGTGAAGACAGAAGCAAGATATTTGTTAATTTCATCCACCATTTCCTTATTATCTACTATTAACTCCCCATTCTCACTCTCTAGAGGACCAACATTCACTTTACTCTGTTCTTTTTTAAATACCTGGAGAAACTGTTGCTATCTATTTTTTCATTTTTAGCTAGCTTCCTCTCATACTCTAATTTCTTTCTCCTGATTAACCTTTTCGTCATTACCTGCCATTATTTATATTCTGACCAATCATCTGACCTGCCACTAATCTTTGCACAATTATATTCTTTTTCCATAAGTTTGATGCTTTATTTAACTTCTTTAGTTAATCACGGTTGGTGGGTCCTCCCTTTAGAATTTTTCTTTATAGTAAGAATATACTTACCCTAAGTATTCGGAAATATCCCCTTGGATGTATACCACTGCTTCTCTATTGATCTATCTCCCAGCCTAGTAACCCAGTTCACTTCAGCTAGCTCAGCTTTCATGCCCACATAGATGCCCTTATTTAAGTTTAAAATACTAGTCTTAGACTCACTCCTCTCTCTTTCAAACTGGATGCAAAATTCAATTTTTTTGTGGTCGCTGCTACCTAGAGGTGCCTTTACTCTGAGGTCATTAATTAATCCTGTCACATTACACAATACCAAGTCTAATATAACCTGCTCTCTGGTTGGTTCCAGAACATACTGCTCTAAGAAACTATGCCAAGCATTCAATGAACACCTCATCCAGGCTACTATCGCCAATCTGATTTTTCCAGTTTATATGTAGATTAAAATCACCCATGATTACTGCTGTTTCTTTATCACAAGCACCCAATATTTCTTCTTGTATACTTCGTCCTACATTGTGGTTACTGTTAGGGGGCCTGTTGGCCACTCCCACTAGTGACTACTTTCCCCTACTATTCCTCATCTCCACCCAAATCGATTCTACATCCTGATCTCCTGAACCAAGGTCATCTCTAACTACTGTATCAATGCCATCCTCGATTAGCAGTGCTACCCTGCCACCTTTACCAAGCTTCCTATTTTTCTTGAACATCATATACCCCTCAATATTCAGGACCCAGTCCTCGTCATCCTGCAGCCACGTCTCCATAATGGCTATCAGATCATATTTATTTACTTCAATGTGCGCTATCAATTCGTCTACTTTGCTGTGTGCATTCAGATACAGAGCCTTTAGTTGTGTCTTTTTGTTATCTTTGTAACATCTAGTCTTGACTGTTGGTGTTTTATTAGGTTTTTTCTCTCTGATCCTTCCTGCCATTCTCTGACTTTCATTTCCCATTTAACTATTCTGCTCTCCTACCTTGACTGGTTTGGTTTGACTCCCTTAGTTTGCTATGTCTACCCAGGCTCGATTCCTCACTCCCCTTGTTTAGTTTAAAGCCCTCTCGACTGAATGTCTGTTTAATCTGTTTCTGCTTCAGTTGTGAGAAATGTCAGGCAGGGCATTAGGAAAGCTCATCACTCTCCTTCAAACAATGCCATCGAATCTTCAATATCCACCTGATTAGGCAGACATAATTTTAACATCACTTGCAGGACAGTCAGCTCTGACTGTAGCACTGTAGCGTCTGCCTGGAATATGTGCTCAACTCCTAAACTCTGAAACCACAACATTTAGACCCAAAGGAGAGTGTGCTACAAACAGACACAAGCTGGCCATTATCAGGGTGCTTTTTTAAAAAAAAAATACAGAAAATTAACTGGTTCCCTGTAGCTCACTTATCTTCCTTACTGAAAGATAATGAATAAATTAACTTACAGAAAGTCAATTTTCTACACATTAGAGATCAATCGCAGTATTCTCAGGGGTGGGGAGTCAGAGGAGAAACCATTTAAGGGATTCCAAAAATGCTTTATTAATATTTTTTAGTGAAGCCACAGCATTCAGTGACTGTTAGAACTAGGAGTCACTGTTTAAAAATAATGGATCGCCCAGTTAAGACAGAGATGAGAATTTTTTTCAATAGTGCACATTGAAGTAAATAAATATGATCTGATAGCCATTATGGAGACGTGGCTGCAGGATCGTGAGTCTTTGGAATTCTCTTCCTTTAGGGTGGCACAGTGGTGCATTGGTTAGCACTGCAGCCTCACAGCTCCAGCGACCTGGGTTCAGTTCTGGGTACTGCCTGTGCAGAGTTTGCAAGTTCTCCCTGTGACTGTGTGGGTTTCTGCTGGGTACTCTGGTTTCCTCCCACAGCCAAAGACTTGCAGGTTGATAGATAAATTGGCCATTGTAAATTACCCCTAGTGTAAGTAGGTGGTAGGAGAATGGTGGGGATGTGGTAGGGAATATGGGATTAATGTAGGATTAGTATAAATGGGTGGTTGTTGGTCAGCACAGATGTGGTGGGCTGAAGGGCCTGTTTCAGTGCTGTATCTCTAAATAAATAAAAGGTGCTGGAAGCAGAGTCTTTGAATATTTTTAAGGCAGAGGTAGATAGATTCTTGATAAGCAAGGGGGGGGGGGGGGCGGTGGAAGGTTATGGGGGTAGGTAGAAATGTGGAGTAATCAGTTCAGCCACGAACTTATTGAATGGCGGAGCAGGATCGAAGGGCAGAGTGGCCTATTCCTGCTCCTAATTCGTATGTTCTTTTCTCCCCTCTGCTGAAGATGCTGACTCACTGCAGTAGGTTTTCACAGTTACTGACTGCCCTTCTTATACCTCAGCCAAGTTTCCCCAATTGTCACACGGGAGCCTGGAATCTGACTGCCAGCATACTATTCAACCATGGCTGGCTTCACAGGGAAGCCCAGTGCGTTTCTCATCCGACCATCCCACACATTTACCCTCCAGCAGCGTGCCCTGGATAACGATCAGGAGCAGGATCCCTGGATGGTTTCCATACCCTCGCCCCCTTTCTACCCCTGCGGTACTGAGGCCAATTGCTACACGAGGAGCGATGCAAATCGGGTACGGAACAATACTGCAGCGATCCCTCTGTGGAATGCCAGTCTCCCCCTCATTTATAAGTTTTCGTCAAAAAAATAAGAAATCACACTCATTTGAGAGGTTGTACAATAGAGTTTTACAACATTTAATTGCAAAAATTAATGTCTTTTTGCGTCACCACAGGCCTAGTTCTTCTGAAACTGCAATAACTTCACCTTTTCCCAGTGACCATAACAATTAATTTGAATATTTAAAAAAAAACACATAGATTAAAGATGCATTATCAAATACACGGCAGCAAAACCCGAGGCGTCAGGCTTCGAATCATTCATAAATAAAGACACACCGCGTTTAACTGCTGCACACTTCCCCAAAAAACCCACAGATGGGCTCGGATGACATGCCTCTCTCTGCCTCCGCGATTGAGCTGAGACATTAAATAATGTCACTGAAATCACCGCGTTAGGAACTTTGCTGAAATTTCTGGTTGACCATCAAGAGATCCCAGTGCTGTCTGTTTCCAGCAAGGGTAACTGACACGGGCCGGTTCCACCCCAACCAGTCTCGAAAAAACCTTTTGCATTCAACTTGATTTAAAATAAACTGAGTAGCTTTTTAAATGTTTTTTTTTGGTATTTAAACTGCTACTTACGGTTGGATGAGATAGTCATGAACTCAGCTACTGAGAATCAGTGCAGGATTCCCTTTGAATGTATCTTTGTGACACACACTGGATACAATCCGGGGGCACCCAGAAACAGCCCAGTGGGCGGGGCCTCATTCGTCAACAAAGACGGAGGATGGGGGGAAGGAAACCTAAATGTTGACTGACTGCAAGACTGACCAATCGCCGCAGCTATAGAATGATTGACTGTTCGAGGCATCATCCAATGACAGGTGGAGTGGTCAGGATCTTTAGTCGCAATGAGAAAACACACCCATATGCCAACTTTAAGGCTAATCAGGAAGGGGTAGAAGAAGAGGAGGAGGTCATTCAGCCCCTCGAGGCTGTTCTATTTAATTCGATCTCCCATTTACTCCATTTCACTTGATAGCCTGACCTAATAAATATCTGTTCGTCTCAGTCTTCAGAGCTTCATTTGACACTCAGCATCCACATCTTTTAGGGCAGCAGCAAGTTCCAGATTTCCACAAACCTTTGCATGAAAAAGTGCTTCTTGAGGGGCTGAATGTCCTACTCCTGTTCCTATATTCCGGAATGGCGAGGTTCATCCCGAGCAGCTCCATAACGCAAGACTCAATGCTCTACGGGTTGTTCCCAGGGACGCAAGTCGAGATAAACATCAACTGCTGCTGGAGGACGATCCACTCAGTGAAAGGTGCTCTTTGGTCGACCCGAAACTTACTGGTTTTCCAGTGCCAAGAGATGTCCGTGTTGCAGACTGACACATTCCAAGGTCCAGGACCACGTGCTGGCGAACGTATTAAAGCTTGGGGCAGCCGCTGCAAAGGTTCAAAGGGGAAAGGCCACTATCTAAGACCTTCCTGCCATAGTATACTGAGGGGCTGGAACTCATGTAAAACCCCTCTGGCTGTATGCACCAGAGAATGTTTGAGATGAAATGTAAACGTACATTGTAAATATAATCTTAAAAGTTAAGTGTAGTGAGGCACCTCATGTACTGTATTGAAAGAAACTGATCTGTATTGCGCTTTGTGTAATGTCAAATTTGAACTGCTATGTAATGTTCTTTCACAAATTTTATGAATAAAGTACATTTTTGGGAAATAAAATCCTGAATGACCAAACTCCGATTTTAGGAATGTGCCCCTTTGTTCCCTGGATTCTGCCACCAGAAAAAATATCTTCTCTGTATTCACCTTACCAAATACTGTTTGCTTTGCTGCTACTACAGAAAGTTAATTGTAATCCTTTTCCATTTAGTATTCCCCACCCTTTCTCCTCTGCCCTCCTGAAGAAGCTGGCTCACACTGGGGTTATGGTTTGTTTACAAATATGTGACATATATCTCTTTCCTTCATATCACTGGGTCAAAATCCTGGAACTCCCGACCTAACAGCTTGGTAGCAGCACCTTCGCCACATGGATTACATAGGAACACAGGAACATAGGAAGATAGGAACAGGAGTAGGCCATTCAGCCCCTCGAGCCTTTCCTGCCATTCAATGAGATCAAGGCTGATCCGCGGCCTAACTCCATATACCTGCCTTTGGCCCATAATCCCTTAATATCTTTGCTTAACAAAAATCTATCTGTCTCTGATTTAAAATTAACAACTGTTATAGTGGTTCGAGGAGCAGGCTCACCACCACCTTCTCAAGGGCAACTAGGGACAGGCAATGCCCATATGCCAAGAGAAACAGTTATAATTTTGGGTCAATGAGCTTTCGTCATCGACCTGAAACGTTAGCTCTGTTTCCTGCTCCACAGATGCTGCCTGACCTGCTGAGTATTTCCAGCATTTTCTGTTTTCATTTCACATTTCCAGCATCTGAAGTATTTTGCTTTAGTTTAGACAGAAGACCTCTGTTAAAAACTGTTAGCTGTGGCTTATTGGGCAGCACTCTTGGCTCTGGGTAAGAAGCTTGTGGGTTCAGGTCCTGCTCCAGTGACTTAAGGACACAATCTAGGCATTTTAGTAATGAGGGAGTGCCGCACTGTCAGATGTGCCATCTTTCAAGTCGACAAAAAAGATCGCATGGTGCAATTTTGAAATAAAGCAGGGACTTTCTCCCTGATGTCTTGGCCAATATTTATCCCTCAACTAACTTCACCAAAAACAGATGACTGGTCATTATCACATTGCTGTTTGTAAGAGTTTGCTGTGTGCAAACTGGCTGCTTGCTACATTACAACAGTGACTACACTTCAATGGTACTTCATTGGCTGTAAAGCACTTTGGGACATCCTGACATTATGAAAGGTGCTATATAAATGCAAGTTTTTCTTTGAACTTTATTCAATAGTACTCCGCAGTATACACTTTCTGCTAGTGCACTAGTTAATGTGTTTGAATAAAATTCCTTTGTGGGTTATTTTATGGTTGGCATCCTTCCATCTGTGAAAGATGATGGACATGTAGCAACAGAATCCATTTAGGTGGGGTCGCTTCTCTTTGTGCACCTTTGCTGATGGCTGTGAAAGCCAATCCTTCAGAGGCAGGTTCTGCCACAAGTTCCGCACGTGAAGCTGCCAAGTGACGCTGTGAGTTGTTGTTTTTGATGTTGGCGCCTGTCGCCACGCTGCTGTAGCAAATGGTCATCGTGGTAGTGCAGAAAAGTCCACAAGCTGTGCTGCCACTTCCCACTTTCGCCAGCTAGTGACTCCCAGATGCAATAGGTGACATTTAGGGCCTTCATGTCATGCATTCAAGGATCCTTGAAGTGGAACTTTGGGTGCCCCACTGGTCGTCTGGCCCCGGCTACCTCACCATACAGAAGGTCCTTGGGTATGCGACTGTCTTCCATCCTTTGAACGTGTCCAATCCACCGAAGCTGCTTCTGTTTGATTAGTGCCAACACACTTGGGATCTCTGTCTTTCAGAGGACTGCCATGTTTGTGATTTTGTCCTGCCAGGATATCCCCATAATGCACGGCAGACAGCAAAGATGGAAGTTATTGAGCTTCTTTTCTTGGTAGCTGTAAATCGCCCATGTTTCACAATCACACAACAACGTGTTATTTTAACTCAGTCAATAACCCAATAAGACATTAATAGAAATGTTAAATAAAGCACAAAATAATTTTGTGTCAGCAAGTTAACTAGTGCACTACAGGAGGAAATTAAACCCCATCCATTCCTGCTTTCATGTTTGAGAAATTTCTGGAAAGCCTACTCAAACTTGGAAGGTGGTGCCTCAGAACAACAATAAGTTATGAAAATGGAGTAATTAAAAAAGAAGGTTCTAATGGAAATTAAAGGCTTAGAACCATAGAAAAATTACAGCACAAAAGGAGACCATTCAGCCTGCCATGTCCGTGCTGGCCGGAAAAAAACTAGCCGTCCAATCTAATCCCACCTTCCAGCACCTGGTCCCTACCCTTGCCGGTTACAGCACTTCAGGTGCATGTCCAGGTTCCTGGCAGTGAATTCCAGACACCCATCATCCTCTGGGTGAAAAAGGTTTTCCTCATATCCCCTCTAATCCTTCTACCAATCACCTTAAATCTGTGTCCCCTGGTAATTGACCTCTCTGCTAGGGGAAACAGGTCCTTTCTGTCTACTCTATCTAGGCCCCTCATAATTTTGTACACCTCAATTAAGTCACCCCTCAGCCTCCTCTGTTCTAAGGAAAACAATCCTAGCCTATCCAATCTGTCATCATAGCTGCAACTTTCGAGCCCTGGCAACATTCTTGTAAATCTCCTCTGTACTCTCTCCAGAGCAATTATGTCCTTTCTGTAATGTGGTGACCAGAACTGTACACAATACTCCAGCTGTGGCCTAACCAGCGTTTTATAAAGTTCCAGCATTACATCCCTGCTTTTGAATTCTATACCTCGGCCAATAAAGGGAAGCATTCCATATGCATTCTTCACCATTCTATCTACCTGTTGTGCCACCTTCAGGGACCTGTGGACATGCACTCCAAAGTCACTCACTTCTTCTACTCCTCTCAATATCCTCCCGTTTATTGTGTATTCCCTTGCTTTATTTGCCCTCCCCAGATGCATTACCTCACACTTCTCTGGATTGAATTCCATTTGCCACTTTCCTGCCCACTCAACCAAACCATTCATATTATTCTGGAGTCCACGGCTATCCTCTTCACTATCAACTACACGGCCAATTATTGTGTCATCAGGAAATTTCCCAATCATGCCTCCCACATTTAAGTCCAAATCATTAATATATACCACAAACAGCAAGGGACCCAACACCGAGCCTGTGGAATGCCACTGGAAACAACTTTCCATTCACAACATCCATCGACTACTACCCTTTGTTTCCAGGCCCCGAGCCAATTCTGGATCCAACCTGCCGAATTCCCTGTATCCAATGACCAGTCTGCCATGCAGGACTTTGTCAAATGCCTTACTAAAATCCATGTAGACCACTTCCACTGCACTACCCTCATCAATCCTTCTTGTTACTTCCTCAAAAAACTCAATTAAGTTAGTAAGACATGACCTTCACTTAAGAAATCCATGTTGACGATCCCTGATTAATTCATGCCTTTCTAAGTGGCAGTTTATCCTGTCCCTCAGAATAGATTCTAACAACCTACACACCACCAAGGTCAGACTGACTGGCCTATAATTATTGGGCCTATCCCTTTCACCCTTTTTAAACAATGGTACAACGTTCACAGACCTCCAGTTGTCTGGTACCTTTCCTGTATCTAATGAGGATTTGAAGATGATCCTCAGCATATCTGTTATTTCCTCCCTGACTTCCTTTAACAACCTGAGATGCAATCCATCTGGTCCTGGCGATTTATCCACTTTCAAGGATGTCAGACCCTCTAGTACATCCTCTCTCATTATGCTTATCGTATCTAATTTCACACTCCTTCAGGAAGAAAAGTGGAGACCAAAGTGTGTGTAATCCTGAGTCAGAGGGTGCTGTGTTCAAACCCCATACCAGGATTTGAGCTCATTAGCAAGACCTACAGTTATATTTCTGGTATTTTATAGTGTTTGTTTATAGCAATTGTTTTTAATTTCTCCTCACCGCACTGTAATTAAAAATTAAGAAGCTTCTACGATAGCATTATCTTAAACGTGCTGTGGCTAATGTGCATAAAGGGTGGTTTGATATTATCAAATGTTACTTTCCATACATAAAAAGAAGGAATATCGCATAAATTCCCTTGTTTTATTTGCAAATGTTGACAATTACATTGAACCTCAGGGTCCCCCCTCCTACTGCACAGAGCCGTACCTTTAAATATTTGTGAGTCACTGCAATCTCATTTCTACCTGTATACCAAACAATAATAATTAGACGCTATTTCAACATAGTTGAAAGCAGTCTACAATTAGACCCTTGGTGATATTTCAATACAAAGTGCACCCCACCCTGTTACACACAAAGTGAAGAAAACCCGGTACAGGTGTTAAAAGGAGTTAGTTGCGTGCTGTAGCAAATATCGCACCGCACTAAAGGTTAAATTAAGAAGTCATGGTCCAGGACACTTATAGCAACGATTAGAGAGATAAGCGAGTCTCCTAAGTAGGGGTGTACACCAAGATATACTTTTATCTGCACAGATGAAAGGCATAGCTCTGATAATGGAATTCAGCAGAAAAAAAAAACACGAGGAAATGAGTAACTGAGCCACACGGACCAGGAAGTCTCGGGTTCCATTCCCTGATCAATGCTGAGTTAGCAGTATCTCAGCCCAAGTCCACTGAAAGAAAAGAAAGCTTTGCATTTGTATAGCACCTTTCATGACCACAGGACGTACCAAGGTGCTTTACAGCTGATGAAGTACTTTTTGAAGTGTAGTCACTGCAGGAAATCTGGCAGCCAATTTGCACACAGCAAGCTCCCACAAACAGCAATGTGATAATGAACAGATAATGATTTTGTGACGCTGATTGAGGGATGAATGTTGGCCAGGACACCCTGCTCTTCTTCGAAATAGTGCCATGGGATCTCTTCCATCCACCTTGAGAGGGCAGACAGGGCCCCAATTTAACATCTCATCCAAAAGACAGCATCTCCAACAGTGCAGCACCCCCTCAGTACTGCACTGGAGTGTCAGCCTTGGTTTTCCTGCTTATGGAACTGGAACTCACAACACTCTGACACAAGAGTGCCAGTCACTGAGCTATAGCTGACACTAGACAGTCTTCACCCTGGGGTTAAGGAATAGATAGTCAGCTAGACTCTCCGGCCCTTGATCCCAATACATGTGTGTGGATGTGAAGTGAGAACAGACTAATACAATGTTTTAATTTATGTTACTTAATGCTATCAAGGGATGTGGAGAAAGGGCATAAAAATGGCATTGAGATGCAGACTAGCCATGATCTAACTGAATAGCCCAAGGGGCTGAATGGACTTCTCTCATTCCAATGTTCCTCAGATCAGGATCAGCTGTGATACCAACTCTACAGTTGAATATTCTGCAATGCTTCCTGTCTCGCTTCACCCATGAAGAACAGCTGCTTGGATGAGTCGTATGACCATTCTCATGCACATGGAACTCTAGCCCAGTGAGAGATGGCACCTTCAGGGAAGAGAGCTAGAGGGAAACTGGGTGCAGAAAGAACACAAGAAAATGCAAAGAGGCAATTTCACAATTAAATATTAACCGAGCTTCATCTTTCGAATATTTAATGAGCTGTTGTGCATTTCCTACCATTTTCTTTTCTGATTTGCTTCCTCGCCTGTCCCAGTTGAGCTTTGCTAACAACACAAATCAAAGACGGGAACTAGTATCTGGTCTGTATGATTCAGTTATACACAGGATTGTGCATTTACAGGCCAGGCCATTGGGGTTGACGCATAGTCAAAGAGTGACAGTGGGAACTCTGGCTGATTCTTTTCCCTTGCCTCTGTAACCCAGAGGTGCTGAGACTAATTCCAGTGCAGGAGATCAGCTCATGCAGACTGGAGATCAAACTTGAGATGTTTGTTTCCTGTATAGCTAATATAAAGTCTTTTAACAATTAATTTTAGCTGACCTTTTAGGCAGGAGACCTTATCATCACATCAGCTTGCTGTAATCTGTCTATAAATGCTCTCCTGGCTGACCTCTCACCTTGAACTCATTCAAAACTCTGCTGTCGATAAGTTAATACACACCAAGTCTCATTCAACCATCACTCCTGTGCTCATTGACCTACATTGGTTTCCCATCCGGCAGCACCTCGATTTTAAAATCCTGATCCTTGTTTTTAAATCCCTCCACGGCCTCACCCTTCCTATCTCTGTACCCTCCTCCAGCCCTATAGCCCTCTGAGATCTCTGTGCTCCTCCAATTCTGGTCTCTAATGCATCCCTGATTTTTATCGCTCCACCATTGGGGAGATGTGCTTTCCATTGCCTAGGCCCTAAACTTTGGAATTACCTTCCTAATTATCTCCCTCTCTCTCCTCCTTTGAGAGGCTCCTTCAAACCTACCTCTTTCACAAAGCTATTGGTCACCTGTTCTAATATCTCATTATGTAACTTGGTGCCAAATTTTGTTTGTTAACATTCCTGTTAAAGCTTTGGGACATTTTACTACGTTAAAGGGGCTAGTTAAATGCAAGTTGTTGTTGTAAATAGTTAAAAATGTGTTCCAGATTAACAGGTCGCTTAGAAAATGCAGCCAGGCAGGTGGCAGGATTTGTAATGTGGGGACTGTAAGGGGTAATGAGGGATGTTGAGTACTTGTGTGTGTGAGTGTGTGTGTGCGTGAATGGAAAGGCTGGAATGTGAAAAGACTGAATAATTTACAGCAGCAACTGACTCTAAATTGCAATGGTGACACCTACTGTCCAATAACATTATAGTCCTACTGCTTTGAAAGATCTGGTTTAAAAATTAGATTCAATGGGGTTTGGGAGGGACAGGGTGTTTTAAACAGCCCGGCACAGTAATGAATCATTTTCTTCACAGGCAAGCAATACTTTTTTCACGCAGTGGTATTTCCCTAGATTTAGATTATTGAGTCTTGTGTTGCTGAATAGTCTTGGATGGTCTCTTTCCAATGAAAGTAGTGCCCCTTTAAGGGTCTGCGTAAGCTACGATTACAGCATGTGTAAACACTACTTAAAGGAAATTAAAAACATACCGGGTTATTGTACCAAGGGATATGAATCTGAGGCAGGTAAATGAGGTTGAGATACAAGGCAATCATGATCCAACTGAATGGCAGAACAGGCTTGTGGGTTGAATGGCTTACTCCCGTTCCTATGGGAAATAGAGGGAGTGTACTTTCAACGTTGGGTGGACTTAATGAATTAGTGCTCCTAGTTTTTCAATATTACAACAGTGATCACGATTTGAAGAGTACTTAGTTGTCTGTAAAGCGCTTTGGGATGTCCCAAGGTTGTGAAAGGTGCTATATAAATGAAAGTCTTTCTTTTTTTCTGGTGAATGCAACAGAAGTGCATATAAGGAATTCAAGTGTAGACGTCTTCACCCTGCTTGTTTTTCAGTCAGTAAAATTAATGTTTTTGAACTGTTTTCATTACACTGATCTCGTGCCAGAGTTAGTGACATATGCTCCCATCACACAGAATTCAGTCAGGAGAACCAATTCCTAACGTGTCTGATAAAGGATGCTGCTGCCCTTCATTCAGCTAATGCTGAAATTCTACACAGTGGTATCGAAGTGGTGCTCAAAGTTTGTACTCTGATGCTTGTAGCTTGGAAAACATACATCACTGCAGGATTCCCTGTAGGGTGTAGTGGCTGGTACATTAGTTTCAACTTCACCAGTGTTTTTGAGGAGGGGAAACCTCAAATGACCTTCAATGAACTACATGACATACGATATTTGGACTTCTAGAAAATCTTTGGCAAAGGCTACTTTACAAACTCAAAGCAGGGGAAACGTCATCTGATCAACAACCAGAAATGTTAACTCTGTTTCTCTCTCCACAGATGCTGCCTGACCTGCTGCGTATTTCTAGCATTTCTGTTTTTACTTTACATGTCCAGCATCTGCAATATTTTACTTCTGTTGTAGGGAGGAAGGAGGCTCATGTGAATCATAAATACCGGCACAGACCAGTTGGGCCAAATTACCTGTTTCTTTTTTTTATTCATTCATGAGATGTGCTCATCACTGGCAAGGCCAGCATTTATTGCCCATCCCTAATTGCCCTTGAGAAGGTGGTAGTGAGCTGCCTTCCTGAACAGAACTTGGGGTGTAGGTACACCCACAGTGCTGTTAGAAGGGAGTTCCAGGATTTTGACCCAGTGACAGTGAAGGAACGGCGATATAGTTCCAAGTCAGGATGGTGTGTGACTTGGAGGGGAATTTGCAAGTGGTGGTGTTCACGTGCGCCTGCTGCCCTTGTCCTTCTAGGTGTTGGAGTTTTGGAAGGTGCTGTGGAAGGAAGCTTGGTGAGTTGCTGCAGTGCAGGGCTAAGGGGGATATGTTGGGGGCAGAAAGTAGGGGTGATGTGGTGGATTAACACCTCTGGGCCCTCAGTGTTCAAAGTCAGCCCAGAATGCTGGAGTAAAAGCCCCTGGAATAAAAGGGACAGTAGCAGTATGGATACAAAGTTGACTGAGTGACAGGAAACAGAGTAGTGGGGAAAGGTTGTTTTTTGGACTTGAGGAAAGTATACAGCGGGGTTCCCCAGGGGTGGGTACTTGGACCACTGCTTTTCTTGATCTTTGATCTATGTTAGTGACCTAGACTTGGGGGTACAGAGCACTATTTCAAAATTTGCAGATGGCACAAAACTTGGAAGTATTGTAAACTGTGAGAAGGATAGTGATAGACTTCAAGAGGACATAGACAAGCTGGCTGAATGGGTGGATACGTGTCACATGAAATTCAATGTAGAGATGTGTGAAATGTTACATTTTGGTAGGATGAACGAGGAGAGGCAATTCTAAAGGGGGTGCAGGCTAAATAGAGGCATAGAGTACAAAAGCAAGGAGGTTATACTGAACTTCTCTAAAACACTGTTCGGCCTCAACTGGAGTATTGTGCCCAGTTCTGGGCAGCATACTTTAGGAAGGACATGAAGACTTTAGAGAGGGTGCAGAAAAGATTTACGAGAATAGATCCAGGGATCAGGAATTTCAGTTATGTGTATAGATTGGAGAAACTGGAACTGTTCTCATAGAGTCATGGAGATATACAGCACAGAAACAGGCCCTTCGGCCCATCGTGTCCATGCCGGCCATCAAGCACCTAACTATTCCAATCCCATTTTCCAGCACTTGGTCCGTAGCCTTGTATGCTTTGGCATTTCAAGTGCTCATCTAAATACGTCTTAAATGTTGTGAGGGTTCCTGCCTCTACCACCTCTTCAGGCAGTGTGTTCCAGATTCCAACCACCCTCTGAGTGAAAATTTTTTCCTCAAATCCCCTCTAAACCTCCTGCCCCTTACCTTAAATCTATGCCCCCTGGTTATTGAACGCTCCACTAAGGGAAAAAGTTTATTCCTATCTAACCTATCTATGCCCCTCATAATTTTGTATACCTCAACCATGTCCCACCTCAGCCTTCTCTGCTCTAAGGTAAACAACCTTAGCCTTTTCAGTCCCTCTTCATAGCTGAAATGCTCCAGCCCAGGCAACATCCTGGTGAATCTCCTCTGCACCCTCTCCAGTGCAATCACATCCTTCCTATAGTGTGGTGCCCAGAACTGTACACAGTACTCCAGCTGTGGCCTAACTAGCATTTTATACAGCTCCATCATAACCTCCCTGCTCTTATATTCAATGCCTCAGCTGATAAAGGCAAGTATCCCATATGCTTTCCTAACAACCTTATCTACCTTGCTGCTGCCTTCATTGAGCTATGGACAAGTACACCGAGGTCCCTCTGACCTTCTGTGCTTCGGGTCCTACCATCCATTGTATATTCCCTTGCTTTGTTAGTCCTCCCAAAATGCATCACCTCACAACTTCTCCTTAGAGAAGAGAACTTTGAGAGGTAATTTGATAGAGCTGCTCAAAACCATGAGGGGTCTAGTCAGCATAGATAAGAGAGAAAACAAGAAATGCTGGAAATACTCAGCAGGTCTGGCAGCATCTGTGTAGAGAGAAGCAGAGTTAACATTTCAGGTCAGTGACCTTTCATCAGATGAATGGTCACTGACCCGAAACGTTAACTCTGCTTCTCTCTCCACAGATGCTGCCAGACCTGCTGAGTATTTCCAGCATTTCTTGTTTTTATTTCAGATTTCCAGCATCTGCAGTATTTTGCTTTTATTTTAGATAAGAGAGAAACTGTTCCCATTGGCAGAAGTGTTCAGAACCAAAGGACACGGATACAAGGTGAATGGCAAAAGGCAACATGAAGAAAAGCTTTTTTTAATGCAGCGATTGCTTAGGATCTGGAATGCACTGCCTTGGCCACTTCCTGTGTCATAAATGACTCTATGATTCTATGAAAGTGTGGTGCAGACAGGCTCAATCATAGAATGACTTTCGAAAGGGAATTGGATAAGCACCTGAAGAGAAAAAAATGCTGGGCTATGGGGAAAGAGCTGGGGAGTGGACTTAGCTCATTTGCTCTTGTGGGGAGCCGACATGGATATGATGGGCCAAATGGCCTGCTTCTGTGCTTGTAACCGTTCTATGATTCTATAATTCTACTCAATGTAACTGATATTTTTCTGTTCCTATGCTTCTGAACAGATTTGAGCAATAAGATTTCACTTTCCTGACTCCTTTTCTAGTGATAAAGAATTTGCATCAGTTTATATTGTAAACTAAAGATTTCACATCTTGTGCAGCCTTGTAATAGCACACCCCACCAGTTCTAACCAAAAGAGAAGCATAAAGTTGTCCCATGTCCCTTTCTGACCTCCGGCCGGTAGGGGACGCTATTTATCGCCCACCCGTACCGGCTTGGTCGAGTTTCCTCTTTACGCTTTTTAAACGACGCCACTTGTGACGCAGCGATCCTTTAGGACATTGGAGCACCAGGAGCCAATAAAATACTAGTATCTTCAGACCGACCAATTAGGGAATGCCGAGCGAAGCATTTTGTCCAATGGGAGTGAGCTAAAGGCCAGACGACCGGAGCAAATGGGCCAATCAGCAGGGGAAGGGAGAGCCGGGGAAGCGAGCACGTGGCATCGGCGGAGAGGCCGGCAGGTGAGAGCCGAGGCTGACGGGGGGGTAACGCGGGGTCTGGATGCTACTGAGGACCGGCTTTCATATTAAATAGTCAGGGGGAGTGTTGACACTGGTGTTTCTGCTGTCAGGGGTGGGCTCGGTGCGGGCTTTCCCGGCAGCTGAACTGCCCTCAGAGAGAAGGAACCAACTCTGAGGCGCCGGCAATGGGCCCAGGCGGAGACAACTCCCCCCCCCCCCCCACCGCATCAGTCTGAAGACCTGAGTTCCAGTCCCACTCCAAACTAGCACCGCACTGTCTGGAGGGTGGTGGTGGTGGGCCGCACTGTCTGGGGGGTGGGGGCCGCAATGTCTGGAGGGAGGGTGGTGGGGCCGCAATGTCTGGAGGGAGGGTGGTGGGGCCGCAATGTCTGGAGGGAGGGTGGTGGAGGGGCCGCAATGTCTGGAGGGAGGGTGGTGGAGGGGCCGCACTGTCTGGAGGGAGGGTGGTGGAGGGGCCGCACTGTCTGGAGGGAGGGTGGTGGAGGGGCCGCACTGTCTGGAGGGAGGGTGGTGGAGGGGCCGCACTGTCTGGAGGGTGGGGTGGGCTCGCACTGTCTGGAGGGAGGGTGGGGTGGGCCGCATTGTCTGGGGGGTGGGCTGCACTGTCTGGGGGGTGTGCCGCACTGTCTGGAGGGTGGGGTGGGGTGGGGGCTGCACTGTCTGGAGGGTGGGGTGGGGGCTGCACTGTCTGGAGGGTGGGGTGGGCTGCACTGTCTGGAGGGAGGGTGGGGGCCGCACTGTCTGGAGGGTGGGGTGGGGTGGGGTGGGGGCTGCACTGTCTGGAGGGAGGGTGGGGTGGGGGCTGCACTGTCTGGAGGGAGGGTGGGGTGGGGGCTGCACTGTCTGGAGGGAGGGTGGGGTGGGGGCGGCACTGTCTGAGGGATGGGTGGGCTGCACTGTCTGGGGGTGCCTTGGGGGTGGGGGGTGCCCCACTGAGGGAAGGGGGGGGTCACACAGTCTGGGGGAGGGGTGGGGGCCGCACCTTCTGGGGGAGGGGTGGGGGCCGCACTGTCTGGGGGAGGGGTGGGTGCCGTCTGGGGAAGGGGAGAGGTGGGGGCAGCACTGTCAGAGAGGAGGGCCTCATCGTCAGAGGGCGGTGTCGGATGGTGGGGTGGATTGTGTCAAGTGATTGCCGCGCTGATAGTTATCTCTCAAACAACATCAGCTTATGTGTCCATCATCTCATTTGCTGTTTATGGGATCTTGTGTGAAAATTGGCTGCGGTGTTACTACATTACAACAGTAACTATGCTTCAAAAGAAAGTCATTTGGCTTGGGATGTCCTGAGGTGGTAAAAGGTGCTATGTAAATGCAGGTCCCCACAGCCAGGATGTACTTTTGAAGTTTAGTCATGTTCTGTAACAGGTGCAGTCAGTTTGCAGACAATATTCCACAATCACTAATTGGGGAAATGGCCAGTTAATGTTTTTGCTTGAGGGATAATTGTTGGCCTGGACATTTCTCTGCTCTTGAAATAATGCCACAGGATCTTTTCATCTGAACAGGGAGGTGGAGCCTTGGTTTAAGACATCTGCAAGAGGGCATCTCTGACTATGTCGCATTCCCTCTGTACTGCACTGGTGTGTCAGCATGGACTATGTGCTCAAATTCTGAAGTGCAGCTTGAACTGCAACCTTCTGACTCTCTGGTGAGAGTTTTACCAATTGAGCCAAGACTGACATCCTTGGTGAACCCTGGACCAGTTCATAGTTGAGCCCGCTCATAGAAAATATTCAGTTTACTAGTTTTGAGCTTCTTTAATATGCACTGAATATTTCCTTCCCGAACCCGGGAAAGCTGAGGCATTGAGAGTCCCGATTGTGGATGGAGCTGCTGGTCCCTTATTCTTTTGATGTCCCCACCTTCCCATGGATGGCACATTTAAAATCAGGATCTCACTGGGTGATGAACTACCACATGTCAGGATTCTCTGGTGTGACATGTTAAATTGTTGCTGTGCCTCTCCCCTTGATTAAAGAGACCTTCAGTTTTTTTTTATTTTTTGCAGGTTCCAAGGAGCTCCTCTATTCCCCGCTGTGTTTCGATTAAAGGATGCCGAGTGTGGCTGACACCAGAGTGGACCTTTCTTCCACTGTGTCTAAAGGCTTGGCCTCTAGGCGGCTGCCCCATGATTTCTGCAGCTCGGCCCAGTTCCTCCGCTGCACGTCCAGCCTGATTATGAGCTCCGACTGCCGAGCCATGAAACGCAAAAAGAAGCCAAGCCAGAGGCACCAGCGCTTTCTGGAAAGGAAGGCTTTTCTGGAGAGAAAAGGGATCCTGAAACGACGTCGGTTCAAAAGGAAGGAGGGGCCTTTGGACCAAGCACGGTGCCAGAGTTCCAGTAAACCAAACTGTACGGTTCAGTCTGGAGACACCGAGCAGCTGAGTAGTTCTGACTTGAATGGAAATCGCTTCATCTTGGCTGGTGCTTCCCGCCCCTGGCCTGAAGCTGAAAGTAGCCAACCTACTTTCCTTCCAAAGTCCACGGACCCGAGTATGAGAGAGAATCCTGTACAAAAGACAAACCCACTGACTCATGAGGACTCCGTCAGACTGGCACGAGCTGCAGCCCCTTGCCTGGCAAACCTGTCATGCTTCTGTTGTAATCCTAACAAGTACGTGGCCATTGACTGTGAGATGGTGGGCACAGGTCCCTGTGGACGGCTTGCCGAGGTGGCCAGGTGCAGCATAGTGAACTATCAGGGTGACGTCATCTATGACAAGTATGTGAAACCAGGACTTCCCATCACTGACTACCGGACCCGATGGAGCGGCATCCGAAAGCAGCACATGACTAACGCAATTGTGTTTAATGTTGCACAGAGGGAGGTTCGTGAACCGAGTATGCAATAATGTATCAGACAGCTTGTGCGCTATGTGCACTTAATAGCACTCTTTTGCTTCTGAGTCAGGATGTCATGGGTTCATGTCTCACTCCATCCAGGCTGACACCCCCAGTGCAGTGCTGAGGGAGTGCTGCACCATCAGAGGTGCTGTCTTTCAGATGAGACATTAAACTAAGACCATGTCTCGTTTCTTGGGTGAATGCAAAAGATCCATGACGCTATTTTGCAGAAAAGGGGAGGGGTTGTTCTCCCCAGCGTGTGACCAATATTTATCCCTCAACTTAGCATCGCTGAGCCAGATGAACCCCATTGCTGTTTATGGGATCTTGCTGTGCACAAATTGGTTGCTGCCTTTCGTTTATTACAGCGACTACTTCAAAAGTATTGGTGAAAATGGAGACATTTGGTTGAAGCTTTTTGTCTTGCACTCATCAGGACAATTCACAAGAATACCAATGTATGATCTCATACAGTATAAATTTGTCATTTCCCTTACACTGGTATTCTTGTGAATTGTCCTGATGAGTGCAAGACAAAAAGCTTTGACAGAATGTCTCTATTTTCAGCAATACTCAAGTTCTGTACTACCAAACAACTACTTCAAAAGTACTTTAGTTGTAAAGAATTATGTGGCATCCTGAGGTTGTTAATGGTGCTATATGAATGCATGTCTTTTAATTGTCACAATTACCTCCTTTTGATACTTCCCTATCATGCTTTATCAACTAATCCCTTTACTCTAAAGCAGTGAATCCTCTCAATTCTGGATGAGCAGTGCTATAGAACCGTTGTTCTCAAGCTGGGGTCTGTGGGGTCCCGGCGGTCCACGACACTGAGCTAGCCTTACAGTTGGGCAATTGCCCAGGGTATACCGGTCAAGGGTAAGCAAGCGAGTCACAATTGCAGGTGTGCTCTGCTTCCCCCAAACCGCAACGCCCCCCTGCTGCTCTAATGCTTTCTTCATGATCTGCTCTCTCCATGCACCAGACAAGAATAGACGGATTCTCCAGTGAGAACCAGACACACCCATCTCACTGATATCTGGCAGTAAATATCTGTCTTAAAGGCATAATTAAAAACATCTGTACCTGCAGCACTTTCATATTATGAGCATTATATAGCTTTATACTTTAGATAGGGTGGGCCCCCAATTACAAATCCATGTGAAAAGGGCTCCTTCGATGAGAAAAGTTTGAGACTCACTGCCCTAGGAATTCTGCATTGAATTCCTAGTCGTTTGAGTTCCAATAAGCTGCAAGAAACGCTGTTCTCTTGAGGTTCAACTTTGTTTACGGATGTCATTCACCTTGTTATTTAAATGTGGAATAAAAACACACAATGTTGCAAATACTCAGCAGGTCACTGGAGAGAGAGAGAGAAAAACAGCTAACGTTTCAGGTAACTGACCTTTCATCGGAAACGTGATTGCAAGGATGGAAGAGTTTCAGTTTCCTGTCTTAAATAAAGGAATAGAGATGATGCTAGGGTTGCCACAGTGTTGGTAACAGGCAACTCTCAAACTGAGGAGGCACAGCTATTATAATTAAACATCAAATCTAGTTAAACTAAAATCAATTTGTCATATTGGGAAATCGAAAAGACAGCCTTGTAAGCAGATTTATAGGATGAGTTTGACATTTGAGTATTTATTGTGACTTCTCTCATGGGTGAGCCAGGGATTGGAGAAATGGGCAGGTATCAGAGTACAGCTCCAGTGAAGGGTGAGGACATGACTGGGGCTTGGGCCTGTGACTGGAGGGTTTGTCTGGGGCTGTGTTTGAGGTCAGGACAGAGGCAGGTTTGCTCGGGAGGATGGGTCTTGGGGCACTGTTGCCATGTTTTTCTTGAAGAAATAAAACCCAGCCCTGCCTGGCAGTGCTGCCAATTAAACTTTTTTTGTTAGCTTGGGAAAGAACACTACACAGACACATCTGCATGGAAATAATTTTTAAAAAAACATTTTTGGGAATATTGGATGTCACTCACTGTGACTATTTATTCCCCATCTCTAGTTTCCTTTGAAGCTGCCTCCTTGAACAGTTGTAGTCCGTATGATGGAGGGGTTCCCATAGTGCTGTTAGGTAGGGAATTCCAGGAATTTGACCCAGTGGCGATTCAGGAATAGTCATAAGTCCAAGTTGGGATGGTGCACAACTTGGGAGGAAGTATTAAATCTAAGAGAATTTATTGCAGCCGTTTACTTTTGATTTGTGCTTCAATTCAGATCTTGAAGATCCTGAAGGGTAAAATTGTGGTGGGCCATGCATTGCACAACGACTTTAAAGCACTGAAGTATTTTCATCCAAAATCTCTGACAAGGGACACGAGTAAGATCCCAATGTTGAAGAGGAAAGCTGGCTTTCCAGAAAGAGAGTCTGTGTCCCTGAAGAATCTCGCAAAACGGCTTCTGGGCAAAAACATCCAGGTGAGTATGTGAACTGACTGATTCTTTTGCTCTGGGAGGAAAGTTGCAGTATGTTGGAGTGAGGGTACTCCCCGAATCACCACCTGATTTGATTTCAAAACATGGTTGTGTAGGCAAGAACAAACCAGCTTTATGTGTTGCACCCTCCAATGCAACTCTAATCATGGCAGTTATGAGACCAGTTAGAACATAAATGCAGGTAGATTGAAGCTGAGCCAGTCTTGAACTACTTCTGATGTATTGTACAGGTCTCTTCCCAGCCGGTGGCACCGCCAGAGATAAATTGAGTGGTTTGCTACCAAGTTATACAGACCACTAGATGCCAGGTTTGGTCTTTGCCAAGGCAACAGTTGGGGATAGTACTGTTGCCATTGATTAGAGGAAAGGATCTGTCTTGGTTCCTGCTCTTGATATTGACTGCTGCTGGCACCCATATGGATGTGGGCGTCTGGTGAGACTGGGATACCACTCTGATGTGATTCCCCTCATGGTTGAAGTACATGCTGCCACTTGCTGGGCAGCCTTGTATATGCGAAATGGGCATTTGAACAAGGTGATTGGTGGATGGGTGACTGGCACCTGTGGAACTGTACAATGCCTATCGGCCTTCAGGGACAGAGGGTGAATAATTTGGTGGAAGAGTCAGGGAAATATTTCCTCCCCTCCCCTTGATTTTATTGTCATTCCCTCTTGCTGCAGGTTGGCAGAGATGGGCACTGTTCCGTTGAGGATGCCTGCACCTCGATGGAGTTGTACCAACTGGTGGAGATTCAGTGGGAGCAGAAACTGCACAATCAGTTGTCAGCAGAACACGAATACACGGCACCTGAATTAAACTCTGAAATTGATCGCTACATGGACGACCAGTATTGGCCAGCTGATTTGCAAGAGGACAGCAAATGATCGGAGAAAGTATTCTTCGGCATCAACCGTCATCAACACACTTGCAGCAAATGAACTGTAGCAGTCTCAACTCTGGAGGGATGATGATTACTTCTTGGTTCCATTGTTCTCTGGTCTTCCCTTTGACTTGTGCCTCTCCTGACCAACAAAACAAATGTTTACACTCTCTGGCTTTTACCATTGGAATTGGTCTGACTGAGCATGTAGTGTTTCTGCTCAAGATCCACTAACTCGGCACAGACCTGGGATTGAGTACGGGCCATTCCTGTACTGTGAGGCTCAGTAGCACACCAAGTGGTGTAGTTTGCCACCGGCCTGAGTCCTGGGCAGTCCCAATCCCATTCTCAGTGGACAAGGGACTAAAGTAACTGTGCTCCGATCTCTTGAGAGCTGTTGTGGGGAATGGAAAAATGTTCAATAAGGGGTGCTATCCTGTAGTAGGGACTGAGGCATATAGTCGGGACACAATTGAGGGAGAGCTGAAGTCTTTATCCACCCTTTACAGCACCTAACTTGGCAGTAGTTGGTGCTAACTCTGTTCCACTCGACTTGAAGATTAAGATTGCAAATGATTCTTTCGCTAACAGTTCAAACCCTGCTTGTTTCCCTGGGATAACAGCGGTGTTTTTTCGGTGCAATGATATGAAGTTGAGGGAATGCTGTACTGCCACTCTTCATTTTCCCCTTTTAATGTTTATTTTAAAAGTTTCTCCTTTTTCCCCTTTCACCTGAATATGCTGACTCTTGCTGTGGTACTGTTCCACTGATGCCAACTGCCCTCTAGTTCCTCGCCACACACTCTCTTACTTCAGGAGCAGCAACTGTGGCTCACTCTCTAACTCCGAGATGCTAAGGCCAATTTCAGCATCCAAACTGGAGACCATCACAGATCAAAGTAACTCTGTGCATAATGGGTGGTTATTCTCTGAGGCCTGTGTCGGAAGGATTGCAGGTTAAATGGAGGCGGAATGTTTGTACCATTTTCTCTCTCTCCCCTGTGACATCATCAGTAGGGCAGTGGTTTGTGGGTATCATTTCCCATTGATGATCTCATACGAGAGAGGAGTTCTATACAAAATGTCTGCTTCAAGGCTGTCTCTAACCAGTGCACCTAAGAGTAACAAAGCATGATGGCAAAAGCAGTAAGTGTACAGCTCCAGTTCACTTCCATAAATGTTAAATTAACATACAAGAATAGTTTAGGAACTGCTTACTGTTCTGGTTTTGGGGCAGGTAGGCAAAAGAAAAGTACTTTGCCTGGATTCTATCTTTTGACTGTTTAAAGCCACAGCTAATGGATTAATGATAGAAATTTCAGCCCACAGGAGGCTACCTGTCTCATTGTTAACTCCTCACTAATCCCAGTTCCTTGCTCTTTCCTCTTTAAACTTTTCCCTCGTGTGTTTAATTTTTGTTCTATCTTCAACAGGTTCCCATGCTATTGTATTCCGTCTCTAGTTTCACTTTGTCTAACTTGTATATCTGCATTGTACCAAAGGACTGCAAGCCAATAAGGCAAAACTGAAGGAAAAATAATTGCACTTAAGTAATTATCTAACAAAAAATGACTTCTGTTCCCATCTGCAAACAGTGACTGGTGTGAAACTTTCCTCGCTCATTGGGAATTTGTTGTGTACCGATGCTGGGCTGTTGGGATAGAGCATTGTGGGTGGGAATGCTCCTCTTTCACTTGGTAGGGGGGATCTGGGGGGAGAAATACAGCTATGTTCCAGCTGTATGAAAGCCTGCTCTCTCATTTGTTTAACTGGTTTTATGAGCTTGGCCATTCTTAATCCAGGTCCCAAATAAGCCTTAGTGCATCTGGTTGCCATCTAGCAAGAAGCAAAGTCTTTCTCTTCCTCCATCCTAATAATCTCCTTTTCTGAAGAGACGGACTCGTGGTCCGGGTCCGGTCCGAGCATCCCTCTTGAACTTCACTGAGTCCATTTTCTTTCTTGTGTGATCCCTTTTATTGTGACATCCTTTATCAAGGAAGTGTTGCATGCTCAGAGGCTTGACTTGCCCACCTACCTCAAATGAACGTTAAAGATCCCATGGCATTATTTGAAGAACAACAGGGATGTTTATCCAGTATCCTGGCCAACATTTGTATCTCTGGGGGGAAAAAATTTACCGGTGGGAGAAAAACAGGTTGATTAATTGGCCATTTGTCTCATTGCTGCTTGCTGTGCTCAAAATGGCTGTCATGCTTGCCTACATAACAGCCATTGATTGTCAAAATAATTTATTGCATCTGAAGAGTTTCCAGGTGTCGCTCAGAGATGTGATGTGTTACCTTAATGCAAAGCTTTCTTGGGTGACAGCTGTGGCTCTGGTGGATAGTACTGTTGTTTGTGTCCGAAGATTGTGGATTTAAGTCCTGCTCCAGAGACGAGGTCCCAAGTCACTATTCAAAAAGGAGTAGGGTACACCCCCTGGTGTCCCGGCCAATATTATCCCTCAATCAACACCTACAAACAGATACTCTGGTCATTACTGCATTGCTGTGTGAAAACTGGCTGCCCCATTTCCTACATTACAACAGTGACTAAAGGTACTTAATTGGCTGTAAAGTGCTTTGGGATGTCTTGAGATCACAATCTGCTATAGAAATGCAAGTTCTTTTACTGTCCCAACCTACCGTCCCATGTATTTTGTTTTCTGCATTTACATCTTTTTTAGACCTTCAGCTTAATTACAGTGCAGTCTACTTTTTTCCCTCCCCATTTTAAAAGTTAATTGAAGGCTTGCAACATTATTTTGTTTTCAAACCAGTTCTTCAGATGAGTGGAACCATCACTGCATCCGACCATGTTTGGGTGCTTGATTTCTCAAAGTTTCTCGTACTCTTGTCCTGTTTGCAGGTGCACCGATTTTGCTGTCTGCAATTTATGTGCAGTTTAATGCATTGAAGTACAAGTTTTCTTGGCGTTCTGTTGGTTGTGTTGCTGTCTCTGCAGCATGTTGTGTCAAATCTTTAGTAAAATCCATTGATCTCGATGGCTGGATCAGTTTGAGCCAGACAGACCTGGAAGGTCCCAAGTTTCATCCCAAATTGGCTAGTCGCAGCAGGGGTGGTGTGATGGTGACACTACAATGCTACTTACTATTCAGCACCCCAGGTTAGGGAGAGTGTAACAAATCATCAGACAGTGTTACTGCTCTTCGTTGCTACTCCTTTTGAACCCCTCCAATCAGGTGCATGTGTGTGGACATTGGGTTTGCAATGAGTAGTGATGCTTCCCACTGTTGAATGGCCCGATGACAATTTGCCTCAGCAATGAAGGAAGGCACTTGCATCAGGTAACAGGGCTCCAACAACATACACTGGTGTGAGTCAGTGCCTTCAGGAGAGCAGGGGAATGAGCTCTATTTGAAGTATCTACAATTGCTTTCCACAAATAATTGAACATGGGTATAGATAAAGAAGGCCATTTGGCCTGTTGTAGCTTGTCCATCCAGAAAGCCATACAATCTCCATCATTGCATGCAATGTTTTCCTTATGCAGTTTCAATTCTTTTACTCTACCCAGCAGTTTTGAGTTTTGATCGCTCTCTGTGTTCCTGATATAAGACCTAACCTGGCCGTTCACTACTTTCAACCTGTGCACCCTGTAACATTGACCCAGTGATTAGAAAGCTGACAGATTTGCTATCTTTCATATAAATTTGTCTGAAATAAATTATTTTCAAACAGTTTGTCGCCTTCTGTCTTATCTAGTCAGATATGTTAATTTTTATTGTGTGCCGTTTTTGTTACAACAACCGGTACTATGTGTCTCTGTTAGGGCCTTGGACACAACATGATCAAGGGTGCAGGGAGCTGCCACTGAAGGCAGTGGGCAACCCACAGCTTCATCCCTACTGATGTCCAGTACCAGCCTACATCAGGCCTGGCAGCACATTGTGTGGAAAAACGGGCAATGGAGCTTGTGGATCTTAGTTTGAGGCTCCAGGTAGCAGATTGAGGAGTCTGCGCCTATATTCTCTTAAAGTTTAGAAGAATGAGAGGTGATCTCATTGAAGCATACACAATTCTTACAGGGCTTGACGGGGTAGATGCAGGAAGGATGTTTCCCCTGGCTGGGGGCTCTAGAACCAGGGGACACAATCTCAAAGTAAGAGGTAGGCTATTTAGGACTGAGATGAGGAGGAATTTCTTAACTCAGAGGGTGGTGAATCTCTGGAATTTTCTACCCCAGTGGGCTGTGGAGGCTCAGTCATTGAGTATGTTCAAGGCAGAGATTGATAGGTTTCTAGATATTAAAGATATCAAGGGATAGTGTGTGAAAATGGCATTGAAGTAGATTAGCAATGATCTAGTTGAATGGCCTACTCCTATTTCCTATGTTCCACAGCAAACATTCTAGTAAAATAGCCGCTTCTAATGCAGCACCTCATCATACATCAAAGTACTTCACAATGAATGAGTTTGATGTGTAGTGTAGTGACTGTTATGTTGGCAAAAGACACAGACCAGTTACCCAGGCATTTTGTCTGTCTGAACAGAAATGCGTGGTTTGACAATGGTTATGTCCTATTGTTGGCTTGTAGACTGTCCCATTTTCTGCTAGGGGCTCTGATTTGAGGCTGTCTTAGCTTGGGGTCAATTGGCTATTCCAGGGAGCAGAGATTTAAGGGATTTGTGAGCATTGTCGAGAATTGTTTGGCATTCCAAGCTGTTGGTGACTTAAGTGGAACAGGCAATGGTAAACTGCTTGGTGTTGGACTAAGCTGTAAGACCTGTATTTAAGTTTGTTAGGTTGGGTAACAATGGGTTGAGACCTCTGATTCTTGACCAGGTTGCCTTTGAGTTGATGGATCTGGAGCTGGAGCTCCAGTTGGTTTCATGGCAAATCAAACCAGCCACTGCTGGTGGAAGGGTTTATGTTGGTTTTATAAGTTAAGAACAAGAATTTTTCGAAATTGGAGAAGGTGGTTGGGTGGGGGGCGGGGGTCCCTCAAGCATCACCTTACTCTATTCCTTCTGTGTCCAGGGATATATATGAAAAACTTGTTTTTGATGATCCAAGATCAGGATTTGTATCTTGTCACTTTGTTCATGGAAATGAAGTGTGCCAATGCTGGAAAACATCACTTTCTATTTCAGGCACTAGAGGTTAGCACCAGGCACACCCAGGGCGGTTATATAAGCACTCTGCCCAACAAAGTGCTTCAGTAAAGTGTCCCGTACTGTGGTACCTAGTGTGATATTTTTCCATTTCCCACATCTGCCACTTTATGGTGCCTCTGTGATTGCCAATTTACCATCATGAATCTGAGGGCTGGGGGTAACTGGCTGGTATAACAAGTTAGACACTGGGTTTTCACCTCCGGTGCATTGGCTGGATTTGATTCAATGTGATGGGAGTCTTATCTCTCCATTGGCTGTATGTACCCATTGTGAATTTTTTTTTGTTTAGTTTAGTTTAGAGATACAGCACTGAAACAGGCCCTTCGGCCCACCGAGTCTGTGCCGACCATCAACCACCCATTTATACTAATCCTACACTAATCCCATATTCCTACCACATCCCCACCTGTCCCTATATTTCCCTACCACCTACCTATACTAGGGGCAATTTATAATGGCCAATTTACCTACCAACCTGCAAGTCTTTTGGCTTGTGGGAGGAAACCGGAGCACCCGGAGAAAACCCACGCACACACAGGGAGAACTTGCAAACTCCACACAGGCAGTACCCAGAATTGAATCCGGGTCGCTGGAGCTGTGAGGCTGCGGTGCTAACCACTGCGCCACTGTGGTGAGCTACCTTCTTGAACCGCTATAGTCCACGTGGGGTAGGTACACCCACAGTGCTGTTAGGAAGGGAGTTCCAGGATTTTGAACCAACGACAGTGAAGGAACAGCGATATAGTTCCAAGTCAGGATGATGTGGGGCATGGAGGGGAACTTGCAGGTGGTGGTGTTCCCAGGCATCTGCTGCCCTTGTCTTTCTAGGTGGTAGAGGTCGCGGGTTTGGAAGGTGCTAAGGAGCCTTGGTGCGTTGCTGCAGTGCATTCCTGTAGATGGTACACACTGCTATCACTGTGTGTCGGTGATGGAGGGAGTGAATGTTTGTGGATGGGGTACCAATCAAGCGGGCTGCTTTGTTCTGGACTGTGTTGAGCTTCTTGAGTGTTGTTGGAGCTGCACCCATCCAGGCAAGTGGAGAGTATTTGATCACACTCCTCACTTGTGCCTTGTAGTTGGTGGACAGGCTTTGGGGAGTCAGGAGGTGAGTTACTTGCCGCAGGATTCCTAGCCTCTGACCTGCTCTTGTAGCCACTCTATTTATATGGCTACTCCAGTTCAGTTTCTGGTCAATGGTAACCCCCAGGATGTTGATAGTGGGGGATTCAGCGATCATAATGCCATTGAATGTCAAGGGGATATGTATATGACTGAACAAAAGCAGCAATTCAAACTTTAAAAAAAAACTCCTACAATGCTTCCCATAAAAGGCAAAATAACAAAAACATGCTTTGCTATCCAGAAAAATTAATATATTCACATTTTGTTTCCTTTCGGGCCAGCTTCTGACTAGAAAAACAGATGTGATATATCTTAATTCCCGTCTTAGGCCAAGACTTGCTTAGATACAAACTTTATTAGACCCTGAACATGCATTTTTCTCTTGCTTTTGTTAATTCTGATCCCAGGATATGGAATTCAACCAGACTATCCTAGCAACAACAACTGCTGACTCTCAAACGAATCAAGCCAACTCAACAAGGATAGGCCCAAAATAACTTTCATTGGCTGAAGCATGTGACTGCATTAGGGATGCCATGAGAGGCAAACTCACATCTTAACTTGGTTATGTGAAGTAAGAAGGAAAGATTCGCATTTCTCCAGCTTACACAACTTCGGCACATCCCAAAGCGATTTATAGCCAATGAAGTAATTTATAAGTGTAGTCATTGTTGTAATGTAGGAAACGCGGCAAACAATTTGCTCATCGCAAGAATCCACAAACAGCAATGTGGTAACGACCAGGTCATCTGTTTGTGATCTTGGTTGAGAACCACGAAGAACTCCTCTGGCTCTTCCTTGAAATAATGCCATGGCATCTCTTACATCCACCTGAGGGGACAGATAGATAGGGCCTTGATTTAATATTTCATCCTAAAGGTGATCTCTCCAACAGTGCAGTGCTCCATCAGTACTGCATTGAAGTTTCAAACTGGATTATATGGCTCAAATCTCCGCAATAGTACTTGAACCATTATCCTTCTGACTCAGAGGCGAGAGTGCTAAAACTGAGCCATAGCTGAGACTGACCCAGATGTACTGGGAAATATTACTGGGAACAGTAGTACCTCAGGATAGAAGCGAGCTTCACTCTGCTTGAAAATAAAAACAAAATACTGCAGATGCTGGAAATCTGAAATAAAATCAGAAAGTGCTGGAAATACTCAACAGGTCTGGCATTACTCAAGAGAGTGTTAATGGCAATTGTCTAATGCTTTGTCTTTTACTGCAACTATTAGCACTCCCTTTGCCTTTGTCCCATGACATGTGTCATTTAATCTCTCCTGCCCTCTGCCCTATTGCACACCTTCCATTTTGTTCTTCTTTCCTCCCTCCACCCTTTCACTTACTCAAAGCC
The DNA here is from genome assembly GCF_036365525.1 of Heterodontus francisci. Taxonomy (NCBI): domain Eukaryota; kingdom Metazoa; phylum Chordata; class Chondrichthyes; order Heterodontiformes; family Heterodontidae; genus Heterodontus; species Heterodontus francisci. The sequence continues at coordinate 37,147,853 of NC_090408.1, forward strand.
CATTACATTTCTAACCTTTGCCAGTTCTGATGAAAGGTCATCGATCCGAAAGGTTAACTCTGTTTCTCTCTCCACAGATGCTACCAGACCTGCTGAGTATTTCCTGCACTTTGTTTTTATTTTTAACTTTGGTTCGATCTGGGATAAACCAATACCTGGGTATACAACTTTAAAAGGGTCAACGTCAAGGAATGAGGTAAAGAATTAAACAAGTTGACTGGGGCTTGGGGAAAACCAAGTGGGGATGGGAGGGGAGGAGTTATACTCCATCTTCACTGGATGCCCATGCTCCATCAAGTTGATTTTAAGATCCATGGTCTTATCTTACCTCGGCTATCTCTCTAGCTGCAAGTCCTGGTGCGCACTCTCCTCTCTGCTGACACCAGCTTTTTCCTTTTCCTTGGGCCCTGCTCCCTTTACTCCAGCAGTGTCCAGCCCTTCAATCACTATTGCCCCTGCCTTCAGGAACTTCTGCCCTCTGCATCTCCACGTTCATTTCCAGCTTTCAAAAGCCTTCTCAAGATTCTTTGACTAAGCATTTGTCCTCCCCACCCTGCTCTTCCCTTCCTCATTTATGCCTGGTGTTCACTTTTTGCTCACTGCTGTGTAAGTTGCTCTGAGATATTTCTGCTACAAAAGTGGAGTTGCTGCTGCAGGTTGTACCTTCACCCACTAGACAGCTGCATATACTTAAAAAAAAAGAATATATTTCCACCTTAGTTTTCTTCCCAGGCTGACAAGCAACAGAGCAGAAAGATCTGGGGAAACTGCTACACTAGATGTGAGCCTGCAATGAAAGAGCAATAGTGGATATAAAACAAGGAGATTTTTCCTGCCCTTTGCTTCTTGGAGCTGCTCTATAGTACAAACAGGATACTTTGATGAATTATGAGACATCAAATTCTGAGGCATACTGTGTACTAGGATTCAGCATAAATAGGTCCATAGCTATCAGCTGCCCCTTGGCAACATCATGCAAAATCACAGCATAGGTTTTCACACATATGCTGATGGCACGCGGCTCAACCTCACTACCATCTCTTTCGACTCCCCCCACTGTCGCTAAATTGTCCGACAGCTTGTCCAATATCCAGTATAGAATGACCAGAAATTTCCTCCAATTAAATATTGGAATACTGAAACCATTGTCTCTGGTCTCCGCTACAAACTTCATCTCTCTTCCAAGTAACTATCTGAGGCTGAACCAGACTGTGCACAGCTTTGGTATCATATTTGACCCAGAGATGAGCTACCGACCACATACCCGTGCCATCACTATGACTGTCTATTTCCACCTCCGTAACAATGCCTGACTCGGCCCCTGCCTCAGCTCAGCTGCTGCTGAAGCCATTATCCATGCCTTTGTTACATCCAGACTTGACTATCCAACACTTTCCTGATAGTCATCTCACATTCTTCCCTCTGTAAACTTGGTCGTCCAAAACTCTGCTGCCTGTGTGCTACTCACATCAAATTGTTTATCCATCAGCCCTGTGCTCACTGAACTACATTGGTCCCCGATTAAACAATGCCTGGATTTAAAAATTCTCAGCCTTGTTTTCAAATCCCTCCTCATCTTTAATCTCCTCCAGCCCCATAATCCTCCCAAATATCTGCACTCACATAATTCTGACCTCTTAAGCATCCCTGATTTTAATTGCTCCACCACTGGTGGCCATGTCTTTAACTGCCTAGGCTCCAAGTTCTGGAGTTCCTTCCCTAAACCTCTCGACCTCTCTTTCCTCCTTTAAGGTGCCCTTTAAAACCTGTTTGACCAAATTTAGGGGCATCTGCCCTAATATCACCTTTAGTGGCTTGGTGCTTTAAAATGCTCTTGTAAAGCGCTTTTTTATTAAATAAACTATATAAATGCAGGTTGTTGTATCTGCAAAATTGCTGAATTAATTTACAACAACTTGTATTTATATAGCATCTTTAACATAGCAAAAGCAATGTGATAATCACCAGATAATCTTTTAGTGATGTTGATTGAGGAATAAGTATTGGCCAGGGCCCTAGGGATAACCACCTGAGACAGTTAGGTAAATTGGCCATTAGCAATTGCCCCTAGTATAGGTAGGTGGTAGGGAAATATAGGGACAGGTGGGGATGTGGTAGGAATATGGGATTAGTGTAGGATTAGTATAAATGGGTGGTTGATGGTCGGCACAGACTTGGTGGGCCGAAGGGCCTGTTTCAGTGCTGTATCTCTAAACTAAACTAAACTAAACAGACGGGGCTTTGGTGTAATATCTCATCCGAAATAGGTGGCCATTGGCATGCTTTGTGTATTATTGAGCTGGATGTTTTATGTACAAGAAACTCAATAATTCTCAAAGGAGCTACTGTAAAACAAAGGGTAGAAGAATTGGAGAATGTTGATATACCAGTTATATATAGTTTTGACCAAGCAGCAACAGGCAAGGAAGCAAAACACAATAAGGGACGTGATTCTGTGCAAGTTTCTAATCTATTGATCAGGTGGTTGCTTCTGAGAACCATTTGAAGCTGTATGATGCCTATGGTGTAATGGGTAAGAATACAACAGATTGAGAGCAGGGCCGCTCAGGTGGATTGTGGAGAAATGTTCATTTGAGGAGGATGGCACCTTCAACAGACTCAAAGATGACAGACAGGTGGAGGGGGACAGGTAGGAGAGAAAGCTTGGCTGATTAATCCTCCCCGTCCCCTTCCCCAAACAATAGACTAGTGTGTAATGACCTGGTGAGAGGGGTCTAGGGGTTCCCTCTTAGCCTTTGCCTGGTTTAACAGTAACAGGGTTTAATTTTTTTTTTAAAACACAGTGTTTTAGCTCCCCCTTTGTGAATCCTTGTTCACCGCTTTCCAGTTGTAAGGCAAATAAATCAATTCAGACAGGTTTTCTTAGATTTTAAACAAGAAAGGTAGAAGTTTATTAATCTTAGACTCTAATCCAGTTACCGATTACGAATATGCGACGTCATCATGTTAGCATGCATATGTGATAAACACACAGAGACAGAAGAAGTAGAAGGAATAAAGGGGAAAAGTTTGAGGCTGTAGATAGGTTTCTATTTAACTGTCCTTTGAGTTTGTTGTGAAGTCTTTGGTTGCCGGTCAGACTTACAATTCGTTGGGGCCCAGTGCATGCTTCAACTTGTTCCGATGCAGGAGTCTTTTCTCTCTTGAGGTTTACGTGTCTTCCGTGGGTCCGGTGGCTTGGGAGAAAGCGAGAGAGAGAGGCTTACTTGTTCCAGGTTCCAGTTCACACAGCCTTCTGCCTTTCTCTGTGGCACAATTCCCAGCAACCCCCAGGTTGCTCAGACAGTTAGTCATGTGACTAGCTGGCTTGACCACTTCTGATTGTGAATTCTGCCATCTTACCAGTCATCCTAGAATGTGAGCTGCCTCATCTTCGATGTCTGGTGATCAAAGTACATTGTGGGTTAAGTGGACTGTGGAATAGTCCTTTGTCTCCACAAACACTGTCTGTTAGTATGCAAATGTCCTTCCAGCCAAGTGTCTGGTGATATTTTTTAACAAGTCTCTTTTTATTTATTTATTTAGAAATACAGCACTGAAACAGGCCCTTCAGCCCACCAAGTCTGTGCCGACCATCAGCCACCCATTTATAGTAATCCTACATTAATCCCATATTCCTACCACATCCCCTCAATTCTCCTACCACCTACCTATACTAGGTGCAATTTATAATGGCCAATTTACCTATCAACCTGCAAGTCTTTGGCTGTGGGAGAAAACCAGAGCACCCGGCGAAAACCCACGCAGTCACAGGGAGAACTTGCAAACTCCGCACAGGCAGTACCCAGAATTGAACCCGGGTCACTGAAGCTGTGAGGCTGCGGTGCTAACCACTATGCCACTGTGCTGCCCACTGTGCTTTTCTTCACTCCAGCAACAGTTTCAAATCAGTGTTCATATAACAAAATTAATATGCCTCATTCTTGGCAGGTGGGGGTCTGCATAACAAGTGACATTAAACCCAATGAGGATGTTCCTCCACCATTACCCCAGCCGAGATGAGCTACCTCATAGGAATGTGGGAAGTAGGGAACATAGGAACAGGAGGAGGCCATTCAGCCCCTCAAGCCTATACCACCATTCAATGAGATCATGGCTGATCTGTATCTTAACTCCATCTACCTGCCTTAGTTCTGTAACCCTTAAGACCCTTGCCCAACAGTAAACTATCCACCTCGGCTTTGAAATTTTCAGTTGACCCCCAGCCACAATGGCTTTATGGAGGACGGAGTTCCAGATTTCCACATCCTTTGTGTGAAGAAGTGTTTCCTGACATTATCCCCGAATTGACTAGTTCTAATTTTAACGTCATGCTCCCTCATCCTGAACTCGCCTCCCGCCACCACCACCCCCTACACAGCAGGCTGGCTGGTACTTGGAACTGGAAAGATAGGGTTTCCTTTCAGGACCGGAGATTGGAGGGGTGGGGTGCTCCTTTATCAGAACTCCAATGTACTGAGGAAGATAACGACCAATCTTATCTTTTCAGCTTTTCTGGCACTTTCTGTATGACCTTGGACTTAGAATAGTTAGGTGCTTGATGGCCAACACAGACACGATGGGCCGAAGAGCCTGTTTCTGTGCTGTATAACTCTATGACCTTAAGAGTGTGCGAACATGCCTGTAGTATGTGTATATGTTGCTAAGCACGTTTCAGAGGAAGGAAGCTAATAAGCCATGGGGGTGGGGGGGTGGGGGTGATGCTTGTTAGATTCAGTGGCACAATGAGCAAGGGCAAGATGATTGAGAGGAGTGTTTTTGAGCTGGTTTAGATGCCGGCCTTCCAGGGAGAGACGCAGTGGAAAGGATCGCACCTTTGGCCTCTGCTATTGTGCATCAAAAAAAAAACAAGAAAATATTTTTGTGGTTGAATTTTCAGTGCATGATTGCACCATGGAAAGCCATCATAAAACAAACAAACAAGACAAGAGTGTAACCATGGGCACTATCAAGGTGTGGTTGTACATTTACTTTGTTGATGATTCAAAGGAACGCTGACATAAGGCTCAAAGCTACTCTCTTGAAATTGTGTTTTTCTTTGTTTTGGCACGCAGGGAAGTATTCAGTGCAAAGGTGACAACATCAAACGCAACTGACTGAGTGAGGAAGTGTATAAAAGAGGAAGGGATAGTTCCTGCTTTGGTTTGAGTCGGCCACAGTTTGCAGGGTAAACCAGTTGCCTTACAGACTGAAAGATGGTAGATCCTTCAGAGTATGTTGCCATTGATTGCGAAATGGTGGGACTTGGCCCCACTGGCTTTGAAAGTGCACTGGCACGCTGCAGCATCGTGGATTACAATGGGAAAGTGATCTATGACAAATATATTAAACCAACCGGGACGATAACTGATTTCAGGACCCCTGTGAGTGGAATTCGTCCATTAGATATGGATACTGCTTGGCCTTATCCTATCGCCAGGGAAGAGGTAAGCTTAATTTTTTCACACATTTAAACCATGTACTTGTTGCGATATTGTGATTCTATAGAACAGCCTTTCCTACTGTTTACAGCTTCCTTTCTTAAAGGGAAATCACTTGACACAAAAGAGTAACTTGCACCAACTTTATTGAGAGACCTAGTGAAGGATCAATCGTGAAACATTCACTGACATTGCAGGAGAGATGAGGTGAATCACAGCCTGGTGGCACAAAGGTTGGGTTTTAAAGGTCTGTGGATTCGAAGATGAAGGAAATTGATTTAGTAATGGGAAGAGAAGCAAAGTTAAGGTTTTCTGATGGCACGGTACTGGAAAATAATAAGGAACAAGAGGACCAAACACAGAGACACCAGGATAGGCTGGAGGATTGGGCTGACGAGGTAGATGTTATTTAATGTGGACAAATACAAGTGAATGAGACTGGGACAGGGAAAAAAGTAATAGGATTATAAGACAAATACTGCAACATACAGTACACAGCAACAGGAGAGGGATCGAGTTTCAGTTTTGCATTGTTTTCCCTGCATTACAACAGTGGTTACATGTCATTGGCTGTAAAGCGCTTTGGGATGTCCTGAGGTTGTGAACAGTGCTATTTAAATGCAAGTTCTTTTCCTGTCCTGGAAGAAAATGGGTTTGAAATGGTTTCGAGGGGGAAAAAAAGCCACACAGGCTGAAATAAAAACAGAAAACGTTGCAAACACACAGTTGCGATTTGGAACTGGAAAATTGTTTCCTTTTTGAGTGGGGAGCCCATCTTCAGAACCCCAAAGTACTGAGCAAGATTACACCCAAATTTATCCTGCTTATTAAAACTATCAGAGCAGTGTGAAAGATGAGTAACAAAAGAAATGCAAATAAAATTTCAGGGGATGGTATTTGGGTCCTGGCAGGTAATTTTGAGCTTGTTGTCTGCTTTCTCTGGAACATGCTAAACATTTCCAGTCATTATCCCACAGTGAGGACATCCTGACTTTAGAAAGAGCACTGAGGAAGGGGAGTAGGCATCTGAACTTAAAGAGACTTAGAATGGAATCATAGAATAATGCTGCATAGAAGAAGGACATTCAGCCCCTTGAGTCTGCACTAGTGTTCTTGCAGAGAATAATCCAGTTCGTCTCACTCACCCGCTCTTTCCCAATATCCCAACAATTTTTTTTCTCCTTCAGAAATCTGATCATGTTTTACAGGGGAGGAAGACCTCACTGAAGGTTTATGAATTGTGAAACATATCAATAAACAGAGCCCTAATAATATGTCTGACAAATGGTGCGAGCAGGGACACAGACTTGAGCTTGGAGGACGGAAGGTGAACAATCTGTTTGAGTAGATTCGCCTCTTCAAGGCCTGGCCTTCTCGCCAAAGTTCTTGGGCAATTAATTCATTTAATTAAGTTTTTTGGTGGGACGCAACAACTTATTGCAAATTTTGGGCTTCTTACAATTTTCCTCTCATTTTAATCAAAGGACAGTCACTAAATTCAGTGAATAGCTGCCATACCCAAGACTGGTTGGATAGCCCGACCTCAGAAAGGGAAATAGCCATGAGCATTTACGCACCTGATTACTAAGTAGTGAGCCCTGCTGAACAGCATGTCTCTTCGTGTGAGGAGGTCAGGTTTGGGCTCGGCCATGATAACCCCTTCCTCCTGTGCTCTGGGTACCTGCTAACGATATTCACTAGGCTTGCTCACAATGAATAGCCAATGGCATGCAATACCAGCAAGTGACCAGTTCCAGTTAAACTATACATCCAAGATGACAGGTACGATAGGCTGAATGGTCTCCTGTGTTGTATCATTCTATGATTCTATGAGTTGGCACCTTCAGGAGAGGAGGGGAGAAATTTAGCAGAAAAAGGGAAGAAGTGGGAAGAAAATAGGATTTAAGATTTGATGGGAGTTTTTTTAAATATTTGGAAACAGGTAAAAAAATTTGGAAACAGAGGTGAGAGGACTAGGCTCAGAGTGTGGCTCACCACCAAGGTTAAATAGAGCAGGAGATGAAACAAATCAGAAAGGATAAGTTGGATGAAAGCAAGTTTGGGTTTTGAAAGCCTGTCGCTTGGAGGAAGACAGGAGATGGAGGGAGATGAAGGTTTCCACACTTTTCAGATGCATGGAAAGCGTGAGTCATATTAGGAGACTGATGAGGTCATTGAATCATAGAGTTATACAGCACAGAAACAGGCCCATTGTGTCCGTGCCGGCCATCAGGCACCTATCTGTTTTAATCTCATTTTCCAGCACTTAGCTCGTAGCCTTGTATGCTATGGTGTTTCAAGTGCTCATCTCAATACTTCTTAAATGTTGTGAGGGTTTCTGCCTCTACCACCTCTTCAGGCAGTGCGTTCCAGATTCCAACCACCCTCTGGGTGAAAAAACATTTCCTCAAATCTCCTCTAAACCTCCTGCCCTTAGCTTAAATCTATGCCCCCTTGTCATTGACCCCTCCGCTAAGGGAAAAAGTTTCTTCCTATCTAACCTATCAATGCCCCTCATAATTTTGTATATAGGGACCTCAATCAGGTCCCCCCTCAGCCTTCTCTGCTCTAAGGAAAACAACCCTAGCCTTTTCAGTCTCTCTTCATAGCTGAAATGGTCGAGCCCAAGCAACATCCTGGTGAATCTCCTCTGCACCCTCTCCAGTGCAATCATCTTCATCTCCATCTTTGGCCTCCTTGTCTCGAGGGACAATGGGTCTCCCTCGAGGGAGGTGGTCAGTGGTTTGTGAAGCAGCGCCTGGAGTGGCTATAAAGGCCAATTCTAGAGTGGCAGACTCTTTCACAGGTGCTGCAGATAAGATTGGTTGTCGGGGCTGTTACGCAGTTGGCTTTCTCCTTGCGTTTCTGACTTTTTTCCTGCCAACTGCTAAGTCTCTTCGACTCACCACGCTTTAGCCCCGCCTTTATGGTTGCCCGCCAGCTCTGGCGATCGCTGGCAACTGACTCCCACGACTTGTGATCAATGTCACAGGACTTCATGTCGCATTTGCAGACGTCTTTAAAGCGGAGACAAGGACGGCCGGTGGGTCTGATACCAGTGACGAGCTCGCTGTACAATGCGTCCTTGAGGATCCTGCCATCTTCCATTCGGCTCACATGGCCAAGCCATCTCAGGCGCCGCTGGCTTAGTAGGGTGTATATGCTGGAGATGTTGGCCGCCTTGAGGACTTCTGTGTTGGAGATACGGTCCTGCCACCTGACGCCAAGGATTCTCCGGAGGCAGCGAAGATGGAATGAATTGAGACGTCGCTCTTGGCTGACGTACGTTGTCCAGCACTCGCTGCTGTAGAGCAAGATACTGAGGACACAGGCCTGATACACTCGGACTTTTGTGTTCTGTGTCAGTGTGCCATTTTCCCACACTCTCTTGGTCAGTCTGGACATAGCAGTGGAAGCCTTTCCCATGCGTTTGTTGATTTCTGCATCTAGAGACAGGTTACTGGTGATAGTTGAGCCTAGGTAGGTGAACTCTTGAACCACTTCCAGAGTGTGGTCGCCGATATTTATGGATGGGGCATTTGTGACGTCCTGTCCCATGATGTTCGTTTTCTTGAGGCTGATGGTTAGGCCAAATTCGGTGCAGGCAGCTGCAAACCTGTCGATGAGTCTCTGCAGACACTGTTCAGTGTGAGATGTTAATGCAGCAAAGAGGAGTTCCCTGATGAGGACTTTCCGTACTTTGGTCTTCGCTCTTAGACGGGCAAGGTTGAACAACCTGCCACCTGATCTTGTGTGGAGGAAAATTCCTTCTTCTGAAGACTTGAACACGTGTGAGAGCAGCAGGGAGAAGAAGATCCCAAACAGTGTACGTGTGAGAACACAGCCCTGTTTCACGCCACTCAGGATAGGAAAGGGGTCTGATGAGGCGCCGCTATGCTGAATTGTGCCTTTCATATTGTCATGGAATGAGGTGATGATACTTAGTAGCTTTGGTGGGCATCCGATCTTTTCTAGTAGTCTGAAGAGACCACGTCTGCTGACAAGGTCAAAGGCTTTGGTGAGATCAATGAACGCAATGTAGAGGGGCATCTGTTGTTCGTGGCATTTTTCCTGTAGCTGTCGAAGGGAGAATAGCATGTCAATGGTGGATCTCTCTGCTCGAAAGCCACACTGTGCCTCAGGGTAGACACGCTCAGCCAGCTTCTGGAGCCTGTTTAAAGCGACTCGAGTGAAGACTTTCTCCACTATGCTGAGCAGGGAGATTCCACGGTTGTTGTTGCAGTCACCGCGGTCACCTTTGTTCTTATAGAGGGTGATGATATTGGCATCGCGCATGTCCTGTGGTACTGCTCTCTCGTCCCAGCACAGGCAAAGCAGTTCGTACAGTGCTGAAAGTATAGCAGGCTTGGCACTCTTGATGATTTCAGGAGTAATGCCGTCCTTCCCAGGGGCTTTTCCGCTGGCTAGAGAATCAATGGCATCACTGAGTTCCGATTTTGTTGGCTGTACGTCCAGCTCATCCATGACTGGGAGAGACTGGGCTGCATTGAGGGCGGTCTCAGTGACAACATTTTCCCTGGATTACAGTTCTAGGTAGTTTTCCATCCAGTGCAATCACATCCTTCCTATAGTGTGGTGCCCAGAACTGTACACAGTACTCCAGCTGTGGCCTATCTAGCGTTTTATACAGCTCCATCATAGCCTCCCTGCTCTTATATTCTATGCCTCGGCTAATAAAGGCAAGTATCCCATATGCCTTCCTAACCACCTTATCTACCTTGCTGCTGCCTTCAGTGATCTATGGACAAGTACACCAAGGTCCTTCTGATCCACTGTACTTCCTAGGATCCTACCATCCATTGTATATTCCCTTGCCTTGTTAGTCCTCCCAAAATGCATCACCTCAAACTTGTCGGGATTAAATTCCATTTGCCACTGCTCCGCCCATCTTATCAGCCCATCTATATCGTCCTCACTATTTACGACACCACCAATTTTCGTGCCATCTGCAAACTTACTGATCATACCTCCTATATTCACATCTAAATCATTAATGTACACTACAAACAGCAAGGGTCCCAGCACCAATCCCTGCGGTACACCACTGGTCACAGGCTTCCGCTCGCAATAACAACCCTCGACCATTACCCTCTGCCTCCTGCCACTAAGCCAATTTTGGATCCAATTTGCCAAATTGCCCTGGATCCCATGGGCTCTTACCTTCTTAACCAATCTCCCATGCGGGACCTTATCAAAAACCTTACTGAAGTCCATGTGGACTACATCAACTGCTTCACCCTCATCTACACATCTAGTCACTGCCTCGAAAAATTCAATCAAGTTATTTAGAAATGATCTCCCCCTGACAAAGCCATGCTGACTATCCCTGATTAATCCCTGCCTCTCCAAGTGGAGATTAATCCTGCCCCTCAGAACTTTTTCCAGTAGTTTCCCAACCACTGATGTTAGACTCACTGGCCTGTAATTACCTGGTTTATCCCTGCTACCCTTCTTGAATAAAGGTACCACATTTGCTGTCCTCCAGTCCTCTGGTACCTCCCCTATGGTCAGAGAGGATTTGAAGATTTGTGTCAGAGTCTCCGCTATCTCCTCCCTTGATACTTCATTTCCATAGTTTCCAAACTAACTGGAAAACTCAAAGTTGGAGCAATTTCAATCTAATTATTTTACTAAAAGATGTGTCATACAAGAATAAGATTTGCCAAACCTGATGATGCAGCTGGAGATGTACAGAAAGACCACTTGGTCAGACCACACTTGGTGTCCAGTGAACTGTTCTGGTCTCCGTATGATAAAAAGACGTATAGAGGCACTGGAAAAGGAAAGACTTAAACAGGCTGGGGTTCCTTCCCCTAGAACAGAGAAGACTGAGGCGTGACCCAATGGAGGTCTTTAGGATTATGAAAGGGTTTGATAGGGTAAACGTAGGGAAGATGGTTCCACTTGCAGGCGAGTCCAGAACTAGGGGGTGATAAATGTAAGATAGTT